>NC_137865.1:15000-70000 GCF_963924005.1 Protomyctophum bolini
GTGTGCTGGAATGGGATATGGGAGGCCAGTGTGGAGTCACAGACTGAGGGAGAGACAGAATGTGACAGAGTTGCATTTTATGTATGAAATGTGCTATATAAATAAAGTTTACACCACTGACTGTCCCTCCATATAAAATAAAGGCGAAAGTCACCATAAAAAATGGATCAGTTACAATTCCAGACTATGAAGAATCATTTAATAAAGGAAGACTTCCAGATTCAGTTAGATTAGCTACAATAATTGTGATATTAAAAGTTAAATCAAGTAAACCTTCAACTGAATGCTCGTCATATGACATAACAGAGAGGAATGGGCCGGACCCTGCGCGCAGGATCCGGAACAATCCTCTCTGTTTTACCCCTGCCCTTATTGGCCGCCCAAAAGCATGCAGGCTCCCATTGGCCCGTGAGTTTCAACCTCTCGGCCAACGGGAGATTGCCCCTGTGTTTCAATGGCGTTGCCACGTCTGCTCGTATCAAGCCTGGCTTCGTCCACTGAAAACGTTTTTATTTCGGGAACATTTTTCTGATTTTATTTGACTTGATTATGTTGTTCTTATTTGCTTGTTGTACTGTCACTGTTTTAATTATGATTGATTTTATTGTGTCACTGTACAGCACTTTGTAACATTGTTAAGAAAGGTCCTTTATAAATAAAATGTACTTACTTACTTACACAAGGCAGGTCGCTGGTTTCCGTGGCAAAACATGGCAACGACCCAGTGCGTCTCACAATGTTGTGATTTCTCTGCATGCATGCAATTAAAATGAATGACCATTAGGTGTCGTCAATGCACAGCGTCTGATCAATAGTTGAAATGTCAATTTTGATTGATTGATTGAAATATTTATTAACAGTTTGCAGAATTACAGTAGGCCTACATTTCAAGCACAAACTCAATACAAAGACTGTTAACTGTGAGTGGACGACCCAATTAAGCCTTACACTTGTTTACCAAAAGGGCATTGTTCAATTCATCAAAACATTTAGAGACAAACAAATAGACACTTAAATCAAATGTAAAATTCTACAGTGTAAAGACACCAATTTCATTATAAATGTCAATATAGTTGAATATCTAAGAATATCAATTTAAAATGTATTATCCAATACAAATTTCCTTACCATTTTTAATGTTGTAGTTTTGTATTGCTATTTTTATTTGCTAATTGTAGATTGACCTACTTTTTGTTTCTGGCATTCCGCTGCTTGTTATTTTTTATTTTATTTTCATGTGAAGTACTTTGAGTTGTCAAGGATGCAGACAGAGTTGAACCCAGGAGCAAAGTCACAACAAACTAGAGTATAATATTTAACAGGCAGGACATCTGTGACACAGGTTATGAACTGACAATGAGTGTTTGTACTGAGTCCAGTTTTATAGTGAGCAGGTTGATTGGAGAAGTGTTCACTGCTGGGCTGACAAGGTAGTTGACAGGTGTGTAAATGGAACTGGGTGTGCTGGAATGGGATATGGGAGGCCAGTGTGGAGTCACAGACTGAGGGAGAGACAGAATGTGACAGAGTTGCATTTTATGTATGAAATGTGCTATATAAATAAAGTTTACACCACTGACTGTCCCTCCATATAAAATAAAGGCGAAAGTCACCATAAAAAATGGATCAGTTACAATTCCAGACTATGAAGAATCATTTAATAAAGGAAGACTTCCAGATTCAGTTAGATTAGCTACAATAATTGTGATATTAAAAGTTAAATCAAGTAAACCTTCAACTGAATGCTCGTCATATGACATAACAGAGAGGAATGGGCCGGACCCTGCGCGCAGGATCCGGAACAATCCTCTCTGTTTTACCCCTGCCCTTATTGGCCGCCCAAAAGCATGCAGGCTCCCATTGGCCCGTGAGTTTCAACCTCTCGGCCAACGGGAGATTGCCCCTGTGTTTCAATGGCGTTGCCACGTCTGCTCGTATCAAGCCTGGCTTCGTCCACTGAAAACGTTTTTATTTCGGGAACATTTTTCTGATTTTATTTGACTTGATTATGTTGTTCTTATTTGCTTGTTGTACTGTCACTGTTTTAATTATGATTGATTTTATTGTGTCACTGTACAGCACTTTGTAACATTGTTAAGAAAGGTCCTTTATAAATAAAATGTACTTACTTACTTACACAAGGCAGGTCGCTGGTTTCCGTGGCAAAACATGGCAACGACCCAGTGCGTCTCACAATGTTGTGATTTCTCTGCATGCATGCAATTAAAATGAATGACCATTAGGTGTCGTCAATGCACAGCGTCTGATCAATAGTTGAAATGTCAATTTTGATTGATTGATTGAAATATTTATTAACAGTTTGCAGAATTACAGTAGGCCTACATTTCAAGCACAAACTCAATACAAAGACTGTTAACTGTGAGTGGACGACCCAATTAAGCCTTACACTTGTTTACCAAAAGGGCATTGTTCAATTCATCAAAACATTTAGAGACAAACAAATAGACACTTAAATCAAATGTAAAATTCTACAGTGTAAAGACACCAATTTCATTATAAATGTCAATATAGTTGAATATCTAAGAATATCAATTTAAAATGTATTATCCAATACAAATTTCCTTACCATTTTTAATGTTGTAGTTTTGTATTGCTATTTTTATTTGCTAATTGTAGATTGACCTACTTTTTGTTTCTGGCATTCCGCTGCTTGTTATTTTTTATTTTATTTTCATGTGAAGTACTTTGAGTTGTCAAGGATGCAGACAGAGTTGAACCCAGGAGCAAAGTCACAACAAACTAGAGTATAATATTTAACAGGCAGGACATCTGTGACACAGGTTATGAACTGACAATGAGTGTTTGTACTGAGTCCAGTTTTATAGTGAGCAGGTTGATTGGAGAAGTGTTCACTGCTGGGCTGACGAGGTAGTTGACAGGTGTGTAAATGGAACTGGGTGTGCTGGAATGGGATATGGGAGGCCAGTGTGGAGTCACAGACTGAGGGAGAGACAGAATGTGACAGAGTTGCATTTTATGTATGAAATGTGCTATATAAATAAAGTTTACACCACTGACTGTCCCTCCATATAAAATAAAGGCGAAAGTCACCATAAAAAATGGATCAGTTACAATTCCAGACTATGAAGAATCATTTAATAAAGGAAGACTTCCAGATTCAGTTAGATTAGCTACAATAATTGTGATATTAAAAGTTAAATCAAGTAAACCTTCAACTGAATGCTCGTCATATGACATAACAGAGAGGAATGGGCCGGACCCTAAGCGCAAGGGGACAATTTACAATTTAGGCATTTAGCAGACGCTCTTAATCCAGAGCGACTTACATTTTAAATTTATATTGTAATCACAGACTATCTTCTTGGTGTCTTTGAACTATAATTTGACATTTGATTTAAACATACAAAAGTGTCATCAAAGCAGGTTATTGAGCAATGCAGGGCCTCGCACCCCATATAGGTCAGCAGAAGCTGGCTAATAGTACTATTACCATCGCTTTTCGTGTTGCTTTGCTTTGTGACACTTGAGTTCATTGTTCATCATCCAGCAGCTAGCTAACATGCTAACAGATACTACATGTCCATAACTAAGCCAAAAATGGACAGAAATGTTCCAAATTAAAATGGTTCCCTTATTGGCCCCTGGAGAAAGCCCTGCCGCCTTTAAATATTTTCCAAACGCCTTGTACGATTTAATAAAAAAATATCAAATATTCACACATAATATTAAGAACCCATCATCATCATCATCATCCAGCAGCTAGCTAACATGTTAACAGATACTACATGTCCATAACTAAGCCAAAAATGGACAGAAATGTTCCAAATTAAAATCGATCCCTTATTGGCCCCTGGAGAAAGCCCTGCTGCCTTTAAATATTTTCCAAACACCTTGTACGATTTATTAAAATTATGAATACGTCCATCCACCGCACACTGTAACAAGATGGCCGCCGCCGTGCTGTTTTTGGAATTACTGAGAGGTAGGGGCGGGACCATGCCCCCATTGGCTCCTGGGTTGGAACCCCAGGTGGAACCCCAGGTGGAACCAGCCAATGGTAGCCTGCACGATCCGGGCACCGGCCAATCGGTGGCCCGGAAGTTGGAACAATGTTGGAACACTTGGAACAAAAAAAGGACGAAGATGGAACTCGACCAATTAGCTAGGATCCGGAACAATCCTCTCTGTTTTACCCCTGCCCTTATTGGCCGCCCAAAAGCATGCAGGCTCCCATTGGCCCGTGAGTTCCAACCTCTAGGCCAACGGGAGATTGCCCCTGTGTTTCAATGGCGTTGCCACGTCTGCTCGTATCAAGCCTGGCTTCGTCCACTGAAAACGTTTTTATTTCGGGAACATTTTTCTGATTTTATTTGACTTGATTATGTTGTTCTTATTTGCTTGTTGTACTGTCACTGTTTTAATTATGATTGATTTTATTGTGTCACTGTACAGCACTTTGTAACATTGTTAAGAAAGGTGCTTTATAAATAAAATGTACTTACTTACTTACACAAGGCAGGTCGCTGGTTTCCGTGGCAAAACATGGCAACGACCCAGTGCGTCTCACAATGTTGTGATTTCTCTGCATGCATGCAATTAAAATTAATGACCATTAGGTGTCGTCAATGCACAGCGTCTGATCAATAGTTGAAATGTCAATTTTGATTGATTGATTGAAATATTTATTAACAGTTTGCAGAATTACAGTAGGCCTACATTTCAAGCACAAACTCAATACAAAGACTGTTAACTGTGAGTGGACGACCCAATTAAGCCTTACACTTGTTTACCAAAAGGGCATTGTTCAATTCATCAAAACATTTAGAGACAAACAAATAGACACTTAAATCAAATGTAAAATTCTACAGTGTAAAGACACCAATTTAATTATAAATGTCAATATAGTTGAATATTGTTTTGTATTGCTATTTTTATTTGCTAATTGTAGATTGACCTACTTTTTGTTCCTGGCATTCCGCTGCTTGTTATTTTTTATTTTATTTTCATGTGAAGTACTTTGAGTTGCATTTTATGTATGAAATGTGCTATATAAATAAAGTTTAATATGTGAAGTACTTTGAGTTGTCAAGGATGCAGACAGAGTTGAACCCAGGAGCAAAGTCACAACAAACTACTGAAACTAGAGTATAATATTTAACAGGCAGGACATCTGTGACACAGGTTATGAACTGACAATGAGTGTTTGTACTGAGTCCAGTTTTATAGTGAGCAGGTTGATTGGAGAAGTGTTCACTGCTGGGCTGACGAGGTAGTTGACAGGTGTGTAAATGGAACTGGGTGTGCTGGAATGGGATATGGGAGGCCAGTGTGGAGTCACAGACTGAGGGAGAGACAGAATGTGACAGAGTTGCATTTTATGTATGAAATGTGCTATATAAATAAGGTTTACACCACTGACTGTCCCTCCATATAAAATAAAGGCGAAAGTCACCATACAAAATGGATCAGTTACAATTCCAGACTATGAAGAATAATTTAATAAAGGAAGACTTCCAGATTCAGTTAGATTAGCTACAATAATTGTGATATTAAAAGTTAAATCAAGTAAACCTTCAACTGAATGCTCGTCATATGACATAACAGAGAGGAATGGGCCGGACCCTGCGCGCAGGATCCGGAACAATCCTCTCTGTTTTACCCCTGCCCTTATTGGCCGCCCAAAAGCATGCAGGCTCCCATTGGCCCGTGAGTTTCAACCTCTCGGCCAACGGGAGATTGCCCCTGTGTTTCAATGGCGTTGCCACGTCTGCTCGTATCAAGCCTGGCTTCGTCCACTGAAAACGTTTTTATTTCGGGAACATTTTTCTGATTTTATTTGACTTGATTATGTTGTTCTTATTTGCTTGTTGTACTGTCACTGTTTTAATTATGATTGATTTTATTGTGTCACTGTACAGCACTTTGTAACATTGTTAAGAAAGGTCCTTTATAAATAAAATGTACTTACTTACTTACACAAGGCAGGTCGCTGGTTTCCGTGGCAAAACATGGCAACGACCCAGTGCGTCTCACAATGTTGTGATTTCTCTGCATGCATGCAATTAAAATGAATGACCATTAGGTGTCGTCAATGCACAGCGTCTGATCAATAGTTGAAATGTCAATTTTGATTGATTGATTGAAATATTTATTAACAGTTTGCAGAATTACAGTAGGCCTACATTTCAAGCACAAACTCAATACAAAGACTGTTAACTGTGAGTGGACGACCCAATTAAGCCTTACACTTGTTTACCAAAAGGGCATTGTTCAATTCATCAAAACATTTAGAGACAAACAAATAGACACTTAAATCAAATGTAAAATTCTACAGTGTAAAGACACCAATTTCATTATAAATGTCAATATAGTTGAATATCTAAGAATATCAATTTAAAATGTATTATCCAATACAAATTTCCTTACCATTTTTAATGTTGTAGTTTTGTATTGCTATTTTTATTTGCTAATTGTAGATTGACCTACTTTTTGTTTCTGGCATTCCGCTGCTTGTTATTTTTTATTTTATTTTCATGTGAAGTACTTTGAGTTGTCAAGGATGCAGACAGAGTTGAACCCAGGAGCAAAGTCACAACAAACTAGAGTATAATATTTAACAGGCAGGACATCTGTGACACAGGTTATGAACTGACAATGAGTGTTTGTACTGAGTCCAGTTTTATAGTGAGCAGGTTGATTGGAGAAGTGTTCACTGCTGGGCTGACAAGGTAGTTGACAGGTGTGTAAATGGAACTGGGTGTGCTGGAATGGGATATGGGAGGCCAGTGTGGAGTCACAGACTGAGGGAGAGACAGAATGTGACAGAGTTGCATTTTATGTATGAAATGTGCTATATAAATAAAGTTTACACCACTGACTGTCCCTCCATATAAAATAAAGGCGAAAGTCACCATAAAAAATGGATCAGTTACAATTCCAGACTATGAAGAATCATTTAATAAAGGAAGACTTCCAGATTCAGTTAGATTAGCTACAATAATTGTGATATTAAAAGTTAAATCAAGTAAACCTTCAACTGAATGCTCGTCATATGACATAACAGAGAGGAATGGGCCGGACCCTGCGCGCAGGATCCGGAACAATCCTCTCTGTTTTACCCCTGCCCTTATTGGCCGCCCAAAAGCATGCAGGCTCCCATTGGCCCGTGAGTTTCAACCTCTCGGCCAACGGGAGATTGCCCCTGTGTTTCAATGGCGTTGCCACGTCTGCTCGTATCAAGCCTGGCTTCGTCCACTGAAAACGTTTTTATTTCGGGAACATTTTTCTGATTTTATTTGACTTGATTATGTTGTTCTTATTTGCTTGTTGTACTGTCACTGTTTTAATTATGATTGATTTTATTGTGTCACTGTACAGCACTTTGTAACATTGTTAAGAAAGGTGCTTTATAAATAAAATGTACTTACTTACTTACACAAGGCAGGTCGCTGGTTTCCGTGGCAAAACATGGCAACGACCCAGTGCGTCTCACAATGTTGTGATTTCTCTGCATGCATGCAATTAAAATGAATGACCATTAGGTGTCGTCAATGCACAGCGTCTGATCAATAGTTGAAATGTCAATTTTGATTGATTGATTGAAATATTTATTAACAGTTTGCAGAATTACAGTAGGCCTACATTTCAAGCACAAACTCAATACAAAGACTGTTAACTGTGAGTGGACGACCCAATTAAGCCTTACACTTGTTTACCAAAAGGGCATTGTTCAATTCATCAAAACATTTAGAGACAAACAAATAGACACTTAAATCAAATGTAAAATTCTACAGTGTAAAGTCACCAATTTAATTATAAATGTCAATATAGTTGAATATTGTTTTGTATTGCTATTTTTATTTGCTAATTGTAGATTGACCTACTTTTTGTTTCTGGCATTCCGCTGCTTGTTATTTTTTATTTTATTTTCATGTGAAGTACTTTGAGTTGCATTTTATGTATGAAATGTGCTATATAAATAAAGTTTAATATGTGAAGTACTTTGAGTTGTCAAGGATGCAGACAGAGTTGAACCCAGGAGCAAAGTCACAACAAACTAGAGTATAATATTTAACAGGCAGGACATCTGTGACACAGGTTATGAACTGACAATGAGTGTTTGTACTGAGTCCAGTTTTATAGTGAGCAGGTTGATTGGAGAAGTGTTCACTGCTGGGCTGACGAGGTAGTTGACAGGTGTGTAAATGGAACTGGGTGTGCTGGAATGGGATATGGGAGGCCAGTGTGGAGTCACAGACTGAGGGAGAGACAGAATGTGACAGAGTTGCATTTTATGTATGAAATGTGCTATATAAATAAAGTTTACACCACTGACTGTCCCTCCATATAAAATAAAGGCGAAAGTCACCATAAAAAATGGATCAGTTACAATTCCAGACTATGAAGAATCATTTAATAAAGGAAGACTTCCAGATTCAGTTAGATTAGCTACAATAATTGTGATATTAAAAGTTAAATCAAGTAAACCTTCAACTGAATGCTCGTCATATGACATAACAGAGAGGAATGGGCCGGACCCTAAGCGCAAGGGGACAATTTACAATTTAGGCATTTAGCAGACGCTCTTAATCCAGAGCGATTTACATTTTAAATTGATATTGTAATCACAGACTATCTTCTTGGTGTCTTTGAACTATAATTTGACATTTGATTTAAACATACAAAAGGACAAAAGTGTCATCAAAGCAGGTTATTGAGCAATGCAGGGCCTCGCACCCCATATAGGTCAGCAGAAGCTGGCTAATAGTACTATTACCATCGCTTTTCGTGTTGCTTTGCTTTGTGACACTTGAGTTCATTGTTCATCATCCAGCAGCTAGCTAACATGCTAACAGATACTACATGTCCATAACTAAGCCAAAAATGGACAGAAATGTTCCAAATTAAAATCGTTCCCTTATTGGCCCCTGGAGAAAGCCCTGCCGCCTTTAAATATTTTCCAAACGCCTTGTACGATTTAATAAAAAAATATCAAATATTCACACATAATATTAAGAACCCATCATCATCATCATCATCCAGCAGCTAGCTAACATGCTAACAGATACTACATGTCCATAACTAAGCCAAAAATGGACAGAAATGTTCCAAATTAAAATCGATCCCTTATTGGCCCCTGGAGAAAGCCCCGCTGCCTTTAAATATTTTCCAAACACCTTGTACGATTTATTAAAATTATGAATACGTCCATCCACCGCACACTGTAACAAGATGGCCGCCGCCGTGCTGTTTTGGAATTACTGAGAGGTAGGGGCGGGACCATGCCCCCATTGGCTCCTGGGGTGGAACCCCAGGTGGAACCAGCCAATGGTAGCCTGCACGATCCGGGCACCGGCCAATCGGTGGCCCGGAAGTTGAAACAATGTTGGAACACTTGGAACAAAAAAAGGACGAAGATGGAACTCGACCAAGCGCAAGGATGACACGCAAATTCGTGAAGCGTTCCGTATTTTTCACCATTTTGAGCTCTTTTTTTTGCGAATCCACTTTTTTTTTTTTTTGCTAATCCTAAATTACATCCGTGCGCAGGGAGACACATATCAGCACGTTCGTCTTATCGATAGCTATGCGTGGATGCAAGGCACTTCCATTTTCGACCTTTGTGGGAGGAGCTATCGCGCTTTAAAGGTTAACCCTAGGGTTAGCGACCGTACGACCGTGTGTGGAGAAACACATATCAAAATGTTCGTCTTGACAAGCTACATAACATACTAAAAGATGGGGCCGTGTCGACCTTTGTGGGAGGAGTTATCTGACTGTAACTGCGGCGTGCCCTACACAGTTAGCCTTAGCCGGGAGACCCATAGATGTCCACACTGAGACCTATATCTATTTGGACTAGCCAGGGTACTCCTGTGTCAGCTTCTTCTGCACATATAATAAAATTGGAACAATACAGAGTTGATTGGTTTTCTGCTAAAATTGGAACGAAACAGTAATTTGTTTTTTTCTAAAATTGGAACAAAACAGTAATTCGTTTTTTTCTAAAAATGGAACGATACAGAGTAGATTGGTTTTCTGCTATAATTGGAACAAAACAGTAATTCGTTTTTTTCTAAAATTGGAACGATACAGAGTAGATTGGTTTTCTGCTAAAATTGGAACGATACAGTAGATTAGTTTTTTCTAAAATTGGAACGAAACAGTAGATACATTTTTTTCTAAAATTGGAACGATACAGAGTAGATTAGTTTTCTGCTAAAATTGGAACGAAACAGTAGATACATTTTTTTCTAAAATTGGAACGATACAGAGTAGATTGGTTTTCTGCTAAAATTGGAACGAAACAGTAATTCGTTTTTTCTAAAATTGGAACGATACAGAGTAGATTAGTTTGTTTCCTAAAATTGGAACAATACAGTCATTTGTTTTTTTCAAAAATTGGAACGATACAGAGTAGATTGGTTTTCTGCTAAAATTGGAACAATACAGTAATTTGTTTTTTTCTAAAATTGGAACGATACAGGGTAGATTGGTTTTCTGCTAAAATTGGAACAAAACAGTAATTTGTTTTTTTCTAAAATTGGAACGATACAGGGTAGATTGGTTTTCTGCTAAAATTGGAACAAAACAGTAATTTGTTTTTTTCTAAAATTGGAACGATACAGAGTAGATTGGTTTTCTGCTAAAATTGGAACGAAACAGTAATTTGTTTTTTCTAAAATTGGAACGATACAGAGTAGATTGGTTTTCTGCTAAAATTGGAACAAAACAGTAATTAGTTTTTTTCTAAAATTGGAACGATACAGAGTAGATTGGTTTTCTGCTAAAATTGGAACAAAACAGTAATTTGTTTTTTTCTAAAATTGGAACGATACAGGGTAG
The DNA here is from genome assembly GCF_963924005.1 of Protomyctophum bolini. NCBI lineage: Eukaryota > Metazoa > Chordata > Actinopteri > Myctophiformes > Myctophidae > Protomyctophum > Protomyctophum bolini. The sequence goes on from NC_137865.1 coordinate 25,828, forward strand.
ATTGGTTTTCTGCTAAAATTGGAACAAAACAGTAATTTGTTTTTTTCTAAAATTGGAACGATACAGAGTAGATTGGTTTTCTGCTAAAATTGGAACGATACAGAGTAGATTAGTTTTCTGCTAAAATTGGAACGATACAGTAGATTAGTTTTTTCTAAAATTGGAACGAAACAGTAGATACATTTTTTTCTAAAATTGGAACGATACAGAGTAGATTAGTTTTCTGCTAAAATTGGAACGAAACAGTAGATACATTTTTTTCTAAAATTGGAACGATACAGAGTAGATTGGTTTTCTGCTAAAATTGGAACGAAACAGTAATTCGTTTTTTCTAAAATTGGAACGATACAGAGTAGATTAGTTTGTTTCCTAAAATTGGAACAATACAGTAATTTGTTTTTTTCAAAAATTGGAACGATACAGAGTAGATTGGTTTTCTGCTAAAATTGGAACAATACAGTAATTTGTTTTTTTCTAAAATTGGAACGATACAGGGTAGATTGGTTTTCTGCTAAAATTGGAACAAAACAGTAATTTGTTTTTTTCTAAAATTGGAACGATACAGGGTAGATTGGTTTTCTGCTAAAATTGGAACAAAACAGTAATTTGTTTTTTTCTAAAATTGGAACGATACAGAGTAGATTGGTTTTCTGCTAAAATTGAGGATCCGGAACAATCCTCTCTGTTTTACCCCTGCCCTTATTGGCCGCCCAAAAGCATGCAGGCTCCCATTGGCCCGTGAGTTCCAACCTCTCGGCCAACGGGAGATTGCCCCTGTGTTCCAATGGCGTTGCCACGTCTGCTCGTATCAAGCCTGGCTTCGTCCACTGAAAACGTTTTTATTTCGGGAAAATTTTTCTGATTTTATTTGACTTGATTATGTTGTTCTTATTTGCTTGTTGTACTGTCACTGTTTTAATTATGATTGATTTTATTGTGTCACTGTACAGCACTTTGTAACATTGTTAAGAAAGGTGCTTTATAAATAAAATGTACTTACTTGCTTACACAAGGCAGGTCGCTGGTTTCCGTGGCAAAACATGGCAACGACCCAGTGCGTCTCACAATGTTGTGATTTCTCTGCATGCATGCAATTAAAATGAATGACCATTAGGTGTCGTCAATGCACAGCGTCTGATCAATAGTTGAAATGTCAATTTTGATTGATTGATTGAAATATTTATTAACAGTTTGCAGAATTACAGTAGGCCTACATTTCAAGCACAAACTCAATACAAAGACTGTTAACTGTGAGTGGACGACCCAATTAAGCCTTACACTTGTTTACCAAAAGGGCATTGTTCAATTCATCAAAACATTTAGAGACAAACAAATAGACACTTAAATCAAATGTAAAATTCTACAGTGTAAAGTCACCAATTTAATTATAAATGTCAATATAGTTGAATATTGTTTTGTATTGCTATTTTTATTTGCTAATTGTAGATTGACCTACTTTTTGTTTCTGGCATTCCGCTGCTTGTTATTTTTTATTTTATTTTCATGTGAAGTACTTTGAGTTGCATTTTATGTATGAAATGTGCTATATAAATAAAGTTTAATATGTGAAGTACTTTGAGTTGTCAAGGATGCAGACAGAGTTGAACCCAGGAGCAAAGTCACAACAAACTAGAGTATAATATTTAACAGGCAGGACATCTGTGACACAGGTTATGAACTGACAATGAGTGTTTGTACTGAGTCCAGTTTTATAGTGAGCAGGTTGATTGGAGAAGTGTTCACTGCTGGGCTGACGAGGTAGTTGACAGGTGTGTAAATGGAACTGGGTGTGCTGGAATGGGATATATATGGGAGGCCAGTGTGGAGTCACAGACTGAGGGAGAGACAGAATGTGACAGAGTTGCATTTTATGTATGAAATGTGCTATATAAATAAAGTTTACACCACTGACTGTCCCTCCATATAAAATAAAGGCGAAAGTCACCATAAAAAATGGATCAGTTACAATTCAAGACTATGAAGAATCATTTAATAAAGGAAGACTTCCAGATTCAGTTAGATTAGCTACAATAATTGTGATATTAAAAGTTAAATCAAGTAAACCTTCAACTGAATGCTCGTCATATGACATAACAGAGAGGAATGGGCCGGACCCTAAATTGAGGATCCGGAACAATCCTCTCTGTTTTACCCCTGCCCTTATTGGCCGCCCAAAAGCATGCAGGCTCCCATTGGCCCGTGAGTTCCAACCTCTCGGCCAACGGGAGATTGCCCCTGTGTTCCAATGGCGTTGCCACGTCTGCTCGTATCAAGCCTGGCTTCGTCCACTGAAAACGTTTTTATTTCGGGAAAAATTTTCTGATTTTATTTGACTTGATTATGTTGTTCTTATTTGCTTGTTGTACTGTCACTGTTTTAATTATGATTGATTTTATTGTGTCACTGTACAGCACTTTGTAACATTGTTAAGAAAGGTGCTTTATAAATAAAATGTACTTACTTGCTTACACAAGGCAGGTCGCTGGTTTCCGTGGCAAAACATGGCAACGACCCAGTGCGTCTCACAATGTTGTGATTTCTCTGCATGCATGCAATTAAAATGAATGACCATTAGGTGTCGTCAATGCACAGCGTCTGATCAATAGTTGAAATGTCAATTTTGATTGATTGATTGAAATATTTATTAACAGTTTGCAGAATTACAGTAGGCCTACATTTCAAGCACAAACTCAATACAAAGACTGTTAACTGTGAGTGGACGACCCAATTAAGCCTTACACTTGTTTACCAAAAGGGCATTGTTCAATTCATCAAAACATTTAGAGACAAACAAATAGACACTTAAATCAAATGTAAAATTCTACAGTGTAAAGTCACCAATTTAATTATAAATGTCAATATAGTTGAATATTGTTTTGTATTGCTATTTTTATTTGCTAATTGTAGATTGACCTACTTTTTGTTTCTGGCATTCCGCTGCTTGTTATTTTTTATTTTATTTTCATGTGAAGTACTTTGAGTTGCATTTTATGTATGAAATGTGCTATATAAATAAAGTTTAATATGTGAAGTACTTTGAGTTGTCAAGGATGCAGACAGAGTTGAACCCAGGAGCAAAGTCACAACAAACTAGAGTATAATATTTAACAGGCAGGACATCTGTGACACAGGTTATGAACTGACAATGAGTGTTTGTACTGAGTCCAGTTTTATAGTGAGCAGGTTGATTGGAGAAGTGTTCACTGCTGGGCTGACGAGGTAGTTGACAGGTGTGTAAATGGAACTGGGTGTGCTGGAATGGGATATATATGGGAGGCCAGTGTGGAGTCACAGACTGAGGGAGAGACAGAATGTGACAGAGTTGCATTTTATGTATGAAATGTGCTATATAAATAAAGTTTACACCACTGACTGTCCCTCCATATAAAATAAAGGCGAAAGTCACCATAAAAAATGGATCAGTTACAATTCAAGACTATGAAGAATCATTTAATAAAGGAAGACTTCCAGATTCAGTTAGATTAGCTACAATAATTGTGATATTAAAAGTTAAATCAAGTAAACCTTCAACTGAATGCTCGTCATATGACATAACAGAGAGGAATGGGCCGGACCCTAAGCGCAAGGGGACAATTTACAATTTAGGCATTTAGCAGACGCTCTTAATCCAGAGCGATTTACATTTTAAATTGATATTGTAATCACAGACTATCTTCTTGGTGTCTTTGAACTATAATTTGACATTTGATTTAAACATACAAAAGGACAAAAGTGTCATCAAAGCAGGTTATTGAGCAATGCAGGGCCTCGCACCCCATATAGGTCAGCAGAAGCTGGCTAATAGTACTATTACCATCGCTTTTCATGTTGCTTTGCTTTGTGACACTTGAGTTCATTGTTCATCATCCAGCAGCTAGCTAACATGCTAACAGATACTACATGTCCATAACTAAGCCAAAAATGGACAGAAATGTTCCAAATTAAAATCGTTCCCTTATTGGCCCCTGGAGAAAGCCCTGCCGCCTTTAAATATTTTCCAAACGCCTTGTACGATTTAATAAAAAAATATCAAATATTCACACATAATATTAAGAACCCATCATCATCATCATCATCCAGCAGCTAGCTAACATGCTAACAGATACTACATGTCCATAACTAAGCCAAAAATGGACAGAAATGTTCCAAATTAAAATCGATCCCTTATTGGCCCCTGGAGAAAGCCCCGCTGCCTTTAAATATTTTCCAAACACCTTGTACGATTTATTAAAATTATGAATACGTCCATCCACCGCACACTGTAACAAGATGGCCGCCGCCGTGCTGTTTTGGAATTACTGAGAGGTAGGGGCTGGACCATGCCCCCATTGGCTCCTGGGGTGGAACCCCAGGTGGAACCAGCCAATGGTAGCCTGCACGATCCGGGCACCGGCCAATCGGTGGCCCGGAAGTTGAAACAATGTTGGAACACTTGGAACAAAAAAAGGACGAAGATGGAACTCGACCAAGCGCAAGGATGACACGCAAATTCGTGAATCGTTCCGTATTTTTCACCATTTTGAGCTCTTTTTTTTGCGAATCCACTTTTTTTTTTTTTTGCTAATCCTAAATTACATCCGTGCGCAGGGAGACACATATCAGCACGTTCGTCTTATCGATAGCTATGCGTGGATGCAAGGCACTTCCATTTTCGACCTTTGTGGGAGGAGCTATCGCGCTTTAAAGGTTAACCCTAGGGTTAGCGACCGTACGACCGTGTGTGGAGAAACACATATCAAAATGTTCGTCTTGACAAGCTACATAACATACTAAAAGATGGGACCGTGTCGACCTTTGTGGGAGGAGTTATCTGACTGTAACTGCGGCGTGCCCTACACAGTTAGCCTTAGCCGGGAGACCCATAGATGTCCACACTGAGACCTATATCTATTTGGACTAGCCAGGGTACTCCTGTGTCAGCTTCTTCTGCACATATAATAAAATTGGAACAATACAGAGTTGATTGGTTTTCTGCTAAAATTGGAACGAAACAGTAATTTGTTTTTTTCTAAAATTGGAACAAAACAGTAATTCGGTTTTTTCTAAAATTGGAACGATACAGAGTAGATTGGTTTTCTGCTATAATTGGAACAAAACAGTAATTCGTTTTTTTCTAAAATTGGAACGATACAGAGTAGATTGGTTTTCTGCTAAAATTGGAACGATACAGTAGATTAGTTTTTTCTAAAATTGGAACGAAACAGTAGATACATTTTTTTCTAAAATTGGAACGATACAGAGTAGATTAGTTTTCTGCTAAAATTGGAACGAAACAGTAGATACATTTTTTTCTAAAATTGGAACGATACAGAGTAGATTGGTTTTCTGCTAAAATTGGAACGAAACAGTAATTCGTTTTTTCTAAAATTGGAACGATACAGAGTAGATTAGTTTGTTTCCTAAAATTGGAACAATACAGTAATTTGTTTTTTTCAAAAATTGGAACGATACAGAGTAGATTGGTTTTCTGCTAAAATTGGAACAATACAGTAATTTGTTTTTTTCTAAAATTGGAACGATACAGGGTAGATTGGTTTTCTGCTAAAATTGGAACAAAACAGTAATTTGTTTTTTTCTAAAATTGGAACGATACAGGGTAGATTGGTTTTCTGCTAAAATTGGAACAAAACAGTAATTTGTTTTTTCTAAAATTGGAACGATACAGAGTAGATTGGTTTTCTGCTAAAATTGGAACAAAACAGTAATTAGTTTTTTTCTAAAATTGGAACGATACAGAGTAGATTGGTTTTCTGCTAAAATTGGAACGATACAGAGTAGATTAGTTTTCTGCTAAAATTGGAACGAAACAGTAGGTTAATTTTTTTCTAAAATTGGAACGATAGAGTAGATTAGTTTTCTGCTAAAATTGGAACAAAATTATTTTCTAAAATTGGAACGATACAGAGTAGATTGGTTTTCTGCTAAAATTGGAACAAAATTATTTTTTTTCTAAAATTGGAACGATACAGAGTAGATTGGTTTTCAGCTAAAATTGGAAAGAAACAGTAATTTGTTTTTTTCTAAAATTGGAACGATACAGAGTAGATTGGTTTTCTGCTAAAATTGGAACGAAACAGTAATTAGTTTTTTCTAAAAATGGAACGATACAGAGTAGATTAGTTTGTTTCCTAAAATTGGAACAATACAGTAATTTGTTTTTTTTCTAAAATTGGAACGATACAGAGTAGATTAGTTTTCTGCTAAAATTGAAACGAAACAGTAGGTTAATTTTTTTCTAAAATTGGAACGATAGAGTAGATTAGTTTTCTGCTAAAATTGGAACAAAATTATTTTCTAAACTTGGAACGATACAGAGTAGATTGGTTTTCTGCTAAAATTGGAACAAAACAGTAATTTGTTTTTTTCTAAAATTGGAACGATACAGGGTAGATTGGTTTTCTGCTAAAATTGGAACGAAACAGTAATTTGTTTTTTTCTAAAATTGGAACAAAACAGTAATTCGGTTTTTTCTAAAATTGGAACGATACAGAGTAGATTGGTTTTCTGCTATAATTGGAACAAAACAGTAATTCGTTTTTTTCTAAAATTGGAACGATACAGAGTAGATTGGTTTTCTGCTAAAATTGGAACGATACAGTAGATTAGTTTTTTCTAAAATTGGAACGAAACAGTAGATACATTTTTTTCTAAAATTGGAACGATACAGAGTAGATTAGTTTTCTGCTAAAATTGGAACGAAACAGTAGATATATTTTTTTCTAAAATTGGAACGATACAGAGTAGATTGGTTTTCTGCTAAAATTGGAACGAAACAGTAATTCGTTTTTTCTAAAATTGGAACGATACAGAGTAGATTAGTTTGTTTCCTAAAATTGGAACAATACAGTAATTTGTTTTTTTCAAAAATTGGAACGATACAGAGTAGATTGGTTTTCTGCTAAAATTGGAACAATACAGTAATTTGTTTTTTTCTAAAATTGGAACGATACAGGGTAGATTGGTTTTCTGCTAAAATTGGAACAAAACAGTAATTTGTTTTTTTCTAAAATTGGAACGATACAGGGTAGATTGGTTTTCTGCTAAAATTGGAACAAAACAGTAATTTGTTTTTTTCTAAAATTGGAACGATACAGAGTAGATTGGTTTTCTGCTAAAATTGGAACGAAACAGTAATTTGTTTTTTCTAAAATTGGAACGATACAGAGAAGATTGGTTTTCTGCTAAAATTGGAACAAAACAGTAATTTGTTTTTTTCTAAAATTGGAACGATACAGAGTAGATTGGTTTTCTGCTAAAATTGGAACGATACAGAGTAGATTAGTTTTCTGCTAAAATTGGAACGAAACAGTAGGTTAATTTTTTTCTAAAATTGGAACGATAGAGTAGATTAGTTTTCTGCTAAAATTGGAACAAAATTATTTTCTAAAATTGGAACGATACAGAGTAGATTGGTTTTCAGCTAAAATTGGAAAGAAACAGTAATTTGTTTTTTTCTAAAATTGGAACGATACAGAGTAGATTGGTTTTCAGCTAAAATTGGAAAGAAACAGTAATTTGTTTTTTTCTAAAATTGGAACGATACAGAGTAGATTGGTTTTCTGCTAAAATTGGAACGAAACAGTAATTAGTTTTTTCTAAAAATGGAACGATACAGAGTAGATTAGTTTGTTTCCTAAAATTGGAACAATACAGTAATTTGTTTTTTTCTAAAATTGGAACGATACAGAGTAGATTAGTTTTCTGCTAAAATTGAAACGAAACAGTAGGTTAATTTTTTTCTAAAATTGGAACGATAGAGTAGATTAGTTTTCTGCTAAAATTGGAACAAAATTATTTTCTAAACTTGGAACGATACAGAGTAGATTGGTTTTCTGCTAAAATTGGAACAAAACAGTAATTTGTTTTTTTCTAAAATTGGAACGATACAGGGTAGATTGGTTTTCTGCTAAAATTGGAACAAAACAGTAATTTGTTTTTTTCTAAAATTGGAACGATACAGAGTAGATTGGTTTTCTGCTAAAATTGGAACGAAACAGTAATTTGTTTTTTCTAAACTTGGAACGATACAGAGTAGATTGGTTTTCTGCTAATATTGGAACAAAACAGTAATTAGTTTTTTTCTAAATTGGAACGATACAGAGTAGATTGGTTTTCTGCTAAAATTGGAACGATACAGAGTAGATTAGTTTTCTGCTAAAATTGGAACGATACAGTAGATTAGTTTTTTCTAAAATTGGAACGAAACAGTAGATACATTTTTTTCTAAAATTGGAACGATACAGAGTAGATTAGTTTTCTGCTAAAATTGGAACGAAACAGTAGATACATTTTTTTCTAAAATTGGAACGATACAGAGTAGATTGGTTTTCTGCTAAAATTGGAACGAAACAGTAATTCGTTTTTTCTAAAATTGGAACGATACAGAGTAGATTAGTTTGTTTCCTAAAATTGGAACAATACAGTAATTCGTTTTTTTCTAAAATTGGAACGATACAGAGTAGATTGGTTTTCTGCTAAAATTGGAACGATACAGTAATTTGTTTTTTCTAAAATTGGAACGATACAGAGTAGATTGGTTTTCTGCTAAAATTGGAACAAAACAGTAATTTGTTTTTTTCTAAAATTGGAACAATACAGAGGAGATTGGTTTTCTGCTAAAATTGGAACGAAACAGTAATTTGTTTTTTCTAAAATTGGAACGATACAGAGTAGATTGGTTTTCTGCTAAAATTGGAACAAAACAGTAATTCGTTTTTTTCTAAAATTGGAACGATACAGAGTAGATTGGTTTTCTGCTAAAATTGGAACGAAACAGTAATTTGTTTTTTCTAAAATTGGAACGATACAGAGTAGATTAGTTTGTTTCCTAAAATTGGAACAATACAGTAATTTGTTTTTTTCAAAAATTGGAACGATACAGAGTAGATTGGTTTTCTGCTAAAATTGGAACAATACAGTAATTTGTTTTTTTCTAAAATTGGAACGATACAGGGTAGATTGGTTTTCTGCTAAAATTGGAACAAAACAGTAATTTGTTTTTTTCTAAAATTGGAACGATACAGGGTAGATTGGTTTTCTGCTAAAATTGGAACAAAACAGTAATTTGTTTTTTTCTAAAATTGGAACGATACAGAGTAGATTGGTTTTCTGCTAAAATTGGAACGAAACAGTAATTTGTTTTTTCTAAAATTGGAACGATACAGAGTAGATTGGTTTTCTGCTAAAATTGGAACAAAACAGTAATTAGTTTTTTTCTAAAATTGGAACGATACAGAGTAGATTGGTTTTCTGCTAAAATTGGAACAAAACAGTAATTTGTTTTTTTCTAAAATTGGAACGATACAGGGTAGATTGGTTTTCTGCTAAAATTGGAACAAAACAGTAATTTGTTTTTTTCTAAAATTGGAACGATACAGAGTAGATTGGTTTTCTGCTAAAATTGGAACGATACAGAGTAGATTAGTTTTCTGCTAAAATTGGAACGATACAGTAGATTAGTTTTTTCTAAAATTGGAACGAAACAGTAGATACATTTTTTTCTAAAATTGGAACGATACAGAGTAGATTAGTTTTCTGCTAAAATTGGAACGAAACAGTAGATACATTTTTTTCTAAAATTGGAACGATACAGAGTAGATTGGTTTTCTGCTAAAATTGGAACGAAACAGTAATTCGTTTTTTCTAAAATTGGAACGATACAGAGTAGATTAGTTTGTTTCCTAAAATTGGAACAATACAGTAATTTGTTTTTTTCTAAAATTGGAACGATACAGAGTAGATTGGTTTTCTGCTAAAATTGGAACAATACAGTAATTTGTTTTTTTCTAAAATTGGAACGATACAGGGTAGATTGGTTTTCTGCTAAAATTGGAACAAAACAGTAATTTGTTTTTTTCTAAAATTGGAACGATACAGGGTAGATTGGTTTTCTGCTAAAATTGGAACAAAACAGTAATTTGTTTTTTTCTAAAATTGGAACGATACAGAGTAGATTGGTTTTCTGCTAAAATTGGAACGAAACAGTAATTTGTTTTTTCTAAAATTGGAACGATACAGAGTAGATTGGTTTTCTGCTAAAATTGGAACAAAACAGTAGGTTAATTTTTTTCTAAAATTGGAACGATAGAGTAGATTAGTTTTCTGCTAAAATTGGAACAAAATTATTTTCTAAAATTGGAACGATACAGAGTAGATTGGTTTTCTGCTAAAATTGGAAAAAAATATTTTTTTTCAAAAATTGGAACGATACAGAGTAGATTGGTTTTCAGCTAAAATTGGAACGAAACAGTAATTTGTTTTTTTCTAAAATTGGAACGATACAGAGTAGATTGGTTTTCTGCTAAAATTGGAACGAAACAGTAATTAGTTTTTTCTAAAAATGGAACGATACAGAGTAGATTAGTTTGTTTCCTAAAATTGGAACAATACAGTAATTTATTTTTTTCTAAAATTGGAACGATACAGAGTAGATTCGTTTTCTGCTAAAATTGAAACGAAACAGTAGGTTAATTTTTTTCTAAAATTGGAACGATAGAGTAGATTAGTTTTCTGCTAAAATTGGAACAAAATTATTTTCTAAACTTGGAACGATACAGAGTAGATTGGTTTTCTGCTAAAATTGGAACAAAATTATTTTTTTTCTAAAATTGGAACGATACAGAGTAGATTGGTTTTCTGCTAAAATTGGAACAAAACAGTAATTCGTTTTTTTCTAAAATTGGAACGATACAGAGTAGATTGGTTTTCTGCTAAAATTGGAACGATACAGTAATTTGTTTTTTCTAAAATTGGAACGATACAGAGTAGATTGGTTTTCTGCTAAAATTGGAACAAAACAGTAATTTGTTTTTTTTCTAAAATTGGAACAATACAGAGTAGATTGGTTTTCTGCTAAAATTGGAACGAAACAGTAATTTGTTTTTTCTAAAATTGGAACGATACAGAGTAGATTGGTTTTCTGCTAAAATTGGAACGAAACAGTAATTTGTTTTTTCTAAAATTGGAACGATACAGAGTAGATTGGTTTTCTGCTAAAATTGGAACAAAACAGTAATTTGTTTTTTTCTAAAATTGGAACGATACAGAGTAGATTAGTTTTCTGCTAAAATTGGAACGAAACAGTAGATACATTTTTTTCTAAAATTGGAACGATACAGAGTAGATTGGTTTTCTTCTAAAATTGGAACGAAACAGTAATTCGTTTTTTTCTAAAATTGGAACGATACAGAGTAGATTAGTTTGTTTCCTAAAATTGGAACAATACAGTAATTTGTTTTTTTCAAAAATTGGAACGATACAGAGTAGATTGGTTTTCTGCTAAAATTGGAACAATACAGTAATTTGTTTTTTTCTAAAATTGGAACGATACAGGGTAGATTGGTTTTCTGCTCAAATTGGAACAAAACAGTAATTTGTTTTTTTCTAAAATTGGAACGATACAGGGTAGATTGGTTTTCTGCTAAAATTGGAACAAAACAGTAATTTGTTTTTTTCTAAAATCGGAACGATACAGAGTAGATTGGTTTTCTGCTAAAATTGGAACGAAACAGTAATTTGTTTTTTCTAAAATTGGAACGATACAGAGTAGATTGGTTTTCTGCTAAAATTGGAACAAAACAGTAATTAGTTTTTTTCTAAAATTGGAACGATACAGAGTAGATTGGTTTTCTGCTAAAATTGGAACAAAACAGTAATTTGTTTTTTTCTAAAATTGGAACGATACAGGGTAGATTGGTTTTCTGCTAAAATTGGAACAAAACAGTAATTTGTTTTTTTCTAAAATTGGAACGATACAGAGAAGATTGGTTTTCTGCTAAAATTGGAACGAAACAGTAATTAGTTTTTTTCTAAATTGGAACGATACAGAGTAGATTGGTTTTCTGCTAAAATTGGAACGATACAGAGTAGATTAGTTTTCTGCTAAAATTGGAACGATACAGTAGATTCGTTTTTTCTAAAATTGGAACGAAACAGTAGATACATTTTTTTCTAAAATTGGAACGATACAGAGTAGATTAGTTTTCTGCTAAAATTGGAACGAAACAGTAGATACATTTTTTTCTAAAATTGGAACGATACAGAGTAGATTGGTTTTCTGCTAAAATTGGAACGAAACAGTAATTTGTTTTTTCTAAAATTGGAACGATACAGAGTAGATTGGTTTTCTGCTAAAATTGGAACAAAACAGTAATTAGTTTTTTTCAAAAATTGGAACGATACAGAGTAGATTGGTTTTCTGCTAAAATTGGAACAAAACAGTAATTTGTTTTTTTCTAAAATTGGAACGATACAGGGTAGATTGGTTTTCTGCTAAAATTGGAACAAAACAGTAATTTGTTTTTTTCTAAAATTGGAACGATACAGAGAAGATTGGTTTTCTGCTAAAATTGGAACGAAACAGTAATTAGTTTTTTTCTAAATTGGAACGATACAGAGTAGATTGGTTTTCTGCTAAAATTGGAACGATACAGAGTAGATTAGTTTTCTGCTAAAATTGGAACGATACAGTAGATTCGTTTTTTCTAAAATTGGAACGAAACAGTAGATACATTTTTTTCTAAAATTGGAACGATACAGAGTAGATTAGTTTTCTGCTAAAATTGGAACGAAACAGTAGATACATTTTTTTCTAAAATTGGAACGATACAGAGTAGATTGGTTTTCTGCTAAAATTGGAACGAAACAGTAATTCGTTTTTTCTAAAATTGGAACGATACAGAGTAGATTAGTTTGTTTCCTAAAATTGGAACAATACAGTAATTTGTTTTTTTCAAAAATTGGAACGATACAGAGTAGATTGGTTTTCTGCTAAAATTGGAACAAAACAGTAATTTGTTTTTTTCTAAAATTGGAACGATACAGGGTAGATTGGTTTTCTGCTAAAATTGGAACAAAACAGTAATTTGTTTTTTTCTAAAATTGGAACGATACAGAGTAGATTGGTTTTCTGCTAAAATTGGAACGAAACAGTAATTAGTTTTTTTCTAAATTGGAACGATACAGAGTAGATTGGTTTTCTGCTAAAATTGGAACGATACAGAGTAGATTAGTTTTCTGCTAAAATTGGAACGATACAGTAGATTCGTTTTTTCTAAAATTGGAACGAAACAGTAGATACATTTTTTTCTAAAATTGGAACGATACAGAGTAGATTAGTTTTCTGCTAAAATTGGAACGAAACAGTAGATACATTTTTTTCTAAAATTGGAACGATACAGAGTAGATTGGTTTTCTGCTAAAATTGGAACGAAACAGTAATTCGTTTTTTCTAAAATTGGAACGATACAGAGTAGATTAGTTTGTTTCCTAAAATTGGAACAATACAGTAATTTGTTTTTTTCAAAAATTGGAACGATACAGAGTAGATTGGTTTTCTGCTAAAATTGGAACAATACAGTAATTTGTTTTTTTCTAAAATTGGAACGATACAGGGTAGATTGGTTTTCTGCTAAAATTGGAACAAAACAGTAATTTGTTTTTTTCTAAAATTGGAACGATACAGGGTAGATTGGTTTTCTGCTAAAATTGGAACAAAACAGTAATTTGTTTTTTTCTAAAATTGGAACGATACAGAGTAGATTGGTTTTCTGCTAAAATTGGAACGAAACAGTAATTTGTTTTTTCTAAAATTGGAACGATACAGAGTAGATTGGTTTTCTGCTAAAATTGGAACAAAACAGTAGGTTAATTTTTTTCTAAAATTGGAACGATAGAGTAGATTAGTTTTCTGCTAAAATTGGAACAAAATTATTTTCTAAAATTGGAACGATACAGAGTAGATTGGTTTTCTGCTAAAATTGGAAAAAAATATTTTTTTTCAAAAATTGGAACGATACAGAGTAGATTGGTTTTCAGCTAAAATTGGAACGAAACAGTAATTTGTTTTTTTCTAAAATTGGAACGATACAGAGTAGATTGGTTTTCTGCTAAAATTGGAACGAAACAGTAATTAGTTTTTTCTAAAAATGGAACGATACAGAGTAGATTAGTTTGTTTCCTAAAATTGGAACAATACAGTAATTTATTTTTTTCTAAAATTGGAACGATACAGAGTAGATTAGTTTTCTGCTAAAATTGAAACGAAACAGTAGGTTAATTTTTTTCTAAAATTGGAACGATAGAGTAGATTAGTTTTCTGCTAAAATTGGAACAAAATTATTTTCTAAACTTGGAACGATACAGAGTAGATTGGTTTTCTGCTAAAATTGGAACAAAACAGTAATTCGTTTTTTTCTAAAATTGGAACGATACAGAGTAGATTGGTTTTCTGCTAAAATTGGAACGATACAGTAATTTGTTTTTTCTAAAATTGGAACGATACAGAGTAGATTGGTTTTCTGCTAAAATTGGAACAAAACAGTAATTTGTTTTTTTTCTAAAATTGGAACAATACAGAGTAGATTGGTTTTCTGCTAAAATTGGAACGAAACAGTAATTTGTTTTTTCTAAAATTGGAACGATACAGAGTAGATTGGTTTTCTGCTAAAATTGGAACAAAACAGTAATTCGTTTTTTTCTAAAATTGGAACGATACAGAGTAGATTGGTTTTCTGCTAAAATTGGAACGAAACAGTAATTTGTTTTTTCTAAAATTGGAACGATACAGAGTAGATTGGTTTTCTGCTAAAATTGGAACAAAACAGTAATTTGTTTTTTTCTAAAATTGGAACGATACAGAGTAGATTAGTTTTCTGCTAAAATTGGAACGAAACAGTAGATACATTTTTTTCTAAAATTGGAACGATACAGAGTAGATTGGTTTTCTGCTAAAATTGGAACGAAACAGTAATTCGTTTTTTTCTAAAATTGGAACGATACAGAGTAGATTAGTTTGTTTCCTAAAATTGGAACAATACAGTAATTTGTTTTTTTCAAAAATTGGAACGATACAGAGTAGATTGGTTTTCTGCTAAAATTGGAACAATACAGTAATTTGTTTTTTTCTAAAATTGGAACGATACAGGGTAGATTGGTTTTCTGCTCAAATTGGAACAAAACAGTAATTTGTTTTTTTCTAAAATTGGAACGATACAGGGTAGATTGGTTTTCTGCTAAAATTGGAACAAAACAGTAATTTGTTTTTTCTAAAATTGGAACGATACAGAGTAGATTGGTTTTCTGCTAAAATTGGAACGAAACAGTAATTTGTTTTTTCTAAAATTGGAACGATACAGAGTAGATTGGTTTTCTGCTAAAATTGGAACAAAACAGTAATTAGTTTTTTTCTAAAATTGGAACGATACAGAGTAGATTGGTTTTCTGCTAAAATTGGAACAAAACAGTAATTTGTTTTTTTCTAAAATTGGAACGATACAGGGTAGATTGGTTTTCTGCTAAAATTGGAACAAAACAGTAATTTGTTTTTTTCTAAAATTGGAACGATACAGAGTAGATTGGTTTTCTGCTAAAATTGAGGATCCGGAACAATCCTCTCTGTTTTACCCCTGCCCTTATTGGCCGCCCAAAAGCATGCAGGCTCCCATTGGCCCGTGAGTTCCAACCTCTCGGCCAACGGGAGATTGCCCCTGTGTTCCAATGGCGTTGCCACGTCTGCTCGTATCAAGCCTGGCTTCGTCCACTGAAAACGTTTTTATTTCGGGAACATTTTTCTGATTTTATTTGACTTGATTATGTTGTTCTTATTTGCTTGTTGTACTGTCACTGTTTTAATTATGATTGATTTTATTGTGTCACTGTACAGCACTTTGTAACATTGTTAAGAAAGGTGCTTTATAAATAAAATGTACTTACTTACTTACACAAGGCAGGTCGCTGGTTTCCGTGGCAAAACATGGCAACGACCCAGTGCGTCTCACAATGTTGTGATTTCTCTGCATGCATGCAATTAAAATGAATGACCATTAGGTGTCGTCAATGCACAGCGTCTGATCAATAGTTGAAATGTCAATTTTGATTGATTGATTGAAATATTTATTAACAGTTTGCAGAATTACAGTAGGCCTACATTTCAAGCACAAACTCAATACAAAGACTGTTAACTGTGAGTGGACGACCCAATTAAGCCTTACACTTGTTTACCAAAAGGGCATTGTTCAATTCATCAAAACATTTAGAGACAAACAAATAGACACTTAAATCAAATGTAAAATTCTACAGTGTAAAGTCACCAATTTAATTATAAATGTCAATATAGTTGAATATTGTTTTGTATTGCTATTTTTATTTGCTAATTGTAGATTGACCTACTTTTTGTTTCTGGCATTCCGCTGCTTGTTATTTTTTATTTTATTTTCATGTGAAGTACTTTGAGTTGCATTTTATGTATGAAATGTGCTATATAAATAAAGTTTAATATGTGAAGTACTTTGAGTTGTCAAGGATGCAGACAGAGTTGAACCCAGGAGCAAAGTCACAACAAACTAGAGTATAATATTTAACAGGCAGGACATCTGTGACACAGGTTATGAACTGACAATGAGTGTTTGTACTGAGTCCAGTTTTATAGTGAGCAGGTTGATTGGAGAAGTGTTCACTGCTGGGCTGACGAGGTAGTTGACAGGTGTGTAAATGGAACTGGGTGTGCTGGAATGGGATATGGGAGGCCAGTGTGGAGTCACAGACTGAGGGAGAGACAGAATGTGACAGAGTTGCATTTTATGTATGAAATGTGCTATATAAATAAAGTTTACACCACTGACTGTCCCTCCATATAAAATAAAGGCGAAAGTCACCATAAAAAATGGATCAGTTACAATTCCAGACTATGAAGAATCATTTAATAAAGGAAGACTTCCAGATTCAGTTAGATTAGCTACAATAATTGTGATATTAAAAGTTAAATCAAGTAAACCTTCAACTGAATGCTCGTCATATGACATAACAGAGAGGAATGGGCCGGACCCTAAGCGCAAGGGGACAATTTACAATTTAGGCATTTAGCAGACGCTCTTAATCCAGAGCGATTTACATTTTAAATTGATATTGTAATCACAGACTATCTTCTTGGTGTCTTTGAACTATAATTTGACATTTGATTTAAACATACAAAAGGACAAAAGTGTCATCAAAGCAGGTTATTGAGCAATGCAGGGCCTCGCACCCCATATAGGTCAGCAGAAGCTGGCTAATAGTACTATTACCATCGCTTTTCGTGTTGCTTTGCTTTGTGACACTTGAGTTCATTGTTCATCATCCAGCAGCTAGCTAACATGCTAACAGATACTACATGTCCATAACTAAGCCAAAAATGGACAGAAATGTTCCAAATTAAAATCGTTCCCTTATTGGCCCCTGGAGAAAGCCCTGCCGCCTTTAAATATTTTCCAAACGCCTTGTACGATTTAATAAAAAAATATCAAATATTCACACATAATATTAAGAACCCATCATCATCATCATCATCCAGCAGCTAGCTAACATGCTAACAGATACTACATGTCCATAACTAAGCCAAAAATGGACAGAAATGTTCCAAATTAAAATCGATCCCTTATTGGCCCCTGGAGAAAGCCCCGCTGCCTTTAAATATTTTCCAAACACCTTGTACGATTTATTAAAATTATGAATACGTCCATCCACCGCACACTGTAACAAGATGGCCGCCGCCGTGCTGTTTTGGAATTACTGAGAGGTAGGGGCGGGACCATGCCCCCATTGGCTCCTGGGGTGGAACCCCAGGTGGAACCAGCCAATGGTAGCCTGCACGATCCGGGCACCGGCCAATCGGTGGCCCGGAAGTTGAAACAATGTTGGAACACTTGGAACAAAAAAAGGACGAAGATGGAACTCGACCAAGCGCAAGGATGACACGCAAATTCGTGAAGCGTTCCGTATTTTTCACCATTTTGAGCTCTTTTTTTTGCGAATCCACTTTTTTTTTTTTTTGCTAATCCTAAATTACATCCGTGCGCAGGGAGACACATATCAGCACGTTCGTCTTATCGATAGCTATGCGTGGATGCAAGGCACTTCCATTTTCGACCTTTGTGGGAGGAGCTATCGCGCTTTAAAGGTTAACCCTAGGGTTAGCGACCGTACGACCGTGTGTGGAGAAACACATATCAAAATGTTCGTCTTGACAAGCTACATAACATACTAAAAGATGGGGCCGTGTCGACCTTTGTGGGAGGAGTTATCTGACTGTAACTGCGGCGTGCCCTACACAGTTAGCCTTAGCCGGGAGACCCATAGATGTCCACACTGAGACCTATATCTATTTGGACTAGCCAGGGTACTCCTGTGTCAGCTTCTTCTGCACATATAATAAAATTGGAACAATACAGAGTTGATTGGTTTTCTGCTAAAATTGGAACGAAACAGTAATTTGTTTTTTTCTAAAATTGGAACAAAACAGTAATTCGGTTTTTTCTAAAAATGGAACGATACAGAGTAGATTGGTTTTCTGCTATAATTGGAACAAAACAGTAATTCGTTTTTTTCTAAAATTGGAACGATACAGAGTAGATTGGTTTTCTGCTAAAATTGGAACGATACAGTAGATTAGTTTTTTCTAAAATTGGAACGAAACAGTAGATACATTTTTTTCTAAAATTGGAACGATACAGAGTAGATTAGTTTTCTGCTAAAATTGGAACGAAACAGTAGATACATTTTTTTCTAAAATTGGAACGATACAGAGTAGATTGGTTTTCTGCTAAAATTGGAACGAAACAGTAATTCGTTTTTTCTAAAATTGGAACGATACAGAGTAGATTAGTTTGTTTCCTAAAATTGGAACAATACAGTCATTTGTTTTTTTCAAAAATTGGAACGATACAGAGTAGATTGGTTTTCTGCTAAAATTGGAACAATACAGAAATTTGTTTTTTTCTAAAATTGGAACGATACAGGGTAGATTGGTTTTCTGCTAAAATTGGAACAAAACAGTAATTTGTTTTTTTCTAAAATTGGAACGATACAGGGTAGATTGGTTTTCTGCTAAAATTGGAACAAAACAGTAATTTGTTTTTTTCTAAAATTGGAACGATACAGAGTAGATTGGTTTTCTGCTAAAATTGGAACGAAACAGTAATTTGTTTTTTCTAAAATTGGAACGATACAGAGTAGATTGGTTTTCTGCTAAAATTGGAACAAAAAAGTAATTAGTTTTTTTCTAAAATTGGAACGATACAGAGTAGATTGGTTTTCTGCTAAAATTGGAACGATACAGAGTAGATTAGTTTTCTGCTAAAATTGGAACGAAACAGTAGGTTAATTTTTTTCTAAAATTGGAACGATAGAGTAGATTAGTTTTCTGCTAAAATTGGAACAAAATTATTTTCTAAAATTGGAACGATACAGAGTAGATTGGTTTTCTGCTAAAATTGGAACAAAATTATTTTTTTTCTAAAATTGGAACGATACAGAGTAGATTGGTTTTCAGCTAAAATTGGAAAGAAACAGTAATTTGTTTTTTTCTAAAATTGGAACGATACAGAGTAGATTGGTTTTCTGCTAAAATTGGAACGAAACAGTAATTAGTTTTTTCTAAAAATGGAACGATACAGAGTAGATTAGTTTGTTTCCTAAAATTGGAACAATACAGTAATTTGTTTTTTTCTAAAATTGGAACGATACAGAGTAGATTAGTTTTCTGCTAAAATTGAAACGAAACAGTAGGTTAATTTTTTTTCTAAAATTGGAACGATAGAGTAGATTAGTTTTCTGCTAAAATTGGAACAAAATTATTTTCTAAACTTGGAACGATACAGAGTAGATTGGTTTTCTGCTAAAATTGGAACAAAACAGTAATTTGTTTTTTTCTAAAATTGGAACGATACAGGGTAGATTGGTTTTCTGCTAAAATTGGAACGAAACAGTAATTTGTTTTTTTCTAAAATTGGAACGATACAGAGTAGATTGGTTTTCTGCTAAAATTGGAACGAAACAGTAATTTGTTTTTTCTAAACTTGGAACGATACAGAGTAGATTGGTTTTCTGCTAATATTGGAACAAAACAGTAATTCGTTTTTTTCTAAAATTGGAACGATACAGAGTAGATTGGTTTTCTGCTAAAATTGGAACGATACAGAGTAGATTAGTTTTCTGCTAAAATTGGAACGATACAGTAGATTAGTTTTTTCTAAAATTGGAACGAAACAGTAGATACATTTTTTTCTAGAATTGGAACGATACAGAGTAGATTAGTTTTCTGCTAAAATTGGAACGAAACAGTAGATACATTTTTTTCTAAAATTGGAACGATACAGAGTAGATTGGTTTTCTGCTAAAATTGGAACGAAACAGTAATTCGTTTTTTCTAAAATTGGAACGATACAGAGTAGATTAGTTTGTTTCCTAAAATTGGAACAATACAGTAATTCGTTTTTTTCTAAAATTGGAACGATACAGAGTAGATTGGTTTTCTGCTAAAATTGGAACGATACAGTAATTTGTTTTTTCTAAAATTGGAACGATACAGAGTAGATTGGTTTTCTGCTAAAATTGGAACAAAACAGTAATTTGTTTTTTTCTAAAATTGGAACAATACAGAGGAGATTGGTTTTCTGCTAAAATTGGAACGAAACAGTAATTTGTTTTTTCTAAAATTGGAACGATACAGAGTAGATTGGTTTTCTGCTAAAATTGGAACAAAACAGTCATTCGTTTTTTTCTAAAATTGGAACGATACAGAGTAGATTGGTTTTCTGCTAAAATTGGAACGAAACAGTAATTTGTTTTTTCTAAAATTGGAACGATACAGAGTAGATTAGTTTGTTTCCTAAAATTGGAACAATACAGTAATTTGTTTTTTTCAAAAATTGGAACGATACAGAGTAGATTGGTTTTCTGCTAAAATTGGAACAATACAGTAATTTGTTTTTTTCTAAAATTGGAACGATACAGGGTAGATTGGTTTTCTGCTAAAATTGGAACAAAACAGTAATTTGTTTTTTTCTAAAATTGGAACGATACAGGGTAGATTGGTTTTCTGCTAAAATTGGAACAAAACAGTAATTTGTTTTTTTCTAAAATTGGAACGATACAGAGTAGATTGGTTTTCTGCTAAAATTGGAACGAAACAGTAATTTGTTTTTTCTAAAATTGGAACGATACAGAGTAGATTGGTTTTCTGCTAAAATTGGAACAAAACAGTAATTCGTTTTTTTCTAAAATTGGAACGATACAGAGTAGATTGGTTTTCTGCTAAAATTGGAACAAAACAGTAATTTGTTTTTTTCTAAAATTGGAACGATACAGGGTAGATTGGTTTTCTGCTAAAATTGGAACAAAACAGTAATTTGTTTTTTTCTAAAATTGGAACGATACAGAGTAGATTGGTTTTCTGCTAAAATTGGAACGATACAGAGTAGATTAGTTTTCTGCTAAAATTGGAACGATACAGTAGATTAGTTTTTTCTAAAATTGGAACGAAACAGTAGATACATTTTTTTCTAAAATTGGAACGATACAGAGTAGATTAGTTTTCTGCTAAAATTGGAACGAAACAGTAGATACATTTTTTTCTAAAATTGGAACGATACAGAGTAGATTGGTTTTCTGCTAAAATTGGAACGAAACAGTAATTCGTTTTTTCTAAAATTGGAACGATACAGAGTAGATTAGTTTGTTTCCTAAAATTGGAACAATACAGTAATTTGTTTTTTTCAAAAATTGGAACGATACAGAGTAGATTGGTTTTCTGCTAAAATTGGAACAATACAGTAATTTGTTTTTTTCTAAAATTGGAACGATACAGGGTAGATTGGTTTTCTGCTAAAATTGGAACAAAACAGTAATTTGTTTTTTTCTAAAATTGGAACGATACAGGGTAGATTGGTTTTCTGCTAAAATTGGAACAAAACAGTAATTTGTTTTTTTCTAAAATTGGAACGATACAGAGTAGATTGGTTTTCTGCTAAAATTGGAACGAAACAGTAATTTGTTTTTTCTAAAATTGGAACGATACAGAGTAGATTGGTTTTCTGCTAAAATTGGAACAAAAAAGTAATTAGTTTTTTTCTAAAATTGGAACGATACAGAGTAGATTGGTTTTCTGCTAAAATTGGAACGATACAGAGTAGATTAGTTTTCTGCTAAAATTGGAACGAAACAGTAGGTTAATTTTTTTCTAAAATTGGAACGATAGAGTAGATTAGTTTTCTGCTAAAATTGGAACAAAATTATTTTCTAAAATTGGAACGATACAGAGTAGATTGGTTTTCTGCTAAAATTGGAACAAAATTATTTTTTTTCTAAAATTGGAACGATACAGAGTAGATTGGTTTTCAGCTAAAATTGGAAAGAAACAGTAATTTGTTTTTTTCTAAAATTGGAACGATACAGAGTAGATTGGTTTTCTGCTAAAATTGGAACGAAACAGTAATTAGTTTTTTCTAAAAATGGAACGATACAGAGTAGATTAGTTTGTTTCCTAAAATTGGAACAATACAGTAATTTGTTTTTTTCTAAAATTGGAACGATACAGAGTAGATTAGTTTTCTGCTAAAATTGAAACGAAACAGTAGGTTAATTTTTTTTCTAAAATTGGAACGATAGAGTAGATTAGTTTTCTGCTAAAATTGGAACAAAATTATTTTCTAAACTTGGAACGATACAGAGTAGATTGGTTTTCTGCTAAAATTGGAACAAAACAGTAATTTGTTTTTTTCTAAAATTGGAACGATACAGGGTAGATTGGTTTTCTGCTAAAATTGGAACGAAACAGTAATTTGTTTTTTTCTAAAATTGGAACGATACAGAGTAGATTGGTTTTCTGCTAAAATTGGAACGAAACAGTAATTTGTTTTTTCTAAACTTGGAACGATACAGAGTAGATTGGTTTTCTGCTAATATTGGAACAAAACAGTAATTCGTTTTTTTCTAAAATTGGAACGATACAGAGTAGATTGGTTTTCTGCTAAAATTGGAACGATACAGAGTAGATTAGTTTTCTGCTAAAATTGGAACGATACAGTAGATTAGTTTTTTCTAAAATTGGAACGAAACAGTAGATACATTTTTTTCTAGAATTGGAACGATACAGAGTAGATTAGTTTTCTGCTAAAATTGGAACGAAACAGTAGATACATTTTTTTCTAAAATTGGAACGATACAGAGTAGATTGGTTTTCTGCTAAAATTGGAACGAAACAGTAATTCGTTTTTTCTAAAATTGGAACGATACAGAGTAGATTAGTTTGTTTCCTAAAATTGGAACAATACAGTAATTCGTTTTTTTCTAAAATTGGAACGATACAGAGTAGATTGGTTTTCTGCTAAAATTGGAACGATACAGTAATTTGTTTTTTCTAAAATTGGAACGATACAGAGTAGATTGGTTTTCTGCTAAAATTGGAACAAAACAGTAATTTGTTTTTTTCTAAAATTGGAACAATACAGAGGAGATTGGTTTTCTGCTAAAATTGGAACGAAACAGTAATTTGTTTTTTCTAAAATTGGAACGATACAGAGTAGATTGGTTTTCTGCTAAAATTGGAACAAAACAGTCATTCGTTTTTTTCTAAAATTGGAACGATACAGAGTAGATTGGTTTTCTGCTAAAATTGGAACGAAACAGTAATTTGTTTTTTCTAAAATTGGAACGATACAGAGTAGATTAGTTTGTTTCCTAAAATTGGAACAATACAGTAATTTGTTTTTTTCAAAAATTGGAACGATACAGAGTAGATTGGTTTTCTGCTAAAATTGGAACAATACAGTAATTTGTTTTTTTCTAAAATTGGAACGATACAGGGTAGATTGGTTTTCTGCTAAAATTGGAACAAAACAGTAATTTGTTTTTTTCTAAAATTGGAACGATACAGGGTAGATTGGTTTTCTGCTAAAATTGGAACAAAACAGTAATTTGTTTTTTTCTAAAATTGGAACGATACAGAGTAGATTGGTTTTCTGCTAAAATTGGAACGAAACAGTAATTTGTTTTTTCTAAAATTGGAACGATACAGAGTAGATTGGTTTTCTGCTAAAATTGGAACAAAACAGTAATTAGTTTTTTTCTAAAATTGGAACGATACAGAGTAGATTGGTTTTCTGCTAAAATTGGAACAAAACAGTAATTTGTTTTTTTCTAAAATTGGAACGATACAGGGTAGATTGGTTTTCTGCTAAAATTGGAACAAAACAGTAATTTGTTTTTTTCTAAAATTGGAACGATACAGAGTAGATTGGTTTTCTGCTAAAATTGGAACGATACAGAGTAGATTAGTTTTCTGCTAAAATTGGAACGATACAGTAGATTAGTTTTTTCTAAAATTGGAACGAAACAGTAGATACATTTTTTTCTAAAATTGGAACGATACAGAGTAGATTAGTTTTCTGCTAAAATTGGAACGAAACAGTAGATACATTTTTTTCTAAAATTGGAACGATACAGAGTAGATTGGTTTTCTGCTAAAATTGGAACGAAACAGTAATTCGTTTTTTCTAAAATTGGAACGATACAGAGTAGATTAGTTTGTTTCCTAAAATTGGAACAATACAGTAATTTGTTTTTTTCAAAAATTGGAACGATACAGAGTAGATTGGTTTTCTGCTAAAATTGGAACAATACAGTAATTTGTTTTTTTCTAAAATTGGAACGATACAGGGTAGATTGGTTTTCTGCTAAAATTGGAACAAAACAGTAATTTGTTTTTTTCTAAAATTGGAACGATACAGGGTAGATTGGTTTTCTGCTAAAATTGGAACAAAACAGTAATTTGTTTTTTTCTAAAATTGGAACGATACAGAGTAGATTGGTTTTCTGCAAAAATTGAGGATCCGGAACAATCCTCTCTGTTTTACCCCTGCCCTTATTGGCCGCCCAAAAGCATGCAGGCTCCCATTGGCCCGTGAGTTCCAACCTCTCGGCCAACGGGAGATTGCCCCTGTGTTCCAATGGCGTTGCCACGTCTGCTCGTATCAAGCCTGGCTTCGTCCACTGAAAACGTTTTTATTTCGGGAAAATTTTTCTGATTTTATTTGACTTGATTATGTTGTTCTTATTTGCTTGTTGTACTGTCACTGTTTTAATTATGATTGATTTTATTGTGTCACTGTACAGCACTTTGTAACATTGTTAAGAAAGGTGCTTTATAAATAAAATGTACTTACTTGCTTACACAAGGCAGGTCGCTGGTTTCCGTGGCAAAACATGGCAACGACCCAGTGCGTCTCACAATGTTGTGATTTCTCTGCATGCATGCAATTAAAATGAATGACCATTAGGTGTCGTCAATGCACAGCGTCTGATCAATAGTTGAAATGTCAATTTTGATTGATTGATTGAAATATTTATTAACAGTTTGCAGAATTACAGTAGGCCTACATTTCAAGCACAAACTCAATACAAAGACTGTTAACTGTGAGTGGACGACCCAATTAAGCCTTACACTTGTTTACCAAAAGGGCATTGTTCAATTCATCAAAACATTTAGAGACAAACAAATAGACACTTAAATCAAATGTAAAATTCTACAGTGTAAAGTCACCAATTTAATTATAAATGTCAATATAGTTGAATATTGTTTTGTATTGCTATTTTTATTTGCTAATTGTAGATTGACCTACTTTTTGTTTCTGGCATTCCGCTGCTTGTTATTTTTTATTTTATTTTCATGTGAAGTACTTTGAGTTGCATTTTATGTATGAAATGTGCTATATAAATAAAGTTTAATATGTGAAGTACTTTGAGTTGTCAAGGATGCAGACAGAGTTGAACCCAGGAGCAAAGTCACAACAAACTAGAGTATAATATTTAACAGGCAGGACATCTGTGACACAGGTTATGAACTGACAATGAGTGTTTGTACTGAGTCCAGTTTTATAGTGAGCAGGTTGATTGGAGAAGTGTTCACTGCTGGGCTGACGAGGTAGTTGACAGGTGTGTAAATGGAACTGGGTGTGCTGGAATGGGATATATATGGGAGGCCAGTGTGGAGTCACAGACTGAGGGAGAGACAGAATGTGACAGAGTTGCATTTTATGTATGAAATGTGCTATATAAATAAAGTTTACACCACTGACTGTCCCTCCATATAAAATAAAGGCGAAAGTCACCATAAAAAATGGATCAGTTACAATTCAAGACTATGAAGAATCATTTAATAAAGGAAGACTTCCAGATTCAGTTAGATTAGCTACAATAATTGTGATATTAAAAGTTAAATCAAGTAAACCTTCAACTGAATGCTCGTCATATGACATAACAGAGAGGAATGGGCCGGACCCTAAGCGCAAGGGGACAATTTACAATTTAGGCATTTAGCAGACGCTCTTAATCCAGAGCGATTTACATTTTAAATTGATATTGTAATCACAGACTATCTTCTTGGTGTCTTTGAACTATAATTTGACATTTGATTTAAACATACAAAAGGACAAAAGTGTCATCAAAGCAGGTTATTGAGCAATGCAGGGCCTCGCACCCCATATAGGTCAGCAGAAGCTGGCTAATAGTACTATTACCATCGCTTTTCATGTTGCTTTGCTTTGTGACACTTGAGTTCATTGTTCATCATCCAGCAGCTAGCTAACCTGCTAACAGATACTACATGTCCATAACTAAGCCAAAAATGGACAGAAATGTTCCAAATTAAAATCGTTCCCTTATTGGCCCCTGGAGAAAGCCCTGCCGCCTTTAAATATTTTCCAAACGCCTTGTACGATTTAATAAAAAAATATCAAATATTCACACATAATATTAAGAACCCATCATCATCATCATCATCCAGCAGCTAGCTAACATGCTAACAGATACTACATGTCCATAACTAAGCCAAAAATGGACAGAAATGTTCCAAATTAAAATCGATCCCTTATTGGCCCCTGGAGAAAGCCCCGCTGCCTTTAAATATTTTCCAAACACCTTGTACGATTTATTAAAATTATGAATACGTCCATCCACCGCACACTGTAACAAGATGGCCGCCGCCGTGCTGTTTTGGAATTACTGAGAGGTAGGGGCTGGACCATGCCCCCATTGGCTCCTGGGGTGGAACCCCAGGTGGAACCAGCCAATGGTAGCCTGCACGATCCGGGCACCGGCCAATCGGTGGCCCGGAAGTTGAAACAATGTTGGAACACTTGGAACAAAAAAAGGACGAAGATGGAACTCGACCAAGCGCAAGGATGACACGCAAATTCGTGAAGCGTTCCGTATTTTTCACCATTTTGAGCTCTTTTTTTTGCGAATCCACTTTTTTTTTTTTTTGCTAATCCTAAATTACATCCGTGCGCAGGGAGACACATATCAGCACGTTCGTCTTATCGATAGCTATGCGTGGATGCAAGGCACTTCCATTTTCGACCTTTGTGGGAGGAGCTATCGCGCTTTAAAGGTTAACCCTAGGGTTAGCGACCGTACGACCGTGTGTGGAGAAACACATATCAAAATGTTCGTCTTGACAAGCTACATAACATACTAAAAGATGGGACCGTGTCGACCTTTGTGGGAGGAGTTATCTGACTGTAACTGCGGCGTGCCCTACACAGTTAGCCTTAGCCGGGAGACCCATAGATGTCCACACTGAGACCTATATCTATTTGGACTAGCCAGGGTACTCCTGTGTCAGCTTCTTCTGCACATATAATAAAATTGGAACAATACAGAGTTGATTGGTTTTCTGCTAAAATTGGAACGAAACAGTAATTTGTTTTTTTCTAAAATTGGAACAAAACAGTAATTCGGTTTTTTCTAAAATTGGAACGATACAGAGTAGATTGGTTTTCTGCTATAATTGGAACAAAACAGTAATTCGTTTTTTTCTAAAATTGGAACGATACAGAGTAGATTGGTTTTCTGCTAAAATTGGAACGATACAGTAGATTAGTTTTTTCTAAAATTGGAACGAAACAGTAGATACATTTTTTTCTAAAATTGGAACGATACAGAGTAGATTAGTTTTCTGCTAAAATTGGAACGAAACAGTAGATACATTTTTTTCTAAAATTGGAACGATACAGAGTAGATTGGTTTTCTGCTAAAATTGGAACGAAACAGTAATTCGTTTTTTCTAAAATTGGAACGATACAGAGTAGATTAGTTTGTTTCCTAAAATTGGAACAATACAGTAATTTGTTTTTTTCAAAAATTGGAACGATACAGAGTAGATTGGTTTTCTGCTAAAATTGGAACAATACAGTAATTTGTTTTTTTCTAAAATTGGAACGATACAGGGTAGATTGGTTTTCTGCTAAAATTGGAACAAAACAGTAATTTGTTTTTTTCTAAAATTGGAACGATACAGGGTAGATTGGTTTTCTGCTAAAATTGGAACAAAACAGTAATTTGTTTTTTCTAAAATTGGAACGATACAGAGTAGATTGGTTTTCTGCTAAAATTGGAACAAAACAGTAATTAGTTTTTTTCTAAAATTGGAACGATACAGAGTAGATTGGTTTTCTGCTAAAATTGGAACGATACAGAGTAGATTAGTTTTCTGCTAAAATTGGAACGAAACAGTAGGTTAATTTTTTTCTAAAATTGGAACGATAGAGTAGATTAGTTTTCTGCTAAAATTGGAACAAAATTATTTTCTAAAATTGGAACGATACAGAGTAGATTGGTTTTCTGCTAAAATTGGAACAAAATTATTTTTTTTCTAAAATTGGAACGATACAGAGTAGATTGGTTTTCAGCTAAAATTGGAAAGAAACAGTAATTTGTTTTTTTCTAAAATTGGAACGATACAGAGTAGATTGGTTTTCTGCTAAAATTGGAACGAAACAGTAATTAGTTTTTTCTAAAAATGGAACGATACAGAGTAGATTAGTTTGTTTCCTAAAATTGGAACAATACAGTAATTTGTTTTTTTTCTAAAATTGGAACGATACAGAGTAGATTAGTTTTCTGCTAAAATTGAAACGAAACAGTAGGTTAATTTTTTTCTAAAATTGGAACGATAGAGTAGATTAGTTTTCTGCTAAAATTGGAACAAAATTATTTTCTAAACTTGGAACGATACAGAGTAGATTGGTTTTCTGCTAAAATTGGAACAAAACAGTAATTTGTTTTTTTCTAAAATTGGAACGATACAGGGTAGATTGGTTTTCTGCTAAAATTGGAACGAAACAGTAATTTGTTTTTTTCTAAAATTGGAACAAAACAGTAATTCGGTTTTTTCTAAAATTGGAACGATACAGAGTAGATTGGTTTTCTGCTATAATTGGAACAAAACAGTAATTCGTTTTTTTCTAAAATTGGAACGATACAGAGTAGATTGGTTTTCTGCTAAAATTGGAACGATACAGTAGATTAGTTTTTTCTAAAATTGGAACGAAACAGTAGATACATTTTTTTCTAAAATTGGAACGATACAGAGTAGATTAGTTTTCTGCTAAAATTGGAACGAAACAGTAGATATATTTTTTTCTAAAATTGGAACGATACAGAGTAGATTGGTTTTCTGCTAAAATTGGAACGAAACAGTAATTCGTTTTTTCTAAAATTGGAACGATACAGAGTAGATTAGTTTGTTTCCTAAAATTGGAACAATACAGTAATTTGTTTTTTTCAAAAATTGGAACGATACAGAGTAGATTGGTTTTCTGCTAAAATTGGAACAATACAGTAATTTGTTTTTTTCTAAAATTGGAACGATACAGGGTAGATTGGTTTTCTGCTAAAATTGGAACAAAACAGTAATTTGTTTTTTTCTAAAATTGGAACGATACAGGGTAGATTGGTTTTCTGCTAAAATTGGAACAAAACAGTAATTTGTTTTTTTCTAAAATTGGAACGATACAGAGTAGATTGGTTTTCTGCTAAAATTGGAACGAAACAGTAATTTGTTTTTTCTAAAATTGGAACGATACAGAGAAGATTGGTTTTCTGCTAAAATTGGAACAAAACAGTAATTTGTTTTTTTCTAAAATTGGAACGATACAGAGTAGATTGGTTTTCTGCTAAAATTGGAACGATACAGAGTAGATTAGTTTTCTGCTAAAATTGGAACGAAACAGTAGGTTAATTTTTTTCTAAAATTGGAACGATAGAGTAGATTAGTTTTCTGCTAAAATTGGAACAAAATTATTTTCTAAAATTGGAACGATACAGAGTAGATTGGTTTTCAGCTAAAATTGGAAAGAAACAGTAATTTGTTTTTTTCTAAAATTGGAACGATACAGAGTAGATTGGTTTTCAGCTAAAATTGGAAAGAAACAGTAATTTGTTTTTTTCTAAAATTGGAACGATACAGAGTAGATTGGTTTTCTGCTAAAATTGGAACGAAACAGTAATTAGTTTTTTCTAAAAATGGAACGATACAGAGTAGATTAGTTTGTTTCCTAAAATTGGAACAATACAGTAATTTGTTTTTTTCTAAAATTGGAACGATACAGAGTAGATTAGTTTTCTGCTAAAATTGAAACGAAACAGTAGGTTAATTTTTTTCTAAAATTGGAACGATAGAGTAGATTAGTTTTCTGCTAAAATTGGAACAAAATTATTTTCTAAACTTGGAACGATACAGAGTAGATTGGTTTTCTGCTAAAATTGGAACAAAACAGTAATTTGTTTTTTTCTAAAATTGGAACGATACAGGGTAGATTGGTTTTCTGCTAAAATTGGAACAAAACAGTAATTTGTTTTTTTCTAAAATTGGAACGATACAGAGTAGATTGGTTTTCTGCTAAAATTGGAACGAAACAGTAATTTGTTTTTTCTAAACTTGGAACGATACAGAGTAGATTGGTTTTCTGCTAATATTGGAACAAAACAGTAATTAGTTTTTTTCTAAATTGGAACGATACAGAGTAGATTGGTTTTCTGCTAAAATTGGAACGATACAGAGTAGATTAGTTTTCTGCTAAAATTGGAACGATACAGTAGATTAGTTTTTTCTAAAATTGGAACGAAACAGTAGATACATTTTTTTCTAAAATTGGAACGATACAGAGTAGATTAGTTTTCTGCTAAAATTGGAACGAAACAGTAGATACATTTTTTTCTAAAATTGGAACGATACAGAGTAGATTGGTTTTCTGCTAAAATTGGAACGAAACAGTAATTCGTTTTTTCTAAAATTGGAACGATACAGAGTAGATTAGTTTGTTTCCTAAAATTGGAACAATACAGTAATTCGTTTTTTTCTAAAATTGGAACGATACAGAGTAGATTGGTTTTCTGCTAAAATTGGAACGATACAGTAATTTGTTTTTTCTAAAATTGGAACGATACAGAGTAGATTGGTTTTCTGCTAAAATTGGAACAAAACAGTAATTTGTTTTTTTCTAAAATTGGAACAATACAGAGGAGATTGGTTTTCTGCTAAAATTGGAACGAAACAGTAATTTGTTTTTTCTAAAATTGGAACGATACAGAGTAGATTGGTTTTCTGCTAAAATTGGAACAAAACAGTAATTCGTTTTTTTCTAAAATTGGAACGATACAGAGTAGATTGGTTTTCTGCTAAAATTGGAACGAAACAGTAATTTGTTTTTTCTAAAATTGGAACGATACAGAGTAGATTAGTTTGTTTCCTAAAATTGGAACAATACAGTAATTTGTTTTTTTCAAAAATTGGAACGATACAGAGTAGATTGGTTTTCTGCTAAAATTGGAACAATACAGTAATTTGTTTTTTTCTAAAATTGGAACGATACAGGGTAGATTGGTTTTCTGCTAAAATTGGAACAAAACAGTAATTTGTTTTTTTCTAAAATTGGAACGATACAGGGTAGATTGGTTTTCTGCTAAAATTGGAACAAAACAGTAATTTGTTTTTTTCTAAAATTGGAACGATACAGAGTAGATTGGTTTTCTGCTAAAATTGGAACGAAACAGTAATTTGTTTTTTCTAAAATTGGAACGATACAGAGTAGATTGGTTTTCTGCTAAAATTGGAACAAAACAGTAATTAGTTTTTTTCTAAAATTGGAACGATACAGAGTAGATTGGTTTTCTGCTAAAATTGGAACAAAACAGTAATTTGTTTTTTTCTAAAATTGGAACGATACAGGGTAGATTGGTTTTCTGCTAAAATTGGAACAAAACAGTAATTTGTTTTTTTCTAAAATTGGAACGATACAGAGTAGATTGGTTTTCTGCTAAAATTGGAACGATACAGAGTAGATTAGTTTTCTGCTAAAATTGGAACGATACAGTAGATTAGTTTTTTCTAAAATTGGAACGAAACAGTAGATACATTTTTTTCTAAAATTGGAACGATACAGAGTAGATTAGTTTTCTGCTAAAATTGGAACGAAACAGTAGATACATTTTTTTCTAAAATTGGAACGATACAGAGTAGATTGGTTTTCTGCTAAAATTGGAACGAAACAGTAATTCGTTTTTTCTAAAATTGGAACGATACAGAGTAGATTAGTTTGTTTCCTAAAATTGGAACAATACAGTAATTTGTTTTTTTCTAAAATTGGAACGATACAGAGTAGATTGGTTTTCTGCTAAAATTGGAACAATACAGTAATTTGTTTTTTTCTAAAATTGGAACGATACAGGGTAGATTGGTTTTCTGCTAAAATTGGAACAAAACAGTAATTTGTTTTTTTCTAAAATTGGAACGATACAGGGTAGATTGGTTTTCTGCTAAAATTGGAACAAAACAGTAATTTGTTTTTTTCTAAAATTGGAACGATACAGAGTAGATTGGTTTTCTGCTAAAATTGGAACGAAACAGTAATTTGTTTTTTCTAAAATTGGAACGATACAGAGTAGATTGGTTTTCTGCTAAAATTGGAACAAAACAGTAGGTTAATTTTTTTCTAAAATTGGAACGATAGAGTAGATTAGTTTTCTGCTAAAATTGGAACAAAATTATTTTCTAAAATTGGAACGATACAGAGTAGATTGGTTTTCTGCTAAAATTGGAAAAAAATATTTTTTTTCAAAAATTGGAACGATACAGAGTAGATTGGTTTTCAGCTAAAATTGGAACGAAACAGTAATTTGTTTTTTTCTAAAATTGGAACGATACAGAGTAGATTGGTTTTCTGCTAAAATTGGAACGAAACAGTAATTCGTTTTTTCTAAAAATGGAACGATACAGAGTAGATTAGTTTGTTTCCTAAAATTGGAACAATACAGTAATTTATTTTTTTCTAAAATTGGAACGATACAGAGTAGATTCGTTTTCTGCTAAAATTGAAACGAAACAGTAGGTTAATTTTTTTCTAAAATTGGAACGATAGAGTAGATTAGTTTTCTGCTAAAATTGGAACAAAATTATTTTCTAAACTTGGAACGATACAGAGTAGATTGGTTTTCTGCTAAAATTGGAACAAAATTATTTTTTTTCTAAAATTGGAACGATACAGAGTAGATTGGTTTTCTGCTAAAATTGGAACAAAACAGTAATTCGTTTTTTTCTAAAATTGGAACGATACAGAGTAGATTGGTTTTCTGCTAAAATTGGAACGATACAGTAATTTGTTTTTTCTAAAATTGGAACGATACAGAGTAGATTGGTTTTCTGCTAAAATTGGAACAAAACAGTAATTTGTTTTTTTTCTAAAATTGGAACAATACAGAGTAGATTGGTTTTCTGCTAAAATTGGAACGAAACAGTAATTTGTTTTTTCTAAAATTGGAACGATACAGAGTAGATTGGTTTTCTGCTAAAATTGGAACGAAACAGTAATTTGTTTTTTCTAAAATTGGAACGATACAGAGTAGATTGGTTTTCTGCTAAAATTGGAACAAAACAGTAATTTGTTTTTTTCTAAAATTGGAACGATACAGAGTAGATTAGTTTTCTGCTAAAATTGGAACGAAACAGTAGATACATTTTTTTCTAAAATTGGAACGATACAGAGTAGATTGGTTTTCTGCTAAAATTGGAACGAAACAGTAATTCGTTTTTTTCTAAAATTGGAACGATACAGAGTAGATTAGTTTGTTTCCTAAAATTGGAACAATACAGTAATTTGTTTTTTTCAAAAATTGGAACGATACAGAGTAGATTGGTTTTCTGCTAAAATTGGAACAATACAGTAATTTGTTTTTTTCTAAAATTGGAACGATACAGGGTAGATTGGTTTTCTGCTCAAATTGGAACAAAACAGTAATTTGTTTTTTTCTAAAATTGGAACGATACAGGGTAGATTGGTTTTCTGCTAAAATTGGAACAAAACAGTAATTTGTTTTTTTCTAAAATTGGAACGATACAGAGAAGATTGGTTTTCTGCTAAAATTGGAACGAAACAGTAATTAGTTTTTTTCTAAATTGGAACGATACAGAGTAGATTGGTTTTCTGCTAAAATTGGAACGATACAGAGTAGATTAGTTTTCTGCTAAAATTGGAACGATACAGTAGATTCGTTTTTTCTAAAATTGGAACGAAACAGTAGATACATTTTTTTCTAAAATTGGAACGATACAGAGTAGATTAGTTTTCTGCTAAAATTGGAACGAAACAGTAGATACATTTTTTTCTAAAATTGGAACGATACAGAGTAGATTGGTTTTCTGCTAAAATTGGAACGAAACAGTAATTTGTTTTTTCTAAAATTGGAACGATACAGAGTAGATTGGTTTTCTGCTAAAATTGGAACAAAACAGTAATTAGTTTTTTTCAAAAATTGGAACGATACAGAGTAGATTGGTTTTCTGCTAAAATTGGAACAAAACAGTAATTTGTTTTTTTCTAAAATTGGAACGATACAGGGTAGATTGGTTTTCTGCTAAAATTGGAACAAAACAGTAATTTGTTTTTTTCTAAAATTGGAACGATACAGAGAAGATTGGTTTTCTGCTAAAATTGGAACGAAACAGTAATTAGTTTTTTTCTAAATTGGAACGATACAGAGTAGATTGGTTTTCTGCTAAAATTGGAACGATACAGAGTAGATTAGTTTTCTGCTAAAATTGGAACGATACAGTAGATTCGTTTTTTCTAAAATTGGAACGAAACAGTAGATACATTTTTTTCTAAAATTGGAACGATACAGAGTAGATTAGTTTTCTGCTAAAATTGGAACGAAACAGTAGATACATTTTTTTCTAAAATTGGAACGATACAGAGTAGATTGGTTTTCTGCTAAAATTGGAACGAAACAGTAATTCGTTTTTTCTAAAATTGGAACGATACAGAGTAGATTAGTTTGTTTCCTAAAATTGGAACAATACAGTAATTTGTTTTTTTCAAAAATTGGAACGATACAGAGTAGATTGGTTTTCTGCTAAAATTGGAACAAAACAGTAATTTGTTTTTTTCTAAAATTGGAACGATACAGGGTAGATTGGTTTTCTGCTAAAATTGGAACAAAACAGTAATTTGTTTTTTTCTAAAATTGGAACGATACAGAGTAGATTGGTTTTCTGCTAAAATTGGAACGAAACAGTAATTAGTTTTTTTCTAAATTGGAACGATACAGAGTAGATTGGTTTTCTGCTAAAATTGGAACGATACAGAGTAGATTAGTTTTCTGCTAAAATTGGAACGATACAGTAGATTCGTTTTTTCTAAAATTGGAACGAAACAGTAGATACATTTTTTTCTAAAATTGGAACGATACAGAGTAGATTAGTTTTCTGCTAAAATTGGAACGAAACAGTAGATACATTTTTTTCTAAAATTGGAACGATACAGAGTAGATTGGTTTTCTGCTAAAATTGGAACGAAACAGTAATTCGTTTTTTCTAAAATTGGAACGATACAGAGTAGATTAGTTTGTTTCCTAAAATTGGAACAATACAGTAATTTGTTTTTTTCAAAAATTGGAACGATACAGAGTAGATTGGTTTTCTGCTAAAATTGGAACAATACAGTAATTTGTTTTTTTCTAAAATTGGAACGATACAGGGTAGATTGGTTTTCTGCTAAAATTGGAACAAAACAGTAATTTGTTTTTTTCTAAAATTGGAACGATACAGGGTAGATTGGTTTTCTGCTAAAATTGGAACAAAACAGTAATTTGTTTTTTTCTAAAATTGGAACGATACAGAGTAGATTGGTTTTCTGCTAAAATTGGAACGAAACAGTAATTTGTTTTTTCTAAAATTGGAACGATACAGAGTAGATTGGTTTTCTGCTAAAATTGGAACAAAACAGTAGGTTAATTTTTTTCTAAAATTGGAACGATAGAGTAGATTAGTTTTCTGCTAAAATTGGAACAAAATTATTTTCTAAAATTGGAACGATACAGAGTAGATTGGTTTTCTGCTAAAATTGGAAAAAAATATTTTTTTTCAAAAATTGGAACGATACAGAGTAGATTGGTTTTCAGCTAAAATTGGAACGAAACAGTAATTTGTTTTTTTCTAAAATTGGAACGATACAGAGTAGATTGGTTTTCTGCTAAAATTGGAACGAAACAGTAATTAGTTTTTTCTAAAAATGGAACGATACAGAGTAGATTAGTTTGTTTCCTAAAATTGGAACAATACAGTAATTTATTTTTTTCTAAAATTGGAACGATACAGAGTAGATTAGTTTTCTGCTAAAATTGAAACGAAACAGTAGGTTAATTTTTTTCTAAAATTGGAACGATAGAGTAGATTAGTTTTCTGCTAAAATTGGAACAAAATTATTTTCTAAACTTGGAACGATACAGAGTAGATTGGTTTTCTGCTAAAATTGGAACAAAACAGTAATTCGTTTTTTTCTAAAATTGGAACGATACAGAGTAGATTGGTTTTCTGCTAAAATTGGAACGATACAGTAATTTGTTTTTTCTAAAATTGGAACGATACAGAGTAGATTGGTTTTCTGCTAAAATTGGAACAAAACAGTAATTTGTTTTTTTTCTAAAATTGGAACAATACAGAGTAGATTGGTTTTCTGCTAAAATTGGAACGAAACAGTAATTTGTTTTTTCTAAAATTGGAACGATACAGAGTAGATTGGTTTTCTGCTAAAATTGGAACAAAACAGTAATTCGTTTTTTTCTAAAATTGGAACGATACAGAGTAGATTGGTTTTCTGCTAAAATTGGAACGAAACAGTAATTTGTTTTTTCTAAAATTGGAACGATACAGAGTAGATTGGTTTTCTGCTAAAATTGGAACAAAACAGTAATTTGTTTTTTTCTAAAATTGGAACGATACAGAGTAGATTAGTTTTCTGCTAAAATTGGAACGAAACAGTAGATACATTTTTTTCTAAAATTGGAACGATACAGAGTAGATTGGTTTTCTGCTAAAATTGGAACGAAACAGTAATTCGTTTTTTTCTAAAATTGGAACGATACAGAGTAGATTAGTTTGTTTCCTAAAATTGGAACAATACAGTAATTTGTTTTTTTCAAAAATTGGAACGATACAGAGTAGATTGGTTTTCTGCTAAAATTGGAACAATACAGTAATTTGTTTTTTTCTAAAATTGGAACGATACAGGGTAGATTGGTTTTCTGCTCAAATTGGAACAAAACAGTAATTTGTTTTTTTCTAAAATTGGAACGATACAGGGTAGATTGGTTTTCTGCTAAAATTGGAACAAAACAGTAATTTGTTTTTTCTAAAATTGGAACGATACAGAGTAGATTGGTTTTCTGCTAAAATTGGAACGAAACAGTAATTTGTTTTTTCTAAAATTGGAACGATACAGAGTAGATTGGTTTTCTGCTAAAATTGGAACAAAACAGTAATTAGTTTTTTTCTAAAATTGGAACGATACAGAGTAGATTGGTTTTCTGCTAAAATTGGAACAAAACAGTAATTTGTTTTTTTCTAAAATTGGAACGATACAGGGTAGATTGGTTTTCTGCTAAAATTGGAACAAAACAGTAATTTGTTTTTTTCTAAAATTGGAACGATACAGAGTAGATTGGTTTTCTGCTAAAATTGGAACGAAACAGTAATTAGTTTTTTTCTAAATTGGAACGATACAGAGTAGATTGGTTTTCTGCTAAAATTGGAACGATACAGAGTAGATTAGTTTTCTGCTAAAATTGGAACGATACAGTAGATTCGTTTTTTCTAAAATTGGAACGAAACAGTAGATACATTTTTTTCTAAAATTGGAACGATACAGAGTAGATTGGTTTTCTGCTAAAATTGGAACGAAACAGTAATTTGTTTTTTCTAAAATTGGAACGATACAGAGTAGATTAGTTTGTTTCCTAAAATTGGAACAATACAGTAATTTGTTTTTTTCAAAAATTGGAACGATACAGAGTAGATTGGTTTTCTGCTAAAATTGGAACAATACAGTAATTTGTTTTTTTCTAAAATTGGAACGATACAGGGTAGATTGGTTTTCTGCTAAAATTGGAACAAAACAGTAATTTGTTTTTTTCTAAAATTGGAACGATACAGGGTAGATTGGTTTTCTGCTAAAATTGGAACAAAACAGTAATTTGTTTTTTTCTAAAATTGGAACGATACAGAGTAGATTGGTTTTCTGCTAAAATTGGAACGAAACAGTAATTTGTTTTTTCTAAAATTGGAACGATACAGAGTAGATTGGTTTTCTGCTAAAATTGGAACAAAACAGTAATTAGTTTTTTTCTAAAATTGGAACGATACAGAGTAGATTGGTTTTCTGCTAAAATTGGAACAAAACAATAATTTGTTTTTTTCTAAAATTGGAACGATACAGGGTAGATTGGTTTTCTGCTAAAATTGGAACAAAACAGTAATTTGTTTTTTTCTAAAATTGGAACGATACAGAGTAGATTGGTTTTCTGCTAAAATTGGAACGATACAGAGTAGATTAGTTTTCTGCTAAAATTGGAACGATACAGTAGATTAGTTTTTTCTAAAATTGGAACGAAACAGTAGATACATTTTTTTCTAAAATTGGAACGATACAGAGTAGATTAGTTTTCTGCTAAAATTGGAACGAAACAGTAGATACATTTTTTTCTAAAATTGGAACGATACAGAGTAGATTGGTTTTCTGCTAAAATTGGAACGAAACAGTAATTCGTTTTTTCTAAAATTGGAACGATACAGAGTAGATTAGTTTGTTTCCTAAAATTGGAACAATACAGTAATTTGTTTTTTTCAAAAATTGGAACGATACAGAGTAGATTGGTTTTCTGCTAAAATTGGAACAATACAGTAATTTGTTTTTTTCTAAAATTGGAACGATACAGGGTAGATTGGTTTTCTGCTAAAATTGGAACAAAACAGTAATTTGTTTTTTTCTAAAATTGGAACGATACAGGGTAGATTGGTTTTCTGCTAAAATTGGAACAAAACAGTAATTTGTTTTTTTCTAAAATTGGAACGATACAGAGTAGATTGGTTTTCTGCTAAAATTGGAACGAAACAGTAATTTGTTTTTTCTAAAATTGGAACGATACAGAGTAGATTGGTTTTCTGCTAAAATTGGAACAAAACAGTAGGTTAATTTTTTTCTAAAATTGGAACGATAGAGTAGATTAGTTTTCTGCTAAAATTGGAACAAAATTATTTTCTAAAATTGGAACGATACAGAGTAGATTGGTTTTCTGCTAAAATTGGAAAAAAATATTTTTTTTCAAAAATTGGAACGATACAGAGTAGATTGGTTTTCAGCTAAAATTGGAACGAAACAGTAATTTGTTTTTTTCTAAAATTGGAACGATACAGAGTAGATTGGTTTTCTGCTAAAATTGGAACGAAACAGTAATTAGTTTTTTCTAAAAATGGAACGATACAGAGTAGATTAGTTTGTTTCCTAAAATTGGAACAATACAGTAATTTATTTTTTTCTAAAATTGGAACGATACAGAGTAGATTCGTTTTCTGCTAAAATTGAAACGAAACAGTAGGTTAATTTTTTTCTAAAATTGGAACGATAGAGTAGATTAGTTTTCTGCTAAAATTGGAACAAAATTATTTTCTAAACTTGGAACGATACAGAGTAGATTGGTTTTCTGCTAAAATTGGAACAAAATTATTTTTTTTCTAAAATTGGAACGATACAGAGTAGATTGGTTTTCTGCTAAAATTGGAACAAAACAGTAATTCGTTTTTTTCTAAAATTGGAACGACACAGAGTAGATTGGTTTTCTGCTAAAATTGGAACGATACAGTAATTTGTTTTTTCTAAAATTGGAACGATACAGAGTAGATTGGTTTTCTGCTAAAATTGGAACAAAACAGTAATTTGTTTTTTTTCTAAAATTGGAACAATACAGAGTAGATTGGTTTTCTGCTAAAATTGGAACGAAACAGTAATTTGTTTTTTCTAAAATTGGAACGATACAGAGTAGATTGGTTTTCTGCTAAAATTGGAACAAAACAGTAATTCGTTTTTTTCTAAAATTGGAACGATACAGAGTAGATTGGTTTTCTGCTAAAATTGGAACGAAACAGTAATTTGTTTTTTCTAAAATTGGAACGATACAGAGTAGATTGGTTTTCTGCTAAAATTGGAACAAAACAGTAATTTGTTTTTTTCTAAAATTGGAACGATACAGAGTAGATTGGTTTTCTGCTAAAATTGGAACGAAACAGTAATTCGTTTTTTTCTAAAATTGGAACGATACAGAGTAGATTAGTTTGTTTCCTAAAATTGGAACAATACAGTAATTTGTTTTTTTCAAAAATTGGAACGATACAGAGTAGATTGGTTTTCTGCTAAAATTGGAACAATACAGTAATTTGTTTTTTTCTAAAATTGGAACGATACAGGGTAGATTGGTTTTCTGCTCAAATTGGAACAAAACAGTAATTTGTTTTTTTCTAAAATTGGAACGATACAGGGTAGATTGGTTTTCTGCTAAAATTGGAACAAAACAGTAATTTGTTTTTTTCTAAAATCGGAACGATACAGAGTAGATTGGTTTTCTGCTAAAATTGGAACGAAACAGTAATTTGTTTTTTCTAAAATTGGAACGATACAGAGTAGATTGGTTTTCTGCTAAAATTGGAACAAAACAGTAATTAGTTTTTTTCTAAAATTGGAACGATACAGAGTAGATTGGTTTTCTGCTAAAATTGGAACAAAACAGTAATTTGTTTTTTTCTAAAATTGGAACGATACAGGGTAGATTGGTTTTCTGCTAAAATTGGAACAAAACAGTAATTTGTTTTTTTCTAAAATTGGAACGATACAGAGTAGATTGGTTTTCTGCTAAAATTGGAACGAAACAGTAATTAGTTTTTTTCTAAATTGGAACGATACAGAGTAGATTGGTTTTCTGCTAAAATTGGAACGATACAGAGTAGATTAGTTTTCTGCTAAAATTGGAACGATACAGTAGATTCGTTTTTTCTAAAATTGGAACGAAACAGTAGATACATTTTTTTCTAAAATTGGAACGATACAGAGTAGATTAGATTTCTGCTAAAATTGGAACGAAACAGTAGATACATTTTTTTCTAAAATTGGAACGATACAGAGTAGATTGGTTTTCTGCTAAAATTGGAACGAAACAGTAATTCGTTTTTTCTAAAATTGGAACGATACAGAGTAGATTAGTTTGTTTCCTAAAATTGGAACAATACAGTAATTTGTTTTTTTCAAAAATTGGAACGATACAGAGTAGATTGGTTTTCTGCTAAAATTGGAACAAAACAGTAATTTGTTTTTTTCTAAAATTGGAACGATACAGGGTAGATTGGTTTTCTGCTAAAATTGGAACAAAACAGTAATTTGTTTTTTTCTAAAATTGGAACGATACAGAGTAGATTGGTTTTCTGCTAAAATTGGAACGAAACAGTAATTAGTTTTTTTCTAAATTGGAACGATACAGAGTAGATTGGTTTTCTGCTAAAATTGGAACGATACAGAGTAGATTAGTTTTCTGCTAAAATTGGAACGATACAGTAGATTCGTTTTTTCTAAAATTGGAACGAAACAGTAGATACATTTTTTTCTAAAATTGGAACGATACAGAGTAGATTAGTTTTCTGCTAAAATTGGAACGAAACAGTAGATACATTTTTTTCTAAAATTGGAACGATACAGAGTAGATTGGTTTTCTGCTAAAATTGGAACGAAACAGTAATTCGTTTTTTCTAAAATTGGAACGATACAGAGTAGATTAGTTTGTTTCCTAAAATTGGAACAATACAGTAATTTGTTTTTTTCAAAAATTGGAACGATACAGAGTAGATTGGTTTTCTGCTAAAATTGGAACAAAACAGTAATTTGTTTTTTTCTAAAATTGGAACGATACAGGGTAGATTGGTTTTCTGCTAAAATTGGAACAAAACAGTAATTTGTTTTTTTCTAAAATTGGAACGATACAGGGTAGATTGGTTTTCTGCTAAAATTGGAACAAAACAGTAATTTGTTTTTTTCTAAAATTGGAACGATACAGAGTAGATTGGTTTTCTGCTAAAATTGGAACGAAACAGTAATTTGTTTTTTCTAAAATTGGAACGATACAGAGTAGATTGGTTTTCTGCTAAAATTGGAACAAAACAGTAGGTTAATTTTTTTCTAAAATTGGAACGATAGAGTAGATTAGTTTTCTGCTAAAATTGGAACAAAATTATTTTCTAAAATTGGAACGATACAGAGTAGATTGGTTTTCTGCTAAAATTGGAAAAAAATATTTTTTTTCAAAAATTGGAACGATACAGAGTAGATTGGTTTTCAGCTAAAATTGGAACGAAACAGTAATTTGTTTTTTTCTAAAATTGGAACGATACAGAGTAGATTGGTTTTCTGCTAAAATTGGAACGAAACAGTAATTAGTTTTTTCTAAAAATGGAACGATACAGAGTAGATTAGTTTGTTTCCTAAAATTGGAACAATACAGTAATTTATTTTTTTCTAAAATTGGAACGATACAGAGTAGATTAGTTTTCTGCTAAAATTGAAACGAAACAGTAGGTTAATTTTTTTCTAAAATTGGAACGATAGAGTAGATTAGTTTTCTGCTAAAATTGGAACAAAATTATTTTCTAAACTTGGAACGATACAGAGTAGATTGGTTTTCTGCTAAAATTGGAACAAAATTATATTTTTTCTAAAATTGGAACGATACAGAGTAGATTGGTTTTCTGCTAAAATTGGAACAAAACAGTAATTCGTTTTTTTCTAAAATTGGAACGATACAGAGTAGATTGGTTTTCTGCTAAAATTGGAACGATACAGTAATTTGTTTTTTCTAAAATTGGAACGATACAGAGTAGATTGGTTTTCTGCTAAAATTGGAACAAAACAGTAATTTGTTTTTTTTCTAAAATTGGAACAATACAGAGTAGATTGGTTTTCTGCTAAAATTGGAACGAAACAGTAATTTGTTTTTTCTAAAATTGGAACGATACAGAGTAGATTGGTTTTCTGCTAAAATTGGAACAAAACAGTAATTCGTTTTTTTCTAAAATTGGAACGATACAGAGTAGATTGGTTTTCTGCTAAAATTGGAACGAAACAGTAATTTGTTTTTTCTAAAATTGGAACGATACAGAGTAGATTGGTTTTCTGCTAAAATTGGAACAAAACAGTAATTTGTTTTTTTCTAAAATTGGAACGATACAGAGTAGATTAGTTTTCTGCTAAAATTGGAACGAAACAGTAGATACATTTTTTTCTAAAATTGGAACGATACAGAGTAGATTGGTTTTCTGCTAAAATTGGAACGAAACAGTAATTCGTTTTTTTCTAAAATTGGAACGATACAGAGTAGATTAGTTTGTTTCCTAAAATTGGAACAATACAGTAATTTGTTTTTTTCAAAAATTGGAACGATACAGAGTAGATTGGTTTTCTGCTAAAATTGGAACAATACAGTAATTTGTTTTTTTCTAAAATTGGAACGATACAGGGTAGATTGGTTTTCTGCTCAAATTGGAACAAAACAGTAATTTGTTTTTTTCTAAAATTGGAACGATACAGGGTAGATTGGTTTTCTGCTAAAATTGGAACAAAACAGTAATTTGTTTTTTTCTAAAATTGGAACGATACAGAGTAGATTGGTTTTCTGCTAAAATTGGAACGAAACAGTAATTTGTTTTTTCTAAAATTGGAACGATACAGAGTAGATTGGTTTTCTGCTAAAATTGGAACAAAACAGTAATTAGTTTTTTTCTAAAATTGGAACGATACAGAGTAGATTGGTTTTCTGCTAAAATTGGAACAAAACAGTAATTTGTTTTTTTCTAAAATTGGAACGATACAGGGTAGATTGGTTTTCTGCTAAAATTGGAACAAAACAGTAATTTGTTTTTTTCTAAAATTGGAACGATACAGAGTAGATTGGTTTTCTGCTAAAATTGGAACGAAACAGTAATTAGTTTTTTTCTAAATTGGAACGATACAGAGTAGATTGGTTTTCTGCTAAAATTGGAACGATACAGAGTAGATTAGTTTTCTGCTAAAATTGGAACGATACAGTAGATTCGTTTTTTCTAAAATTGGAACGAAACAGTAGATACATTTTTTTCTAAAATTGGAACGATACAGAGTAGATTAGTTTTCTGCTAAAATTGGAACGAAACAGTAGATACATTTTTTTCTAAAATTGGAAC
>NC_137865.1:75000-80000 GCF_963924005.1 Protomyctophum bolini
AGGACCACCGGACCAAGTATATCCCAAAACTTGAGGTAAAACTCCGCCGGTAGCCCGTCGA
This sequence comes from Protomyctophum bolini, assembly GCF_963924005.1. Lineage (NCBI taxonomy): Eukaryota > Metazoa > Chordata > Actinopteri > Myctophiformes > Myctophidae > Protomyctophum > Protomyctophum bolini. The sequence goes on from NC_137865.1 coordinate 75,062, forward strand.
TGCCAGGCACCTTCCGCCTTCCCATTCTACGGAGGGCACTCTCGAGCTCTTCGAGTGTGAGCGGTTCCTCCATAGCTTGCGCTATGTCAAGCGGCACCCGCCGGGTTAGGAGATCCAACATCACCTCCCCTCCCCCTATATCTACAACTCTCTCCTCGAAAAAGGACTGGTAATGGAGAGTGGCGGCACGCACCATCTCATCCACCCCAGTCACGACTCTACCCTGTTCATCTATAATCCCCGTGTGTACATGTTTGACCTTTTCAGCCCGTACAGAGCTGAAGAAGGCTGCGGAGCACGTCTCATCCTTCTCCATGAAGTCGTGACGTGTGCGCATCAAGTACCCACGAGCCCTACGTTCATATACATCCCTAAGCCTCGCTTTAAGGGAGTCACAAGCCTGCTGATCTACAGTGCCGCTCTCGTTACCGACAGCGTACTCAAGCTCGAGAAGCCGTTGGAGACGAGACACCTCCCTCCTCGCCTCCCGCGCCTTCCTTCTACCGTACCTAACTGCAAAATCTCTGATCCGCTCCTTGGCTACCTCCCACCACTCCCTCACACCCGTACAAAGCGGCCTGATCCCTTCCAGGCCCCGGAAGAAGACCGCAAAGGTGGCCACAAACTCATCCTGTTCCAAGACACTGGAATTCAACCTCCAGTATCCTGGACCAAAAACCGGACCACCAGCCCGGACGCAAAAGAGCACTCCGTCGTGGTCGGAAAAGAAGGTCGGAATGACCCTGCCTGACAACAGGCCCAAGGATTCTGAAAAAAGAATGTAGTCCAGTCTCCTGGACACCCCCTGCGAGTTACGCCATGTGGGACTGTCCAGTCGAGGTGTTACTTGCCTCCCCCCATCAACTAACTTAAACAGCCTCATCAATCCCTCCAACTTTCTCACACTTGTATCCCCCCCTCCCCCCAGTTCACAATTGAAATCACCCCCGACAATAATGGATCTGTTTGTTACACAAAACGGAATTAACTCTTCAAACATTTCCCCCCTCTCCACCACCCTCTGTGGACCATACACTGTAAATACCCTGAGCTTGCATCCTCGATAATCAATGTCTGCCCCTACTACCCTCCCCTGAATAACCACAAACACTTCCTCCACCCTCACCTCCCTACTCCCAAACAATAACCCTACCCCTGTAGAGTGAACCCCCCCCACACTCCATACAGACTCCCCCCACCCCCATTCCCTACTAAAGCTGGCTACATCCCCACGGTCTTTTAAGTGTACCTCCTGCAGGAAACAAATGGTGGGTCTCTGGGTACCCACAAAATCAAACACCGCCCTCCTCTTAATCCTATCCCTCAAGCCTCTGACATTGAATGTACCCACACATAAAGACCCATCCATTGTATTTTGCAGTGAAAAAACACAGAACACATAAACATCACATTACTTCTTCCCCGTACTGTGTGGACCCCCCAAAGTCAAAGGCTTGTCTTTGTTGCCGAACAAGGCGGTTTGGGCAGCAGTCCCCAACTCCCCTTCTTCAGCCCCCACCTCCATCTCTGCGGACGCTGTCTCGGCCCCAGCCCCATTAGTCACCTGAGAACCCGTCCCCGCATCCGTTTCCTCCTGTGTTTCCGCCCATGATGCGGGAACCGTGTTCGGTCTCCCCCCACCCATTTCCTCCTCCCCGACGTCCCCGCTGACCGATAGCGGAGACACGGGCTCCGTCAGCGGTGAGCCCAGCCCTCTCGTTGCCCCCATCCCTGGGGAATCAAACCCCACAGACGTTAAGTGGTTCTCTGCTGGGCCCCCCTCCTCGTCCCCCTTCCCCTGCTCCACTATCCCCATCCCCTCCTCAGTATCTTGCCCCTCCCCCCCAGCCGTTTCACCCACTTCCTCCCCTGTTGGAAACACCACCTCCCCCTCCTCCAGCCTGGCCTTCTTTCCCTCCCCCCCCTCGCCATTCCTATTTTTCCTGCTCTTCTTTTTTCTGCCCTTTCCCCTAGACCCCCCCTCGGCAGCCCCTGCCGACCCTCCCTCACCCCTCTCGTCCATGTTAGTGTCCTCGTCTTGCTCCTCCTCCGTCCCAGGCACAGGTCCCAGCTCCTGCCCAAGCTCCGATCCATCTTCCGATCCGGGCTCCAGGTCCAGCGCAATAACCGCTTCCGGTCCTTGTCCCGCACCATCGCCCCGACCTTCGCTGTTACCGGACTCGACTGCACAGGCGTATGTCCGCCCTGGGCCGGTCCTCTCCTCCTCGCCTCTCGGGAATGGACATCTCTGGGTCTCGTGCCCGTAGGCCTTACAGTGACGACACCACACAAGGTCACACGCCCCCTCCTTGTGGCCGTGCTTCCTGCACTTCCTGCAATAAGGCGGCTGCCTATTGTAGAACAGGAAGCCCCTGTCTCCTGCAATGCTAAACTGGGCCGGAGGGTGCGCCATCCCCTCAAAGCCGTGAGGGTCCTCCCGCAGTAGCATCTGGAACTGCGTCTTGCCAGTCCAGAAGCCCAATCCATCCATTATTTTCCTATTTCCGGCCAACACGTCCCCGAACACAGAAAGAAATCTCATAACCTGGTCCCCCGTGACGTACGGGTTGTACATCTGTACGGTGACGAGCCTGAAGTTTGGCCTGTCCAAGTTCACTACTTCATAATCAGAAAAATGTTTCTCACCCTCCTTTTTCTTGCATATGTCCAACACGTCTTCAGCTACCCCAGCAGTGGTGAAGGTCACGTCGAAGCTCCTCTCCAGTCCATTGCTCTGCAGGCAGTAGACGTGGTCCACCTTCAGTTTGAGTTGCCCCATCAGAACATGTCGACCAAAGACTTCCCGTTGCGGCATTAGGTAAGCCGCCTTCTTCCACCGAAACCGAACTGTGTTCCGGAGTCCAGCTTTCGGCAACGTTGGATCTGACGTGGAAGCCATCTTGGATACGTCCTCTGTATGAAAAACGATCCCAGCCCCCACGTCAATGGTTGCAAATGTCGATCGTTCCAAGAATCGGTCTTCAGCGTTCAGCGTAACACTTGATCTTAGCCAAAAGGCAGAGAAGCGATAACCCTTAAACTGACTGCTGTGAAGTCCGCTTCCTAGGCTAACGACATACCCACACGGTCTGATATAAGCTGGGTATAAATAGAGCTAGAATGTTTAAACAGCACCGCTTCGGATGATGTTAAAACCTCCGTCGTCCCCGAGGTGGATTCGAACCACCAACCTCTTGGTTTTCAGCCAAGCGCACTAGTCCACAGCGCCACACAAGGCTGTTGAGTGTTGAAGCAAAAGTTTGTGTATTGAATATGGATTTGGAGTCCCAGGGGCACGGCCGCTGTGCGCCCCGCAGCCACTGGTGAAGATTCCAGGGGGGTGCTTAAGAGTGGGTACCCGGGTTCGGATGGAGAGCCGGGTTGTGGGTTTAGCTGGCTTCGGGCCTGGCACCCCGGTGGGGGCCCAAGGCCCCCAGGGGCCGCGTGGAGAGCCGGGCAAAATGCCACATTGTGTTTTTTTCACGCTGTTCATGCTTTTCAACGCTTTGAAGATTTTTCACTTGCACTCCGGAATTCATGTACTCCTTCCGTCCCCCTCACCCTCGGCCACACCCCCGCCCACATTGGGGGCGTGGTTGGACAACGTGGGTGTGGCCTATCGGCTCAGGGCTGCGGTTTAAAGCTACGGCCGTTGCTTGTCGCCTTGGGGGGTGTGGTTTAAGGCTGTGGTCTTGGCCTATCGGCTGGAGGGGGTTGTTTAAGATGTGGGCGTGGTCTGTCGGCTTGGGAGGGTGTGGTTTAAAGCTCTGGGTGTGGCCTATCACCTCAGGGGTATGGTTCAAAGCTGTGGGCGTGGCCTAAGAGCTCGGGGGGCATGTTGTGTGGCCTGTTGGATTGGGGGTGCGGTTTAATGATGTGGGTGCGGCCTATACGCTTTGGGGCGGGGGGGGGCAACAAGTTAGTGCTGCACGTGATCTAGTGTTTTGTCATTCAGTCTGCCGACATGAATACGCTTACAGCACCTGGTATTCCCAGGCAGTCTCCCATCCAAGTACTGACCAGGCCCTATCCTGCTTAGCTTCCGAGATCGGACGAGATCGGGCGTGTTCAGGGTGGTATGGCCGTAAGCGACAGCAGAGGTGGCCGGCACGGCTTATGTACACAGCAGATGGCTTTGGCCAATGTATTTCATGAAAAAGCTTACGGCACCTGGTATTCCCAGGCAGTCTCCCATCCAAGTACTGACCAGGCCCTACCCTGCTTAGCTTCCGAGATCGGACGAGATCGGGCGTGTTCAGGGTGGTATGGCCGTAAGCGAAAGCAGAGGTGGCCGGTACGGCTCATGTACAGTAGATGACAGTACATTACTTTGACCACAGAAACATGGTTAAAACAATATGTGTCAGCCACATCTCTATTTATTACAAATAGGCCGTTATTTTTCCATTCAACAAGGCGAAAGAGAGTGCACCGTTCCCGACGGCACTGCAATGCCGGGTCGATGCGTGGAGTGAACGGAGCAAGCCCCTTTTTCAACTCCTCAGTCAAAAAATCCGTTTAATATTTAGTCCCCATATAGGGGACATATCAGATATTAAACTGATAAGAACAGATACTACACTTGATCTTAGCCAAAAGGCCGAGAAGTAGGCATGTAACGATATATCGTAGATCGATATATATCGATATAAAATGTTGACGCTACGTATCGATTTATTAAATGCATATATCGCGATCCAAACAGCAGAGGGCGCAATAGCGTTAAACTCCCATTCTTGTTCAGCGTCCATGATAGAAGAACCGCGGGGAAAGAAAGACAAGAACAGGCTAATGTGGAGTGCAGACGGGCGGCAGCACACAGAGAGAGAGCAAGATAAAAGAGGAGGAAAAGAGGGGGAAAAGAGAGAGAAAAGAGGGGGGAAAGTGACTCAGTCATGGCCAGGAGGCGGTGTGTGTGTGTGTGTGTGTGTGTGTGTGT
>NC_137865.1:92500-112500 GCF_963924005.1 Protomyctophum bolini
ATATCCATAAATATAATTAGCATATAATAGTTTATAATTAAATAATAATAAAAACTAATAATAGGTTATTTATAAAATGCATGATGTGTGTGTGATTAGCTGATCTCATCTCTCTCTCTCTCCCTGCCTCTCCTTGTGCCATGCCTCCCCAAAAGCCAGCAGAGATGCTGACTCGAAGGTGTGAAAAACAAACAAATGTAAATTTGTTTGTTTGTCACTGGGGCTGAGGTGGGGGGATGGGCTCCCACTCTTTGTGGATTGCCATGGGCCAGACATGCAAATTAAATGAAGCGCGGGGGTGGGGTGGGGGGGATGGGTTCTAACCAGGTGCCAGGTGCGACATGCAAATTAAATGAAGAGCGGGGGGTGGGGTGGGGGGATGGGCTCCCCCCTTTGTGGAATGCCAGGTGCCAGACATGCAAATTAGATAAACACAGAGGTGGGGGCTCCACTCTTTGAAGTGAATTGTATGCATAAATTAATCAAGTTAGTATTTAAATTCCTTACATACATTGACAGTGGGTGTGTGATTCCTCCTAGTGGTCAATCTCTATATATATATAATTACACTGCAATACCTACTGTGCCCTGATGTGATCTCAGTCATCTAGGGCAATGTTTTTCAATCAATGGTCTGGGGCCCACCAATGGTCCTTGAATGTAATTCTTGTGAAAAATCAATGATACCCCCCTAGTGTTCAATCTCTATATAAATATTTACACTGCAATACCATTTATGCCCTGATGTGATCTCAGTCATCTAGGGAAATGTTTTTCAATCATTGGTCTGGGGACCACCAGTGGTCCTTGAATGTAATTCTTGTGTAAGTCAAGGATATCCCCCTAGTGGTCAATTTCTATATATATATTTACAACTGTAATACCATTTATGCCCTGATGTGATTTCAGTCACCTAGTGCAAATGTTTTCAAGCAATGGTCCGGGGGTTACCGATGGTCTTTGAGAGGGTTCAGGTGATCCTCCCCAGCTAAATCATGGAGAGTTGGTAACCAAATAGTCTCCTTATAGATCTTTAACTCTATACTTTTCAATTTTTTGTGTTGTGTCGTTGAATATTGTATGTTTCATATTGTCCTAATGTGTATGGGTTATTGTCTGTCTTGTATTATTTATGGTGTTTTGTGTTGTGTCTTTGAATTTTGTATGCTTCATGTGGTACTAATGTGGTTGGGTTTATTGTCTGTCTTGTATTATTTTTGGTGTTTTGTGTTGTGTCTTTGAATTTTTGCATGCTTCATGTGGTACTAGGTGTTTGGGTTATTGTCTGTCTTGTATTATTTTTGGTGTTTTGTGTTGGGATCTTTGAATTTTTTATGTTTCATGTTGTCCAAATGGGGTTGAGTATTGTATATCTTGTATTATTTTTGTGTTTTGTGTTGTGTCTTTGAATTTTGTATGCTTCATGTGGTACTAGGTGTTTGGGTTATTGTCTGTCTTGTATTATTTTTGGTGTTTTGTGTTGGGATCTTTGAATTTTTTATGTTTCATGTTGTCCAAATGGGGTTGGGTATTGTATATCTTGTATTATTTTTGGTGTTTTGTGTTGTGTCTATGAATTTTGCATGCTTCATGTGGTACTAGGTGTTTGGGTTATTGTCTGTCTTGTATTATTTTTGGTGTTTTGTGTTGGGATCTTTGAATTTTTTATGTTTCATGTTGTCCAAATGGGGTTGGGTATTGTATATCTTGTATTATTTTTTGTGTTTTGTGTTGTGTCTTTGAATTTTGCATGCTTCATGTGGTACTAGGTGTTTGGGTTATTGTCTGTCTTGTATTATTTTTGGTGTTTTGTGTTGGGATCTTTGAATTTTTTATGTTTCATGTTGTCCAAATGGGGTTGGGTATTGTATATCTTGTATTATTTTTTGTGTTTTGTGTTGCGTCTTTGAATTTTGCATGCTTCATGTGGTACTAGGTGTTTGGGTTATTGTCTGTATTGTATTATTTTTGGTGTTTTGTGTTGGGATCTTTGAATTTTTTATGTTTCATGTTGTCCAAATGGGGTTGGGTATTGTATATCTTGTATTATTTTTTGTGTTTTGTGTTGTGTCTTTGAATTTTGCATGCTTCATGTGGTACTAGGTGTTTGGGTTATTGTCTGTCTTGTATTATTTTTGGTGTTTTGTGTTGGGATCTTTGAATTTTTTATGTTTCATGTTGTCCAAATGGGGTTGAGTATTGTATATCTTGTATTATTTTTGTGTTTTGTGTTGTGTCTTTGAATTTTGTATGCTTCATGTGGTACTAGGTGTTTGGGTTATTGTCTGTCTTGTATTATTTTTGGTGTTTTGTGTTGGGATCTTTGAATTTTTTATGTTTCATGTTGTCCAAATGGGGTTGGGTATTGTATATCTTGTATTATTTTTGGTGTTTTGTGTTGTGTCTATGAATTTTGCATGCTTCATGTGGTACTAGGTGTTTGGGTTATTGTCTGTCTTGTATTATTTTTGGTGTTTTGTGTTGGGATCTTTGAATTTTTTATGTTTCATGTTGTCCAAATGGGGTTGGGTATTGTATATCTTGTATTATTTTTTGTGTTTTGTGTTGTGTCTTTGAATTTTGCATGCTTCATGTGGTACTAGGTGTTTGGGTTAATGTCTGTCTTGTATTATTTTTGGTGTTTTGTGTTGGGATCTTTGAATTTTTTATGTTTCATGTTGTCCAAATGGGGTTGGGTATTGTATATCTTGTATTATTTTGAGTGTTTTGTGTTGCGTCTTTGAATTTTGCATGCTTCATGTGGTACTAGGTGTTTGGGTTAATGTCTGTCTTGTATTATTTTTGGTGTTTTGTGTTGGGATCTTTGAATTTTTTATGTTTCATGTTGTCCAAATGGGGTTGAGTATTGTATATCTTGTATTATTTTTTGTGTTTTGTGTTGTGTCTTTGAATTTTGCATGCTTCATGTGGTACTAGGTGTTTGGGGTATTGTCTGTCTTGTATTATTTTTGGTGTTTTGTGTTGGGATCTTTGAATTTTTTATGTTTCATGTTGTCCAAATGGGGTTGGGTATTGTATATCTTGTATTATTTTTGGTGTTTTGTGTTGTGTCTATGAATTTTGCATGCTTCATGTGGTACTAGGTGTTTGGGTTATTGTCTGTCTTGTATTATTTTTGGTGTTTTGTGTTGGGATCTTTGAATTTTTTATGTTTCATGTTGTCCAAATGGGGTTGGGTATTGTATATCTTGTATTATTTTTTGTGTTTTGTGTTGTGTCTTTGAATTTTGCATGCTTCATGTGGTACTAGGTGTTTGGGTTAATGTCTGTCTTGTATTATTTTTGGTGTTTTGTGTTGGGATCTTTGAATTTTTTATGTTTCATGTTGTCCAAATGGGGTTGGGTATTGTATATCTTGTATTATTTTTTGTGTTTTGTGTTGCGTCTTTGAATTTTGCATGCTTCATGTGGTACTAGGTGTTTGGGTTAATGTCTGTCTTGTATTATTTTTGGTGTTTTGTGTTGGGATCTTTGAATTTTTTATGTTTCATGTTGTCCAAATGGGGTTGGGTATTGTATATCTTGTATTATTTTTTGTGTTTTGTGTTGCGTCTTTGAATTTTGCATGCTTCATGTGGTACTAGGTGTTTGGGGTATTGTCTGTCTTGTATTATTTTTGGTGTTTTGTGTTGGGATCTTTGAATTTTTTATGTTTCATGTTGTCCAAATGGGGTTGGGTATTGTATATCTTGTATTATTTTTTGTGTTTTGTGTTGTGTCTTTGAATTTTGCATGCTTCATGTGGTACTAGGTGTTTGGGTTATTGTCTGTCTTGTATTATTTTTGGTGTTTTGTGTTGGGATCTTTGAATTTTTTATGTTTCATGTTGTCCAAATGGGGTTGGGTATTGTATATCTTGTATTATTTTTTGTGTTTTGTGTTGTGTCTTTGAATTTTGTATGCTTCATGTGGTACTAGGTGTTTGGGTTATTGTCTGTCTTGTATTATTTTTGGGGTTTTGTGTTGGGATCTTTGAATTTTTTATGTTTCATGTTGTCCAAATGGGGTTGGGTATTGTATATCTTGTATTATTTTTTGTGTTTTGTGTTGTGTCTATGAATTTTGCATGCTTCATGTGGTACTAGGTGTTTGGGTTATTGTCTGTCTTGTATTATTTTTGGTGTTTTGTGTTGGGATCTTTGAATTTTTTATGTTTCATGTTGTCCAAATGGGGTTGGGTATTGTATATCTTGTATTATTTTTTGTGTTTTGTGTTGCGTCTTTGAATTTTGCATGCTTCATGTGGTACTAGGTGTTTGGGTTATTGTCTGTCTTGTATTATTTTTGGTGTTTTGTGTTGGGATCTTTGAATTTTTTATGTTTCATGTTGTCCAAATGGGGTTGGGTATTGTATATCTTGTATTATTTTTTGTGTTTTGTGTTGTGTCTTTGAATTTTGTATGCTTCATGTGGTACTAGGTGTTTGGGTTATTGTCTGTCTTGTATTATTTTTGGGGTTTTGTGTTGGGATCTTTGAATTTTTTATGTTTCATGTTGTCCAAATGGGGTTGGGTATTGTATATCTTGTATTATTTTTTGTGTTTTGTGTTGTGTCTATGAATTTTGCATGCTTCATGTGGTACTAGGTGTTTGGGTTATTGTCTGTCTTGTATTATTTTTGGTGTTTTGTGTTGGGATCTTTGAATTTTTTATGTTTCATGTTGTCCAAATGGGGTTGGGTATTGTATATCTTGTATTATTTTTTGTGTTTTGTGTTGCGTCTTTGAATTTTGCATGCTTCATGTGGTACTAGGTGTTTGGGTTATTGTCTGTCTTGTATTATTTTTGGTGTTTTGTGTTGGGATCTTTGAATTTTTTATGTTTCATGTTGTCCAAATGGGGTTGGGTATTGTATATCTTGTATTATTTTTTGTGTTTTGTGTTGTGTCTTTGAATTTTGCATGCTTCATGTGGTACTAGGTGTTTGGGTTATTGTCTGTCTTGTATTATTTTTGGTGTTTTGTGTTGGGATCTTTGAATTTTTTATGTTTCATGTTGTCCAAATGGGGTTGGGTATTGTATATCTTGTATTATTTTTTGTGTTTTGTGTTGTGTCTTTGAATTTTGCATGTTTCATGTGGTACTAGGTGTTTGGGTTATTGTCTGTCTTGTATTATTTTTGGTGTTTTGTGTTGGGATCTTTGAATTTTTTATGTTTCATGTTGTCCAAATGGGGTTGGGTATTGTATATCTTGTATTATTTTTTGTGTTTTGTGTTGCGTCTTTGAATTTTGCATGCTTCATGTGGTACTAGGTGTTTGGGTTATTGTCTGTATTGTATTATTTTTGGTGTTTTGTGTTGGGATCTTTGAATTTTTTATGTTTCATGTTGTCCAAATGGGGTTGAGTATTGTATATCTTGTATTATTTTTGTGTTTTGTGTTGTGTCTTTGAATTTTGTATGCTTCATGTGGTACTAGGTGTTTGGGTTATTGTCTGTCTTGTATTATTTTTGGTGTTTTGTGTTGGGATCTTTGAATTTTTTATGTTTCATGTTGTCCAAATGGGGTTGGGTATTGTATATCTTGTATTATTTTTGGTGTTTTGTGTTGTGTCTATGAATTTTGCATGCTTCATGTGGTACTAGGTGTTTGGGTTATTGTCTGTCTTGTATTATTTTTGGTGTTTTGTGTTGGGATCTTTGAATTTTTTATGTTTCATGTTGTCCAAATGGGGTTGGGTATTGTATATCTTGTATTATTTTTTGTGTTTTGTGTTGTGTCTTTGAATTTTGCATGCTTCATGTGGTACTAGGTGTTTGGGTTAATGTCTGTCTTGTATTATTTTTGGTGTTTTGTGTTGGGATCTTTGAATTTTTTATGTTTCATGTTGTCCAAATGGGGTTGGGTATTGTATATCTTGTATTATTTTTTGTGTTTTGTGTTGCGTCTTTGAATTTTGCATGCTTCATGTGGTACTAGGTGTTTGGGTTATTGTCTGTATTGTATTATTTTTGGTGTTTTGTGTTGGGATCTTTGAATTTTTTTGTTTCATGTTGTCCAAATGGGGTTGGGTATTGTATATCTTGTATTATTTTTTGTGTTTTGTGTTGTGTCTTTGAATTTTGCATGCTTCATGTGGTACTAGGTGTTTGGGTTATTGTCTGTCTTGTATTATTTTTGGTGTTTTGTGTTGGGATCTTTGAATTTTTTATGTTTCATGTTGTCCAAATGGGGTTGAGTATTGTATATCTTGTATTATTTTTGTGTTTTGTGTTGTGTCTTTGAATTTTGTATGCTTCATGTGGTACTAGGTGTTTGGGTTATTGTCTGTCTTGTATTATTTTTGGTGTTTTGTGTTGGGATCTTTGAATTTTTTATGTTTCATGTTGTCCAAATGGGGTTGGGTATTGTATATCTTGTATTATTTTTGGTGTTTTGTGTTGTGTCTATGAATTTTGCATGCTTCATGTGGTACTAGGTGTTTGGGTTTTTGTCTGTCTTGTATTATTTTTGGTGTTTTGTGTTGGGATCTTTGATTTTTTTATGTTTCATGTTGTCCAAATGGGGTTGGGTATTGTATATCTTGTATTATTTTTTGTGTTTTGTGTTGTGTCTTTGAATTTTGCATGCTTCATGTGGTACTAGGTGTTTGGGTTAATGTCTGTCTTGTATTATTTTTGGTGTTTTGTGTTGGGATCTTTGAATTTTTTATGTTTCATGTTGTCCAAATGGGGTTGGGTATTGTATATCTTGTATTATTTTTTGTGTTTTGTGTTGCGTCTTTGAATTTTGCATGCTTCATGTGGTACTAGGTGTTTGGGTTAATGTCTGTCTTGTATTATTTTTGGTGTTTTGTGTTGGGATCTTTGAATTTTTTATGTTTCATGTTGTCCAAATGGGGTTGGGTATTGTATATCTTGTATTATTTTTTGTGTTTTGTGTTGTGTCTTTGAATTTTGCATGCTTCATGTGGTACTAGGTGTTTGGGTTATTGTCTGTCTTGTATTATTTTTGGTGTTTTGTGTTGGGATCTTTGAATTTTTTATGTTTCATGTTGTCCAAATGGGGTTGGGTATTGTATATCTTGTATTATTTTTTGTGTTTTGTGTTGCGTCTTTGAATTTTGCATGCTTCATGTGGTACTAGGTGTTTGGGTTATTGTCTGTATTGTATTATTTTTGGTGTTTTGTGTTGGGATCTTTGAATTTTTTATGTTTCATGTTGTCCAAATGGGGTTGGGTATTGTATATCTTGTATTATTTTTTGTGTTTTGTGTTGTGTCTTTGAATTTTGCATGCTTCATGTGGTACTAGGTGTTTGGGTTATTGTCTGTCTTGTATTATTTTTGGTGTTTTGTGTTGGGATCTTTGAATTTTTTATGTTTCATGTTGTCCAAATGGGGTTGAGTATTGTATATCTTGTATTATTTTTGTGTTTTGTGTTGTGTCTTTGAATTTTGTATGCTTCATGTGGTACTAGGTGTTTGGGTTATTGTCTGTCTTGTATTATTTTTGGTGTTTTGTGTTGGGATCTTTGAATTTTTTATGTTTCATGTTGTCCAAATGGGGTTGGGTATTGTATATCTTGTATTATTTTTGGTGTTTTGTGTTGTGTCTATGAATTTTGCATGCTTCATGTGGTACTAGGTGTTTGGGTTATTGTCTGTCTTGTATTATTTTTGGTGTTTTGTGTTGGGATCTTTGAATTTTTTATGTTTCATGTTGTCCAAATGGGGTTGGGTATTGTATATCTTGTATTATTTTTTGTGTTTTGTGTTGTGTCTTTGAATTTTGCATGCTTCATGTGGTACTAGGTGTTTGGGTTAATGTCTGTCTTGTATTATTTTTGGTGTTTTGTGTTGGGATCTTTGAATTTTTTATGTTTCATGTTGTCCAAATGGGGTTGGGTATTGTATATCTTGTATTATTTTGAGTGTTTTGTGTTGCGTCTTTGAATTTTGCATGCTTCATGTGGTACTAGGTGTTTGGGTTAATGTCTGTCTTGTATTATTTTTGGTGTTTTGTGTTGGGATCTTTGAATTTTTTATGTTTCATGTTGTCCAAATGGGGTTGAGTATTGTATATCTTGTATTATTTTTTGTGTTTTGTGTTGTGTCTTTGAATTTTGCATGCTTCATGTGGTACTAGGTGTTTGGGGTATTGTCTGTCTTGTATTATTTTTGGTGTTTTGTGTTGGGATCTTTGAATTTTTTATGTTTCATGTTGTCCAAATGGGGTTGGGTATTGTATATCTTGTATTATTTTTGGTGTTTTGTGTTGTGTCTATGAATTTTGCATGCTTCATGTGGTACTAGGTGTTTGGGTTATTGTCTGTCTTGTATTATTTTTGGTGTTTTGTGTTGGGATCTTTGAATTTTTTATGTTTCATGTTGTCCAAATGGGGTTGGGTATTGTATATCTTGTATTATTTTTTGTGTTTTGTGTTGTGTCTTTGAATTTTGCATGCTTCATGTGGTACTAGGTGTTTGGGTTAATGTCTGTCTTGTATTATTTTTGGTGTTTTGTGTTGGGATCTTTGAATTTTTTATGTTTCATGTTGTCCAAATGGGGTTGGGTATTGTATATCTTGTATTATTTTTTGTGTTTTGTGTTGCGTCTTTGAATTTTGCATGCTTCATGTGGTACTAGGTGTTTGGGTTAATGTCTGTCTTGTATTATTTTTGGTGTTTTGTGTTGGGATCTTTGAATTTTTTATGTTTCATGTTGTCCAAATGGGGTTGGGTATTGTATATCTTGTATTATTTTTTGTGTTTTGTGTTGCGTCTTTGAATTTTGCATGCTTCATGTGGTACTAGGTGTTTGGGGTATTGTCTGTCTTGTATTATTTTTGGTGTTTTGTGTTGGGATCTTTGAATTTTTTATGTTTCATGTTGTCCAAATGGGGTTGGGTATTGTATATCTTGTATTATTTTTTGTGTTTTGTGTTGTGTCTTTGAATTTTGCATGCTTCATGTGGTACTAGGTGTTTGGGTTATTGTCTGTCTTGTATTATTTTTGGTGTTTTGTGTTGGGATCTTTGAATTTTTTATGTTTCATGTTGTCCAAATGGGGTTGGGTATTGTATATCTTGTATTATTTTTTGTGTTTTGTGTTGTGTCTTTGAATTTTGTATGCTTCATGTGGTACTAGGTGTTTGGGTTATTGTCTGTCTTGTATTATTTTTGGGGTTTTGTGTTGGGATCTTTGAATTTTTTATGTTTCATGTTGTCCAAATGGGGTTGGGTATTGTATATCTTGTATTATTTTTTGTGTTTTGTGTTGTGTCTATGAATTTTGCATGCTTCATGTGGTACTAGGTGTTTGGGTTATTGTCTGTCTTGTATTATTTTTGGTGTTTTGTGTTGGGATCTTTGAATTTTTTATGTTTCATGTTGTCCAAATGGGGTTGGGTATTGTATATCTTGTATTATTTTTTGTGTTTTGTGTTGCGTCTTTGAATTTTGCATGCTTCATGTGGTACTAGGTGTTTGGGTTATTGTCTGTCTTGTATTATTTTTGGTGTTTTGTGTTGGGATCTTTGAATTTTTTATGTTTCATGTTGTCCAAATGGGGTTGGGTATTGTATATCTTGTATTATTTTTTGTGTTTTGTGTTGTGTCTTTGAATTTTGTATGCTTCATGTGGTACTAGGTGTTTGGGTTATTGTCTGTCTTGTATTATTTTTGGGGTTTTGTGTTGGGATCTTTGAATTTTTTATGTTTCATGTTGTCCAAATGGGGTTGGGTATTGTATATCTTGTATTATTTTTTGTGTTTTGTGTTGTGTCTATGAATTTTGCATGCTTCATGTGGTACTAGGTGTTTGGGTTATTGTCTGTCTTGTATTATTTTTGGTGTTTTGTGTTGGGATCTTTGAATTTTTTATGTTTCATGTTGTCCAAATGGGGTTGGGTATTGTATATCTTGTATTATTTTTTGTGTTTTGTGTTGCGTCTTTGAATTTTGCATGCTTCATGTGGTACTAGGTGTTTGGGTTATTGTCTGTCTTGTATTATTTTTGGTGTTTTGTGTTGGGATCTTTGAATTTTTTATGTTTCATGTTGTCCAAATGGGGTTGGGTATTGTATATCTTGTATTATTTTTTGTGTTTTGTGTTGTGTCTTTGAATTTTGCATGCTTCATGTGGTACTAGGTGTTTGGGTTATTGTCTGTCTTGTATTATTTTTGGTGTTTTGTGTTGGGATCTTTGAATTTTTTATGTTTCATGTTGTCCAAATGGGGTTGGGTATTGTATATCTTGTATTATTTTTTGTGTTTTGTGTTGTGTCTTTGAATTTTGCATGTTTCATGTGGTACTAGGTGTTTGGGTTATTGTCTGTCTTGTATTATTTTTGGTGTTTTGTGTTGGGATCTTTGAATTTTTTATGTTTCATGTTGTCCAAATGGGGTTGGGTATTGTATATCTTGTATTATTTTTTGTGTTTTGTGTTGCGTCTTTGAATTTTGCATGCTTCATGTGGTACTAGGTGTTTGGGTTATTGTCTGTATTGTATTATTTTTGGTGTTTTGTGTTGGGATCTTTGAATTTTTTATGTTTCATGTTGTCCAAATGGGGTTGAGTATTGTATATCTTGTATTATTTTTGTGTTTTGTGTTGTGTCTTTGAATTTTGTATGCTTCATGTGGTACTAGGTGTTTGGGTTATTGTCTGTCTTGTATTATTTTTGGTGTTTTGTGTTGGGATCTTTGAATTTTTTATGTTTCATGTTGTCCAAATGGGGTTGGGTATTGTATATCTTGTATTATTTTTGGTGTTTTGTGTTGTGTCTATGAATTTTGCATGCTTCATGTGGTACTAGGTGTTTGGGTTATTGTCTGTCTTGTATTATTTTTGGTGTTTTGTGTTGGGATCTTTGAATTTTTTATGTTTCATGTTGTCCAAATGGGGTTGGGTATTGTATATCTTGTATTATTTTTTGTGTTTTGTGTTGTGTCTTTGAATTTTGCATGCTTCATGTGGTACTAGGTGTTTGGGTTAATGTCTGTCTTGTATTATTTTTGGTGTTTTGTGTTGGGATCTTTGAATTTTTTATGTTTCATGTTGTCCAAATGGGGTTGGGTATTGTATATCTTGTATTATTTTTTGTGTTTTGTGTTGCGTCTTTGAATTTTGCATGCTTCATGTGGTACTAGGTGTTTGGGTTATTGTCTGTATTGTATTATTTTTGGTGTTTTGTGTTGGGATCTTTGAATTTTTTTGTTTCATGTTGTCCAAATGGGGTTGGGTATTGTATATCTTGTATTATTTTTTGTGTTTTGTGTTGTGTCTTTGAATTTTGCATGCTTCATGTGGTACTAGGTGTTTGGGTTATTGTCTGTCTTGTATTATTTTTGGTGTTTTGTGTTGGGATCTTTGAATTTTTTATG
This sequence comes from Protomyctophum bolini, assembly GCF_963924005.1. Lineage (NCBI taxonomy): Eukaryota > Metazoa > Chordata > Actinopteri > Myctophiformes > Myctophidae > Protomyctophum > Protomyctophum bolini. Next base: position 103,850 of record NC_137865.1, read on the forward strand.
TTTCATGTTGTCCAAATGGGGTTGAGTATTGTATATCTTGTATTATTTTTGTGTTTTGTGTTGTGTCTTTGAATTTTGTATGCTTCATGTGGTACTAGGTGTTTGGGTTATTGTCTGTCTTGTATTATTTTTGGTGTTTTGTGTTGGGATCTTTGAATTTTTTATGTTTCATGTTGTCCAAATGGGGTTGGGTATTGTATATCTTGTATTATTTTTGGTGTTTTGTGTTGTGTCTATGAATTTTGCATGCTTCATGTGGTACTAGGTGTTTGGGTTATTGTCTGTCTTGTATTATTTTTGGTGTTTTGTGTTGGGATCTTTGATTTTTTTATGTTTCATGTTGTCCAAATGGGGTTGGGTATTGTATATCTTGTATTATTTTTTGTGTTTTGTGTTGTGTCTTTGAATTTTGCATGCTTCATGTGGTACTAGGTGTTTGGGTTAATGTCTGTCTTGTATTATTTTTGGTGTTTTGTGTTGGGATCTTTGAATTTTTTATGTTTCATGTTGTCCAAATGGGGTTGGGTATTGTATATCTTGTATTATTTTTTGTGTTTTGTGTTGCGTCTTTGAATTTTGCATGCTTCATGTGGTACTAGGTGTTTGGGTTAATGTCTGTCTTGTATTATTTTTGGTGTTTTGTGTTGGGATCTTTGAATTTTTTATGTTTCATGTTGTCCAAATGGGGTTGGGTATTGTATATCTTGTATTATTTTTTGTGTTTTGTGTTGTGTCTTTGAATTTTGTATGCTTCATGTGGTACTAGGTGTTTGGGTTATTGTCTGTCTTGTATTATTTTTGGGGTTTTGTGTTGGGATCTTTGAATTTTTTATGTTTCATGTTGTCCAAATGGGGTTGGGTATTGTATATCTTGTATTATTTTTTGTGTTTTGTGTTGTGTCTTTGAATTTTGCATGCTTCATGTGGTACTAGGTGTTTGGGTTATTGTCTGTCTTGTATTATTTTTGGTGTTTTGTGTTGGGATCTTTGAATTTTTTATGTTTCATGTTGTCCAAATGGGGTTGGGTATTGTATATCTTGTATTATTTTTTGTGTTTTGTGTTGTGTCTTTGAATTTTGTATGCTTCATGTGGTACTAGGTGTTTGGGTTATTGTCTGTCTTGTATTATTTTTGGGGTTTTGTGTTGGGATCTTTGAATTTTTTATGTTTCATGTTGTCCAAATGGGGTTGGGTATTGTATATCTTGTATTATTTTTTGTGTTTTGTGTTGTGTCTTTGAATTTTGCATGCTTCATGTGGTACTAGGTGTTTGGGTTATTGTCTGTCTTGTATTATTTTTGGGGTTTTGTGTTGGGATCTTTGAATTTTGTATGCTTCATGTTGTCCTAATGTGGCTGGGTTATTGTATATCTTGTATTATTTTTTTCAATTCAAAAATATTATATATATATATATTATTCAAAATATTATATTATTACAAACAGGCGGCCTGTTGTATTAATATAATATTTTGAATAATATATATATATATATATATAATATTTTTGAATTGAAAAAAATAATACAAGATATACAATAACCCAGCCACATTAGGACAACATGAAGCATACAAAATTCAAAGATCCCAACACAAAACCCCAAAAAAAATACAAGACAGACAATAACCCAAACACCTAGTACCACATGAAGCATACAAAATTCAAAGACACAACACAAAACACAAAAAATAATACAAGATATACAATACCCAACCCCATTTGGACAACATGAAACATAAAAAATTCAAAGATCCCAACACAAAACACCAAAAATAATACAAGACAGACAATAACCCAAACACCTAGTACCACATGAAGCATGCAAAATTCAAAGACACAACACAAAACACCAAAAATAATACAAGATATACAATACCCAACCCCATTTGGACAACATGAAACATAAAAAATTCAAAGATCCCAACACAAAACACCAAAAATAATACAAGACAGACAATAACCCAAACACCTAGTACCACATGAAGCATGCAAAATTCAAAGACACAACACAAAACACAAAAAATAATACAAGATATACAATACCCAACCCCATTTGGACAACATGAAACATAAAAAATTCAAAGATCCCAACACAAAACCCCAAAAATAATACAAGACAGACAATAACCCAAACACCTAGTACCACATGAAGCATACAAAATTCAAAGACACAACACAAAACACAAAAAATAATACAAGATATACAATACCCAACCCCATTTGGACAACATGAAACATAAAAAATTCAAAGATCCCAACACAAAACACCAAAAATAATACAAGACAGACATTAACCCAAACACCTAGTACCACATGAAGCATGCAAAATTCAAAGACGCAACACAAAACACAAAAAATAATACAAGATATACAATACCCAACCCCATTTGGACAACATGAAACATAAAAAATTCAAAGATCCCAACACAAAACACCAAAAATAATACAAGACAGACATTAACCCAAACACCTAGTACCACATGAAGCATGCAAAATTCAAAGACACAACACAAAACACAAAAAATAATACAAGATATACAATACCCAACCCCATTTGGACAACATGAAACATAAAAAATTCAAAGATCCCAACACAAAACACCAAAAATAATACAAGACAGACAATAACCCAAACACCTAGTACCACATGAAGCATGCAAAATTCATAGACACAACACAAAACACCAAAAATAATACAAGATATACAATACCCAACCCCATTTGGACAACATGAAACATAAAAAATTCAAAGATCCCAACACAAAACACCAAAAATAATACAAGACAGACAATAACCCAAACACCTAGTACCACATGAAGCATACAAAATTCAAAGACACAACACAAAACACAAAAATAATACAAGATATACAATACTCAACCCCATTTGGACAACATGAAACATAAAAAATTCAAAGATCCCAACACAAAACACCAAAAATAATACAAGACAGACAATAACCCAAACACCTAGTACCACATGAAGCATGCAAAATTCAAAGACACAACACAAAACACAAAAAATAATACAAGATATACAATACCCAACCCCATTTGGACAACATGAAACATAAAAAAATTCAAAGATCCCAACACAAAACACCAAAAATAATACAATACAGACAATAACCCAAACACCTAGTACCACATGAAGCATGCAAAATTCAAAGACGCAACACAAAACACAAAAAATAATACAAGATATACAATACCCAACCCCATTTGGACAACATGAAACATAAAAAATTCAAAGATCCCAACACAAAACACCAAAAATAATACAAGACAGACAATAACCCAAACACCTAGTACCACATGAAACATGCAAAATTCAAAGACACAACACAAAACACAAAAAATAATACAAGATATACAATACCCAACCCCATTTGGACAACATGAAACATAAAAAATTCAAAGATCCCAACACAAAACACCAAAAAGAATACAAGACAGACAATAACCCAAACACCTAGTACCACATGAAGCATGCAAAATTCAAAGACACAACACAAAACACAAAAAATAATACAAGATATACAATACCCAACCCCATTTGGACAACATGAAACATAAAAAATTCAAAGATCCCAACACAAAACACCAAAAATAATACAAGACAGACAATAACCCAAACACCTAGTACCACATGAAGCATGCAAAATTCAAAGACGCAACACAAAACACAAAAAATAATACAAGATATACAATACCCAACCCCATTTGGACAACATGAAACATAAAAAATTCAAAGATCCCAACACAAAACACCAAAAATAATACAAGACAGACAATAACCCAAACACCTAGTACCACATGAAGCATGCAAAATTCATAGACACAACACAAAACACAAAAAATAATACAAGATATACAATACCCAACCCCATTTGGACAACATGAAACATAAAAAATTCAAAGATCCCAACACAAAACCCCAAAAATAATACAAGACAGACAATAACCCAAACACCTAGTACCACATGAAGCATACAAAATTCAAAGACACAACACAAAACACAAAAAATAATACAAGATATACAATACCCAACCCCATTTGGACAACATGAAACATAAAAAATTCAAAGATCCCAACACAAAACACCAAAAATAATACAAGACAGACAATAACCCAAACACCTAGTACCACATGAAGCATGCAAAATTCAAAGACGCAACACAAAACACAAAAAATAATACAAGATATACAATACCCAACCCCATTTGGACAACATGAAACATAAAAAATTCAAAGATCCCAACACAAAACACCAAAAATAATACAAGACAGACAATAACCCAAACACCTAGTACCACATGAAGCATGCAAAATTCATAGACACAACACAAAACACAAAAAATAATACAAGATATACAATACCCAACCCCATTTGGACAACATGAAACATAAAAAATTCAAAGATCCCAACACAAAACCCCAAAAATAATACAAGACAGACAATAACCCAAACACCTAGTACCACATGAAGCATACAAAATTCAAAGACACAACACAAAACACAAAAAATAATACAAGATATACAATACCCAACCCCATTTGGACAACATGAAACATAAAAAATTCAAAGATCCCAACACAAAACACCAAAAATAATACAAGACAGACAATAACCCAAACACCTAGTACCACATGAAGCATGCAAAATTCAAAGACACAACACAAAACACAAAAAATAATACAAGATATACAATACCCAACCCCATTTGGACAACATGAAACATAAAAAATTCAAAGATCCCAACACAAAACACCAAAAATAATACAAGACAGACAATACCCCAAACACCTAGTACCACATGAAGCATGCAAAATTCAAAGACGCAACACAAAACACAAAAAATAATACAAGATATACAATACCCAACCCCATTTGGACAACATGAAACATAAAAAATTCAAAGATCCCAACACAAAACACCAAAAATAATACAAGACAGACATTAACCCAAACACCTAGTACCACATGAAGCATGCAAAATTCAAAGACGCAACACAAAACACAAAGAATAATACAAGATATACAATACCCAACCCCATTTGGACAACATGAAACATAAAAAATTCAAAGATCCCAACACAAAACACCAAAAATAATACAAGACAGACATTAACCCAAACACCTAGTACCACATGAAGCATGCAAAATTCAAAGACACAACACAAAACACAAAAAATAATACAAGATATACAATACCCAACCCCATTTGGACAACATGAAACATAAAAAATTCAAAGATCCCAACACAAAACACCAAAAATAATACAAGACAGACAATAACCCAAACACCTAGTACCACATGAAGCATGCAAAATTCATAGACACAACACAAAACACCAAAAATAATACAAGATATACAATACCCAACCCCATTTGGACAACATGAAACATAAAAAATTCAAAGATCCCAACACAAAACACCAAAAATAATACAAGACAGACAATACCCCAAACACCTAGTACCACATGAAGCATGCAAAATTCAAAGACACAACACAAAACACAAAAAATAATACAAGATATACAATACTCAACCCCATTTGGACAACATGAAACATAAAAAATTCAAAGATCCCAACACAAAACACCAAAAATAATACAAGACAGACATTAACCCAAACACCTAGTACCACATGAAGCATGCAAAATTCAAAGACACAACACAAAACACAAAAAATAATACAAGATATACAATACCCAACCCCATTTGGACAACATGAAACATAAAAAATTCAAAGATCCCAACACAAAACACCAAAAATAATACAAGACAGACAATAACCCAAACACCTAGTACCACATGAAGCATGCAAAATTCATAGACACAACACAAAACACCAAAAATAATACAAGATATAAAATACCCAACCCCATTTGGACAACATGAAACATAAAAAATTCAAAGATCCCAACACAAAACACCAAAAATAATACAAGACAGACATTAACCCAAACACCTAGTACCACATGAAGCATGCAAAATTCAAAGACACAACACAAAACACAAAAAATAATACAAGATATACAATACCCAACCCCATTTGGACAACATGAAACATAAAAAATTCAAAGATCCCAACACAAAACACCAAAAATAATACAAGACAGACAATAACCCAAACACCTAGTACCACATGAAGCATGCAAAATTCATAGACACAACACAAAACACCAAAAATAATACAAGATATACAATACCCAACCCCATTTGGACAACATGAAACATAAAAAATTCAAAGATCCCAACACAAAACACCAAAAATAATACAAGACAGACAATAACCCAAACACCTAGTACCACATGAAGCATACAAAATTCAAAGACACAACACAAAACACAAAAATAATACAAGATATACAATACTCAACCCCATTTGGACAACATGAAACATAAAAAATTCAAAGATCCCAACACAAAACACCAAAAATAATACAAGACAGACAATAACCCAAACACCTAGTACCACATGAAGCATGCAAAATTCAAAGACACAACACAAAACACAAAAAATAATACAAGATATACAATACCCAACCCCATTTGGACAACATGAAACATAAAAAATTCAAAGATCCCAACACAAAACACCAAAAATAATACAATACAGACAATAACCCAAACACCTAGTACCACATGAAGCATGCAAAATTCAAAGACGCAACACAAAACACAAAAAATAATACAAGATATACAATACCCAACCCCATTTGGACAACATGAAACATAAAAAATTCAAAGATCCCAACACAAAACACCAAAAATAATACAAGACAGACAATAACCCAAACACCTAGTACCACATGAAGCATGCAAAATTCAAAGACACAACACAAAACACAAAAAATAATACAAGATATACAATACCCAACCCCATTTGGACAACATGAAACATAAAAAATTCAAAGATCCCAACACAAAACACCAAAAATAATACAAGACAGACAATAACCCAAACACCTAGTACCACATGAAGCATGCAAAATTCATAGACACAACACAAAACACCAAAAATAATACAAGATATACAATACCCAACCCCATTTGGACAACATGAAACATAAAAAATTCAAAGATCCCAACACAAAACACCAAAAATAATACAAGACAGACAATAACCCAAACACCTAGTACCACATGAAGCATACAAAATTCAAAGACACAACACAAAACACAAAAATAATACAAGATATACAATACTCAACCCCATTTGGACAACATGAAACATAAAAAATTCAAAGATCCCAACACAAAACACCAAAAATAATACAAGACAGACAATAACCCAAACACCTAGTACCACATGAAGCATGCAAAAATTCAAAGACACAACACAAAACACCAAAAATAATACAAGACAGACAATAAACCCAACCACATTAGTACCACATGAAGCATACAAAATTCAAAGACACAACACAAAACACCATAAATAATACAAGACAGACAATAACCCATACACATTAGGACAATATGAAACATACAATATTCAACGACACAACACAAAAAATTGAAAAGTATAGAGTTAAAGATCTATAAGGAGACTATTTGGTTACCAACTCTCCATGATTTAGCTGGGGAGGATCACCTGAACCCTCTCAAAGACCATCGGTAACCCCCGGACCATTGCTTGAAAACATTTGCACTAGGTGACTGAAATCACATCAGGGCATAAATGGTATTACAGTTGTAAATATATATATAGAAATTGACCACTAGGGGGATATCCTTGACTTACACAAGAATTACATTCAAGGACCACTGGTGGTCCCCAGACCAATGATTGAAAAACATTTCCCTAGATGACTGAGATCACATCAGGGCATAAATGGTATTGCAGTGTAAATATTTATATAGAGATTGAACACTAGGGGGGTATCATTGATTTTTCACAAGAATTACATTCAAGGACCATTGGTGGGCCCCAGACCATTGATTGAAAAACATTGCCCTAGATGACTGAGATCACATCAGGGCACAGTAGGTATTGCAGTGTAATTATATATATATAGAGATTGACCACTAGGAGGAATCACACACCCACTGTCAATGTATGTAAGGAATTTAAATACTAACTTGATTAATTTATGCATACAATTCACTTCAAAGAGTGGAGCCCCCACCTCTGTGTTTATCTAATTTGCATGTCTGGCACCTGGCATTCCACAAAGGGGGGAGCCCATCCCCCCACCCCACCCCCCGCTCTTCATTTAATTTGCATGTCGCACCTGGCACCTGGTTAGAACCCATCCCCCCCACCCCACCCCCGCGCTTCATTTAATTTGCATGTCTGGCCCATGGCAATCCACAAAGAGTGGGAGCCCATCCCCCCACCTCAGCCCCAGTGACAAACAAACAAATTTACATTTGTTTGTTTTTCACACCTTCGAGTCAGCATCTCTGCTGGCTTTTGGGGAGGCATGGCACAAGGAGAGGCAGGGAGAGAGAGAGAGATGAGATCAGCTAATCACACACACATCATGCATTTTATAAATAACCTATTATTAGTTTTTATTATTATTTAATTATAAACTATTATATGCTAATTATATTTATGGATATTTATATTTATGGATATTTATGATTTATGATTATGCTAATTATATCTATGGAATTCATGGAATGTTTAATTA
>NC_137865.1:817500-845000 GCF_963924005.1 Protomyctophum bolini
TCACTCCATAATGTTGATCTGACCCCCACCATGCCAAAGCGCCAGCTCTCGCCCAGCAGTCTGCTGTCACCCAGGAGGATGCATGCACGCGACCACGCCCTTTAGGACGCTTCTCACCCTCAGGCATCTTACTGGTTATTATTATTATTATTATTATTATAACTCAACCTTGATTGAATTCACACTTCTAGCATGATCAGATGATCCTGATCAGAAGCCAGACCGTTCAACACAGACAAATGGATGATAGTGATTCATCAAAGTCCTTTAGTTTATCAGACAGTGGATGCAGGATTAGTTTTTACACCCAGATACCCCGACCAGGACAGGCTTCAGACGCCCCTCCATAGGAGACCTGCAGTGTTGTTTTTTTGCAACAAATTTAGATTTTAGTTTTAGTCATAGTCTCTTCAATAGTTTTCATTTAGTTTCAGTCACCTGGAATGTTTTAGTGTTAGTCTAGTTTTAGTCGACTAAATATCATAAGATTTTAGTCGGTTAAATCTACAGTTGATTTAGTCAACTAAAATGTATTTTGGCGGGCCTTGATGGCGTCATTTTTACACTTTCTGAAAATAGCCGATCTACAAGCTCACAACGAGTCGCAGCGCGTCGCAGCGTGATGTGTTTGTGAGCTTGTAGATCTGCTATTTTCAGCATGCAAAGTGACTTCTACTGGATATCTTCCTCACATTTTAGTCTATTTGTTCAGTACATTTAGTCTTGGTTTTAGTCATCATAGCTTAGTTTTCATTTAGTTTTCATCAGTGGAAAAAAGGTAGTCGACGAACATTTTTCGTCTTAAGTTTTAGTCGAGGAAATCAACAGTAGATCTGAACTCATTAGATTTTGACATCACACCTCCATACATGGTCACGCCTCCTGACATCACACCTCCATACATGGTCACGCCTCCTGACATCACACCTCCATACATGGTCACGCCTCCTGACATCACACCTCCATACATGGTCACGCCTCCTGACATCACACCTCCATACATGGTCACGCCTCCTGACATCACACCTCCATACATGGTCACGCCTCCTGACATCACACCTCCATACATGGCCACGCCTCCTGACATCACGCCGCCATATATGGTCACGCCTCGTGACACGTCATGCCACCATATCTGGCCATCTCTGAAGATCACAACCTCACCTCACCCTGGATAACCATACATGGAGAAGACTTCACCTAGATCTGCATATATGGAGCCGGCCAGCAACTCTACATATGACCTCAAACCTCAAACCCTTAGATCTCCATATATGGAGCTGACATGTTCTGACATACAGTACCATATGTTGATCCTGCCCTACCCACCCTTCATGTTCTGACATTCCATATGTTGATCCGACCTCATCAAACCCTGTACACTCAAGACACGCTCCATATATGGCCAGTACAGAATTCATTCCATATCTTGATCCGACCCCCCCCATGCCAAAGCGCCTCTTTTTTAGGGCTTCTCGCCCTCAGGCCGTCTTACTGTGTATATATTAAACAGTGTAATTGAGTATATTTACTATGCAAATATTCACATATCAATTGATATGTAATGTTGTATTTTTTAATTATGATAAAATGTAGTCGTGAAAAATATCTTCCTATCCGAACTGCTGCAGATAAATGATTTTATTCATTTTTCTCAATGGAAGAGATTTCTTTCTTTCTTCCTTCCAGACAGTACTGTATCATACTGTGTAACCTTTTCAATGAAAAGTTATTTTTGCTATAAATATGTCACTGCATGTTTCCCAATAACCATTCTATGTGGGGTTTTTTTTGTTTGTTTTTTGGAACTTCTCTAAACACTATTTTGAACCAGACTGCCTGACTGCCTTGACAACGTCATCCTACAGTTTTGTAACCTCGCCTTGCTAAACAACAAGCAGCCTGACATTTGGTCTCTGTCCAACATCATCCCTGTGCCTAAGGCTGGGGACCTCTCGAAGCCAGACAACTACCGAGGCATCAGCCTGACATGCATCTCCGCAAAGGTCTACAACCGTATGATCCTGAACCGGATAAGGCATGCCATCGACCCTCATCTGAGGGAGAACCAAAACGGTTTTCGAGAAGGGAGAACTACCGTGGCCCATATCTTGGCCCTAAGGAGAATCATTGAGGAGGTCAAAAGGAACAACCTGACTGCCGTGTTGTGTTTTATCGACTTCAAAAAAGCATTTGACTCAATACACAGAGGAACGATGATGAAGATCCTTAAGGCCTACGGTGTCCCTCCCAACTTACTCCGGGCAATAGAAACCATGTACGCAGGAACAAGGGCCAAGGTGTTGACTCCAGATGGCAACAGAGAGGAGTTTAACATCGTGGCTGGAGTACTGCAAGGAGACACCCTAGCCCCCTTCCTCTTCGTCATAGTCCTGGACTACGCGTTGAGGAAGGCCATCAATGGACGAGAGCAGGACCTTGGCCTCACCATAACACCAAGGAGGTCGAGGCGACACCCAACAGTAGTCCTGACAGACTTGGACTACGCGGACGACATCAGCCTGCTCTCTGACCACGTGGAACAAGCGCAGGAGCTCCTGACCAGAGTGGAGTCAGAATGTGCCAAGGTTGGCCTCCGGCTGAATGCCAAGAAAACTCAAGTTATCACTTATAACATCCCATCAGAGCATCCACCTCTAACAACAACAGAAGGCACTGCTTTGAAGGAAGTCAATGACTTCAAGTACCTGGGCTCATGGGTCAACTCCACCGAACAAGACCTGAAAGTGAGGAAGGCCCTTGCATGTAGGGCCCTAAACGGCATGGCCAGTGTATGGAACTCCAACCTCCCCCGTCAAACCAAACTAAGCTTCTTCTACGCAACGGTAGAGTCAGTTCTCCTATATGGCAGTGAATGCTGGACCTTGAAGCCAACCCTGCAGAAGTCTCTTGATGGGTGCTACACCAGAATGTTGCGGGCAGTACTCAACATCAATAAGAGCACACATGTTACAAACACAACTCTGTATGATGGAATGCCAAGGGTGACCCAGAAAATAGCAGCCAGGAGAATGAGACTAGCAGGACACTGCCAAAGACACCAAGAGCTGCCAGCCAGTAAACTAGTGCTGTGGGAACCAACACACGGGCACCGGTCACGAGGACGTCCAACGCTAACATACGTGGATGTACTCAAGAACGACGCAGGAGCACAAAGTACCAACGAACTGGCCAGATGTATGGAGAACCGGGATGACTGGAAACGACGATGGAGAGCTCGTCTGAGGACGACCTAGAGAGCCTGCCTGACACACCAACATTATATTAAATTAAATTCAGATTGTTGACGTCCCTATTTCCTTGTCTTTATTCTAAGCCATTGGCGCACAGCTCCACTATTCGTAACGATAGTTGAATCCCAGTGGCCATACATTTCACACAAGCGTCTTAAGTTTCTTCTTCTCAGATATTTGCGCTTGCAACTGCGGTCACACTTCTACTTTCTAGAGGTGATAAAGCATCGTCTTATACTCTGTCTTGTTGTGAACATTTTGTAGTGGCTCTCTGAAGTCTATAGGCTCTTGTGTACATTCACCAATATTGTGTATTATGCATACTTGGAAGTATTATGATGCCTTGTGTTTTGATGATTGCTTGCCATTGACACCATTCAGCTTGTGGGTCATATTAGTGTTGTGCAGGGAGGTGCACACATAGACATCAAAGGGGGCTTCAGCCCCTGCCCTTTTACCCGTCTGTAGAACAAGCGCCCTTTCCAGACCACGAATGCAGCATTTAATATGGTGAAAGAAATGCAAATGGCACTCCTTTCCATGTCATGCCGGAAGGCAGCATTCAGGAGAATTGCTTTTGAAATCCATGTCGTTACACCGCATCTCCACTAGCTAAAGAGCGCTGGGTTGTGCCCCGAAAATAGCTGATCTACAAGCTCTCAATAGCTCTCAAAAAGTGCCCTCTTATGGGATTTTAGCCCCTGCCCCTCTAACACTCTGCACGTCCCTGCTCTTGTGAGTCTTGTCCTTTCCTTGCTGTGATACTGTTCATTGCCTTTCAATATTACCACCGGTTCAGACGAGCGGAGACGCATCTGAATTAGTTAGATTGTATTGCTTTTTCATATATGCCTCCTCTCCATTTGACATGATTTCATTACAAATATGTCAATACATCAATAATTAAGACTTGCATTATTTTGTAGTAAAAACATTATTTGTTTAATTTTATTCAAGTGGGACGGTTCGTGACACTTAGACTAAGTACATTTATATTATTATTATTATTATTATTATTATTATTATTATTATTGTTATTGTTGTTGTTATTATTATTATTATCATTATTATTATTGTTATTATTAGGTCATAAGAGTTGGCTGACCTAACACAGAAAAGGAGACTCTAAATCTGATCTGGAGCAGCTGGACAGGGATTGGTGATTTCACACTGGTCAGCTCATCTCGTTTCAAAAGGCACATGACCCATTCAATATCAACATTTACTTCTTTGAGCTGCTTGGAATCTGGCCTCAAATTCTAAGCCTTTGGCACCCTCTAGCTGTAGAAGTCGTTTTCACCCCCCTTCACAGCAAGACTATTTTAATTATTTTTTTGGGTCTTTTTGCCTTTGATAGATGACAGTAGGGTCTGTAACTCTGAGTGTACAAATGTAGAAATGCATTTGTACACTCTGAGTTACATAAACATGGATTTTACAATATAAATTGGGGGTCCCAGAGGAAGAAATGCCATTAATTGGAGTCCGTATAGCATGTCAAATTTGAAGGGGTCCCTGAAATAAAACGGGTTGAGAATCAATGCTAGAGCCGTAAAAATCTTCTCTTATGGGGGTCCGGATCCCTGACATATATTTTCAAATGGGGGTCCGTGGGCTTCGTACACACATATCAGACGAACATGCTCTGTGCTGTCCGTGTTTCAATGCTTTTCCAATGGAAGTCACATGGTTTGACGAAATAGTTGTGTGTGATGGGGGGAGGGGGGGGGGGGAATCAAACACAAGTGTTTGGTCAAACCACATGTTTTCCATTGGAAAAGCATTGGGGCGGCCATGAAACACAGGCAGAGCACAGCACAGTTGTTCTTTATGTGTGTACGAAGCCTCACACACACACACACACACACACACACACACCCTCCCCTCCATATTTATAAACTTAACCCCACACTCCTCATTAAAGACTTAAATATTTTATTTTCACCGTTCGGCCCTCGAAATGTCCTTTTTGTTTTGCCAATGGGTTCCCAGATTGACAAAACACAAACCTGTGCATGGAAGCTCTAGTTGTCTAGTAGCGATGATCGTATTCACATGTAATAAATGTCATATATAGCCTACTATATACTGTTGGATTCACACATAATTAACACTAAGTATTCATGTCAGGATGGCCGAGGGCGAGCGGTCTAAGGCGGTCTAAGGCACTTTCACAACAACCACCACTTTGTTTAACATTGCACTTTATGAAAAATGTTGCCTCAAAACCATCATGGCAATGAAAGAAAACTACTAGAACTGCCACTATTCCAATGAGCCACTGCTTCCCTTAATTCATATTAAAGTAAAGATTATTCCATTTAGACCTGAGGACAATTCTACAAATGCCTTCTAAATGACAGTTTTCTGATGTCAGTCGTTCTCAAACATTTTCATGTCAAGGAACCCCAACAATATATGTATTTGGCCGCCAATAGCTAATGTAAAACATAGGCTAATGCTTAAAACACAATAGGGGTTCCCGTCCTGAATGAGTTAAATATAAAAAAAATACATACATTTGTACAAGCAGGTGGCACTGTTAGCCACTTTATGACCATTGTTTTGAATTGAATAAGTTTGACTTAAGACGCATTATTCATTGCACCACTAGCCCACTTTTGACTCAATTTGGGGGTACAAGGGTCTATACTCTAGGCCTGACTGCCTCCGCCAGGGGGCCCTTGTCCTCCGCCAGGGGGCCCTTCTCCTCCGCCAGGGGGCCCTTCTCCTCCGCCAGGGGGCCCTTCTCCTCTGCCAAGAGGCCCCTTCTCCTTTGCCAGGGGGCCCTTCTCCTCTGCCAGGGGGCCCTTCTCCTCTACCAGGGGGCCCTTCTCCTCTGCCAGGGGCCCCTTCTCCTCTACCAGGGGGCCCTTCTCCTCTGCCAGGGGGCCCTTCTCCTCTGCCAGGGGCTCCTTCTCCTCTGCCAGGGGAATTCTGTGAAAGGTTAGTATAAAAAACACTCTGAAACGTTGTCAAGGGCTGCAATAGGCGAAGTTTTAACTCTAAGTACTAAGTACATTTACTTAGATAATGTACTTCAGTACAGTTTTGAGGTGTTTGTACTTTTTATGTGAAAATAACCAATCTACAAGTTCACAACGTGTCGCGATGCGACACGTTGTGAGCTTGTGGATTTGCTATTTTCTAAAAAAGATTATACATTCAAAATCTTGAAATAGATTAAACATAGATAATAATTTTACTCAAGTACATTTAGAAGTCCGGACTTTTACTTGCAACAGAGTAATTCTATATTGCAGTATTGATAACTTGTTTCCACCACTGGAGATAACAATAATGGAGGAGACAGTTTTCCCAAAGGACCTTTCTTTTTATTATTGCTCTTTTCTCAGTTTTTTGATTGATTGATAATCTTATTAGACAATGAGATGCAAACAGTACAGGGTACAGTCAAGCACAGCATTGGTCCAAAAGGACAGCACCCAAGAAAGACCTTGCGGTCTTGTTTCCATTCGGGTCCCATGCATTCATTCACAATGACAACAGTGACAACAAAAAAATAAGATTTCTCAAACACATTAAATCTACATGTATTGGAGTAGAAATACATTAATAAAACAATTTGACCTGAGTTTCCAGACCCTTTTTAAAGGAAACCAGTGATCTGCTTGTTTTGAGCGAAGGGGGCAGGGCATTCCACATTTGAGTGGAAGTGCTGTGAAAGGTGAATTTACCCATATTTGTTCTGAAAATGGGTGGCACCAGATCATTATTTACGCTCCCTCTAGTATTGTGGCTGTGGGAGTAAATGGGCACTGTGGGCATGGATGGCAGAGCGTTGCACAGAGGTGGGTCATGGGCCCTAGTCCTATAGCAAAAGTCTGATTCGTTTAGACAATTAGAGACAGTTAGAGACCATTCTGTTCAATTCTTTGTTCTTTTGGTTGAAGAGAGTAATGGCTTCAGGGCGCCGGTTTACATTTTAGAGGACATCGATGCTGCGAAAGCTCCTGTCGTCTCCACCAGAGTACAAGTTCAACTGAGCATTTGTAGAAAAACAGGATCATTGCCCAGCCAATTGGGATCAGGGCGTGGGCGAGGAGATCCAATAAGGAAGGATGGGCCGGTTCCGGGCACGGACCTGTCAATCTCACAGGCACGACTCCATTCAGTCATTCACGTATCACTGCCAGCCATCAGTATGTGGTTAAATGTCTACTTTTAATGTTATTAAGGTGGCTGAGCTCTCTTGATGCTAAACCTGGTCTCAATAAAATGATGCTGGACATGCTGGGAAGACGGTGTCAGGAAGATGAGGCCAAGTATGGACGTGTCACCCTGATGCTGGATGCCATGGCCATCAAAAAGCACGTCCAATATGATCCTCAGACACAAACAATGTCTGGATGTGTGGACATGGGGGATCGTTTGAATGAGTCTGACATTGCTTCCGAGGCTCTTGTGTTTATGGTGGTGGGGCTGCAAGGTTATTGGAAAGCTCCAATTGCATATTATTTGACCAGGTCCCTCACACCAGAAACACAAAAAGTCTTGGTTGAATATGCAATAGAAGAGCTTCAACTACTCAACCTATACTTTGAGTATAGTCGCCAATACCCAGTACAAATTCTCATATCTAAGAAGTATCTAAGATATTTAATGATTAGCTCAATTATAATGGTTTCAGTGCATCCCTAGTAGAGACCTGCGGATGAGCTTTTTTGTCACCCTAATCCGTGCGTGCATATTAATGATCCGCCCGTTATCCGACCGCATTTATTAATCGATCCAAATTATGAATCCGCAACCACCCGAAATCCGCATCTTTCAAATTATTATTATTCTTTTATGGTATTCCCCGTTAGTGTTTTATTAGTCGTGCGATTGCAGAGATGCGTTGATTTAGCCTACGGATTTGTATTTTGTCCATTCGTCTTTTTTTCTTTGGTGCTGCGCAGAGCTGCGGAGGCCGCTCTGGGCTGGCCTGCTCTAACACAACATGACTTTCTCTGCAGGAGGATTCTATAAGCGCAGCTCTAGAAGACTCATTTCACTATATGAATTTAATAATTTTGCTTAGAACACAGTAGACTAGACTTACTATAGACTACTATGAACTGTAACAGCACATGCAGCCTACAACTGAACGAGTGTGCGATCCTGTCATGACGAATGAATGAATAAAATATGTAAGCCTTGAGGATTTATCACACATAATCAAGAAGACATTTCTATGGTATATTTAGCTAAATGAGATTATTATACAAAGAAGTACTCTGGTTTTAAATAAACACAAGTTTATTTATTCAAAATAGACGTAGGCCAAGCCTATATAAACAGATTGAACACGTGTCTCACAGAAGATACGATAGGCCTAATAGGCCAACGATTGGCCTATTCTATTGGCACTCAGCAGCAACGAAATGTGCAATCAGTCACAGCAACTTCCCAGCGCAAAGTGCACACAATTGAACAAACTCCAGTAGCCATTCTGGCCAACATTAACAAAATAATAAACAAATTTGAGCATATAAAGTGCCAACTTTAGCAGCAACGAAATGTGCAATCAGTCACAGCAACTTCCCAGCGCAAAGTGCACACAATTGAACAAACTCCAGTAGCCATTCTGGCCAACATTAACAAAATAATAAACAAATTTGAGCATATAAAGTGCCAACTTTAGCAGCAACGAAATGTGCAATCAGTCACAGCAACTTCCCAGCGCAAAGTGCGCACAATTGAACAAACTCCAGTAGCCATTCTGGCCAACATTAACAAAATAATAAACAAAATTGAGCATATAAAGTGCCAACTCAGCTGTGCTGCTCAGCCTTCTACTGTAGCTTATAATAAAGCAAGCAGCATAACCACTACTGCAAACTGGTGCCTAACGGGCCTGTTGTTTAACAGACATGTCCTTTTTCTTTGCACTGTGCAGGAATAAGATCGCCTCAACTGTGCTTGGATTTGAGGTGATTACGCCTGTTCTCGATTACGCGCCCTGCTGCACTGAAACTGTTACATTGGCTCACATGCCAGTGCCATCTACATCTTCCTAATCTCTATCCTGTTGTGATTTGGAGACTGTAGACAGGGGTGCGGCTCCTCAGCTGCAGCCCTTTAGTAATCGGGTGGAGCCCTATTTAAGCTCTGCTCTGCACTTCAGTGTTCTCTTGCTCCAGAACCTGTGCCTTGTCTTGGACTTTGCCTCGTCTTGGACTTTGCCTCATCGCTACCAGCCTACGCCTACGTTAAGTTTGCCTATACCTTGTTTGGACTTTTTGCCTGCTTTTGCAATTTTGTTGTGCTCTGGACTTTGCCTCTTTGATACCAGCCTATGCCTACGCTAAGTTGCCTATACCTTGTTTTGAGTTTTTGCCTGCTTTTGCATTTTTGTATTTTTGTTGTGCTCTGTGTTTGAGTCTGCAATTGGGTTCACCTAGACTTTCATGGTCTAACAGAAACACTGAGGCTCATGTAGGGTGGATCTCCAAACTTGGGCGTGCAGTGCTTCTTGAGCTTGACGAACCAGAGTACCACTGAGTGAATTGTCGGGTATTTCTCTCCTTCTAGGTCGGTGATGGCAGCTCTGAATAGAGAGAGGAATTCGATCAAGTGTGTGTGTGTGTGTGTGTGTGTGTGTGTGTGTACTGACTGACTGACATTGGAAAACAGCGCCCCCTAAAGTCACAGATCACTGCTGAAATCTTTGAAGGTGGAATGCTCTATTTTGACATTTCTGATTCACTAGGTTTCAAATGGTCATATCTTCTTCATTTCCCCCCCAAAAAAAAAAAAAAAAAAGCAATACATCATATGAAAGGTTACAGTGTGCAGTTTCATAATATGTAAATAACTGAAAAATGACCAGGGCCCCCTTGTATATCAAACCACTGTCCCTGGTCACATATACTTGTGTGTGTGTGTGACAAATAGTCTTGAATCTTTGTCCTAGGTTGTCCTGTGACAAGCGGGTGGTGACAGCGCTGAGGGAGCGGACTCTTGGCAACAGTCCGTCTCGCCTGCGCGCTCACCTCCTGGAGCAGCACACTGAGGAGTGGATGTCGCGCTCCATGCTTTATCTCTCTGAACTCGGCAAGTTTCCGGACTGGCTTGGTGTCCGTCAGGTGGCCCTGCCTCCCATGCACCCGGTCCCCTGTGTGTCATGGCTCCTCTCTGTCTATGTCAGGGACACCTGCACCAGGCTGGAGGAGGCGAAGGCCAGGGTCACCTCCATCTTCGGGGAGATTCTGAAGATGGACTCCACCAAGAAGGCAAGCTTTCATTATAACAGCATTCATTATCACTCACGTTAAGCCTGACACCCTAGCAAAAATAACAAATCTACAATCTCAAAATCCGTTGTGTTGAGAGCTTGTAGATCGGTTATTTTCGGCAAAGACATGTAGTTGGTGGTGTGGGGGAGAAGGGGATGCAAGTACAGACAGTGATCCACCACGGTCAACAAAGCACGTGTTGACTTATTCTGTGTAATGGAAGTTGACATTACAGGCCAGTTCCTTTTCTAATGTCTGTTTTGTTATATTTTTGTTTTTAGATGAAAAAAAGAAGCTTACGGGCGCTGCTGCAGACACGGCTGCCTGGCTGACCAACGTGGGCAATGGGCAGGTGCTCATGTCAGTGCTCATGGAGAAGGAGGGTGAGGGTCTCCAGCCAATGGCAGCCGGTCTGATGCGGCGGTATGTGGACCGGGACTGCTGTTCCACCGTGGGACCGTGCCAGCTCAAGCACATGTTCCACGAGTGGGACCAGCTGGTGGTCAGGCTGGATGTGTGGCATCTCATGCGACGCTTCGCCAGGGGTGTCACCACCGACAGCCACCAGCTGTACGGCCTCTTCATGGCGCGGCTGTCGATTGCCATGTTCGAGTGGGACAGTGGCGACGTGGCCCGCCTTGAAGAGGCCAAGCGGTCCGAGGAGGGGAGCGGCGTCCACCTCAGTGCCAAGGAGCAGGCCCGTCACTGCCGCCGCCGCACGCGCAGTGTGGCAGAGATGGAGCGGCTCATCCAGGAGGTGCTGGACTCCTTCTGGGAGATGAAGGACACCATGGGTGTCCCGCTCATCCACCAGGAGCGCATGACGAACATATGGGCCGTGCAGTGTCGTCATCTCCCGTGCATCAGTGACCCATAGGGTGTGGCGCTCTACACCAAGACAAAGGAGATGACCAAGGGAGGGGTCAGGCTCCCTGTCTATCGGTGTACCAGAGGCTCCACCTCTCTGGAGAACTTCCACCTCCACGTGTGCCGGTTCATTCCAGGTAAGTGTTGTCAAGTTATGGCTGACCTATTCTTAGCTGTGTGCTTGTGTCTCACATTGAAAATGGACAAATAGACAATCTACTAGGGACTTGTAGATCATCTAGTTTGGACGTGAGACATGATCTGCAACATAGTATAAAGCAGCCATTAAAGAAAGGATAAATGCATGTTGCCGGCTTTATATTAATGTTTTATAACCCCAACCTACTCCATGTTCCAGGCTTTATATTAATGTTTTATAACCCCAACCTACTCCATGTTCCATGCTACTCAGCCAGTGGCCTCCATTTCCAGGTCTACCTGCTGGAGGGGTTGGCCAGGTGGAATGAGGACCGTGGCAGTGCTGCAGTGGAGGGTGGCCGAAGCTCCACGCTGCGTTGCTACAAGTACGTGCGTGTGTGTACACACACACACACACACACACCCTTTAACACTGTCTCTGGGTGTGTAAAGTGCTATACAAACAGACTTGCTTTTCTTTGCCTACAGTGCCAAGGTGCAGCACAGCTTCAACCAGCTCACCCAGGCGTTGATGGGTCAGACGCTGGTGGAGGACTACACCCAGCCCAGGGAGTACACAGGTAACATATTGAGGACAGGTGCTTTCATTTTGTCCTCACTGTCTTGCGCCAAGTGAACTGATTTCACTGTGTTGTGATGTGTTCAGGGGAACTCATCGGGGTGGAGTACCTGTTCTCCCAGACGGGTACTGTGCTTGAGGACATTGGCCGAGACCCCGACGATCCACACGTGGCAGACGAGCTGGTCGACGAGACCTGGCTGGATGAGGCAGACGAGGGGTTCGAGGATGAGCTACAGGCTCTCTCCCTGGAGCACCTCGAACACCACCACCAGCTTCTCCAATCTGCCGTGGAGGAGGAGGTGAACAGATCAAAGTATTTCATCCATTTATTCTTTGTCATAAATGTCAATTTGACTTCATGGCATTTTTTTATGGCCTCTGTCGCAGGACGTAATCGGGCCTGATGGTCACCCCGGGTACCATCACGTGGTGCACCTCGCCAAGGAGGTGGTGAGGCTGCGCAACTCCACCTACGTGCGGCCCAGCCAGGTGGCTGGAATGGCTGCCCTCTGGCAGAAACTGTCTGCCAGGGACAAGGCGCCCATGTCCTTCCACCGACGTTACCGGGACAGCCTGAACAAGGGCATGTTCAAGGCCGGTAAGATCGGGCGGAAGGTCTGCATCGCTGGCGTGGACAGTGTGAAGCGGTGAGTGTTAGCTGTATATCTAAAAATGTGCTTTGAATTTATTGTCTCTGCTCTCATCTAACACGCAACATTTCTTTGTGTCCAGCTCTGTCCTGGGAAAGGGGGCAGGTTCTGCTGGGTCCCCTAACGCCAGCAGGCTGGTGGCGGCCATCCTCCTGGAGCTGACGCGCTTCCACTACACTGCCAGGAAGGTGTGGAGTAAGCAGCTGTTCCGTTGGGATCTAATCGTGAGGGTGTACCACAGAATAGCCCAGCTGGTGCTGAGCTGTGACACCCTCAGGAAAAATGTTAGCAATTGAACAATAATTTTAATAGAATAAGTATTCATTTACATCAGGTATAACAAGAGGTGCAATGCGATGAGCAGGGACGTCATCTCCGTAGCCGTGCCCGGGCCGAGCGCTGACCTCACTGCGGCTGATGAGCTTCCATCAGCCAAACAGCTGCAGAAGGAGACGGTGCAGCCAGACCAGCCCTTCACCTTCCACCTGCCTGTGGACACCACTGGTCTGGCAGCAGTGAGGAGAACAAGGGGTCCGGCTCCTGATGCTTTAATATGGACGACTGTGTCAGCTCACTTCCAAATCAGTTTGTTATCAAGTTTTCTGATGACACCGTGATACATTCACACTGAGACGGACTGAATCCGTTTCATTGGAACCGTTTCCGAATACGGTTGCCTGGTCCCCGATGGCCATGATTCACATTGCCCGAGATTCAACAGCGCACCCGGGTACACTTGCATATCACACTTTGATCCTCCAGATGGCGGTGTGCTTGAAGGCTGGCGTGCCAGGACACTGACCATCAACTCTGCGAACATTGTCTCCAATAAATCCAGACACGCATTGCATTGCCTCTTTGGCTCTTTGGCGTTATATACTTCACTGTCAGCCTGCCTGCTTGTGCTGTTCCTGCCAAAGTGTAAGCTGAACTTCAGCTCAACAGCGAGCTAAACTCCACTTCCCATAAAAAGAACGACAGAATCGTGACGTAAGATTGTTCTTTACTGTGGATTCTTCATCTTTACAAGTCATGGAGTAAAAACTGAAACAAACAAAATAAAATACAATACAACATGAGTTCAGTTCTGTTCTTAATTTTACAGTAGCTTGTAAATACAATCCCTTTTTTTTAATCCAAAATTACCATGAAATCCCTTTTTTTTTTTTTTTTGCTTCTTCTAACATAAATGATCTTGCAAGCCCACACAGCTGATTACTATCCAGTGCAATCATCTAAACGCACACACCTGCCTTAACTAGGTCAAATGTCACAGTGGCCTCTTCTAATCAAGAAGGCATTTCAATGTAAGAGTCCTTAAGTCTTTCAAAAATAAAGCCTTTCTAAACATAACGGCATACAATATAAATGACATTATAAAACAACACACTGCTATTCACTGTGTCAGTCTGTTCTGTGCTCCAGTGTTTGATATTAGTTTGCTATGGATTCTACTTTAGCATTATTATTTTCATACATTCATACACCTTTACATAGATTGTGCATTACATTCACCCACGCATTCACACACCGATGGCGGCGGAAACCATGCAAGGCAACAACCAGCACATCAGGAGTAATTAGGGGTTCAGTGTCTTGCTCAAGGACACTTCCACACTAACTCTGGGGGAGCCCGGGTTCGAACTGGCAACTTTGCGGATACCATCCAGCCACTCTAACCCTGAGCCACCACTGCTTGTAGAGCTTCTATTTTTGTTAGTTATATAACTAAACATTTCAACATTTGAATGATTAAATAATAACCAACCTCAAATCCAACAATATGCAACACTAGGATAAAACTATTTATACTATTTATACAGAAGCACCCTTATTGTCACATCGCATACATCAAAACAAATCCTCAGTTGTTTAGTATCTCATAGATATTGACACACCAATGTTGTTTTTGGCAGCAAATTTCTATTTTAGTTTAGTCATAGTCTTAGGACTGAAACTTCATTTAGTCACCTGGAATGTCTTAGTGTTAGTCTAGTTTTAGTCGACTAAATGTCATAAGATTTTAGTCGACTAAATCTACAGTTGATTTAGTCGACTAAAATTTATTTATGGCATCGTAATGAGTGTTTTTTCACTTCTACAAGCTCACAACGCGTCACGTTGCAACTTGCGACCAGGCCTGGAATTTCATCCTTTTAGGGGCAAGGCCAATTGGCCTTTAGTGTGGTCAACTTTTTGAGGGCACAAGGCCAAGTGCCAGGGCATGAAGGCCATCAATTAAAACAATGATTTTAAGTCCCCGGTCATCATTATTTTAGCTTAAACATTGGTTCAGAACTTCTTAAATAAATAATCACAGCTTTAAATAACAAAATATAAGTAGCTAATGTTGTAAAATATTGTAAACATGTCTGTAACATGGGGTCCCAGTGCAGAGATGAAAATCATAATGAAATGGCCTAGGACCCTGTCACCCTAGGCTAATTAATCTACATTTAATTTGGGGGTCCTTGAAATTAAAATGGCTGAGGATCAGTGGATTAAACTGAGTTAATTTACAGAAAATACAGTGACAGACAGCCTACAGTACATTCATTTTTATAGCCCTATGTTTCTGTTCTGCTATATTGTCACAACTGTGTGATATGTTCCTTGTTTTAAATTTTCTTCTATTTATTTATTTATTATTTATTTCTGTTTATACTGTGAAAATTGTTCAGCACCTTCTAACTTTGTTTTTCGAAAGGTGCTTTATAAATAACATTTAGCCTACTTACTTACTTGCATAACTTTTAAATGAGGGCTTGGTTTAGAAAAGCCTATATTTTGTGCCAAAGTAATATATTGAATTTATATAAATGTAGATTTTAAGGCTAGACTGGCATATGGCAATGTGGGGCTGCAGGACTGAGGACTCTGGAGATAAGTCAAGTGTAAAAAGCATTTTGTACAATTGTGTGCTTATGAACATTTACCACGTTATGTCCGCATTGATACAGAAATTAATGATTATTAAGCGAGCGACGCGTGGTGTACAGTGAGCGTGCTCTGTTGCTTGGCTAGTGTTTGGCTAGCGATATTAGCCGTGGCCAGCTTTGGCCGTTTAAACAATTTACTCTGTCAACTAACGTAGCAGACGATAGCGTGGTAAATGGTGGAGGTGTGAGCTGTCAATGCATGTATGCGTGCTGCATGCATAGAGCGGAGGAGGAGGGAGGAGGCAAAGTAACTCAAAATAATAAAACCACAAATGGCAACACTGTCACTGTACCAAGAACTGGCGGACCCAAATGCAGACACAGACAAAATTTTGAAAGTTCAAGGGTGTTTATTTAAACAAACTGGCAGGCAGGCAGAGCAGAGCAAGGTGCAAACAGTCTGGTCAGTGCATGGGCTAGCAGTCAGGCAGACATGTTGTCACTGTGGTTAATTCAACAATATGGCGATCGGTGATGTGGGAAGGCCGGGGCTTTATAGGCTGGAGGTGATGAGCTGATGGCAGGCAGGAGCGTAGATTGGAGAGAATGAAGGGACTGGAAACAGGTGAGCCAAGTGGTAAATGGAGCCAAGCCTACGCCCACACATACGCCCACACATAGCACAGACAGACACTGACAAGACAGAGACAGATAAGAACACAGCCCTGCCTGGGACAAACACAACTACAATACAGACAATACAAGTCTGCGCGAGACGTTTGGGGAAGGTTACCGTAATGACTGGAAAATTGCACCGGTCGGGGCATGTGTGCACCGCGGCCACTGTGGCTGTCTGGGCATACAATTTTTCGAGGGGCACAGGGCCAAAGAGAGGGGTAATTCCTGCCCTGCGACGCGTAGTGAGCTTGTAGATCAGCTATTTTCAGCATGCAACCAAGTATAAAATGACTTATACTGGATCTCTGGTCCACGAGTCCCTTCCTAACATTTTACTCTAGTTTTTATTTGTGGACGAAATTGTAACATTTTACTCTAGTTTTTATTTGTTGACGAAATTGTCATTATATTTAGTCTTAGTTTTAGTCATCGTAGCGTCGTTTTTGTCAGTGAAAAAACTGTGACAGACAGGTGTTGATTTCAGTGCTTATACCCAGGGGGCAAACCACCCTTTTTTTAGGAAACCTGCATTTGCCATGACCTCAAATGTTGTCCACCAGAAATAATATCTATGACCCCGTAGGATCACAACCTATGGACAACCTGGAAATGCTGGAAATCCAATATGGCCGCCCCAATATTAGCCCCTATTAGTTATAATGGGGGGTGAATAGGGCACGTTTTTTTACTGAGGGATATTTCCACGAAACTTCACAGGTTGATCAATGATATAAATACGTAAACATTTTTTCCATGAAATCCAATATGGATATGGACAATACTAGCACACAGAAAATAGGTTTGGCTCTAAATTCTGAACCAGGTGAGCTAGAAATACAAACTTTTGTTTTGTTTTTTTAATATATTTTTTATCCCACGATTTTGTAACCCATTTTTCACCCCTGTGTCAATCATCTAATGTGATCCTGGGCTCTACACACCCTCCACCAACCTAGTCCCCATATATTGGGAACATGGGGAGAGCAACGGACCTGAACTCATGCTTCCTTCATGCCTGAGTGTCCAAGTTGCTCCTTTACACCTGACAGGGGGGAGTTTCCCTGGTTGGACGTAGCGCATGGAAGGAACACGGTATTCCAACCAGTTCCTTACCCCTCCATCAGGCGCCCCGGCTGGCCAGGGGGAGGCAGTTTAGTGACCAGGATTACTGCATGTTTTTTGTGAGGGTACCTACCTAACTAATGGTTTCTGACCACGAGATACTTAAAGGTAATATAGACTTTATTTCAAATAAGTATTTTTAGTCATCATTTCCCTCTATTGGTCACTATTATTGTGCTGGGGTGTTTCTTTGCAGAAAGACATCCCTCTGGTTTTTTGGTTTCGTTCTACTGTTTATGTTGGCATTTCTTCCGTTTATGTTGACATTCATGCCTGGCAGGGACGTGCATCGCCAAGCCATCCCGTCCTTCATTGTATGGATGGTCTTTCAGTGATGGGAATGCAGTCCAGCCAGCCTGGCCTATGTCAATGAACAATGCAATATCATGTAGCTGTATCAAAGGCTACCAGAAAATCTGTTCATGTGCCAGGGACTGGAGACAAGATGCAGCAGGAGCTTCTCTCCATTCCTGACTGGGAATGGCAAAGATACGTCACCATTCTCTTGGACCCTGGCTGGCATCCCATCACGAAAGGACGCAATGAGAGAGATCAACTTCTCTGGACAGCCAACCTTGCCAAGGATCTGCCATAGGCCCTCACCATTGACTGTGTCAAAGGCCTTGGTGAGGTCGACAAACCATATAGAGAACCTCGTTCTGCTCTCTGCACTTTTCTTGCCGCTGGCGGATGGCAAAGATCATGTCACAGGTACCTCTGCCTGCGCGGAAACCACATTGTGATCATTGGGAACATTCTCAGCTACATGGATGATGAGCCGGTTGAGGGTGATTCTCACTAAGTTCTTTCCTGCAATGTTCAGGAGGGCTATACCGCAATGGTTATCGCAGGATGCCCTGTCCCCTTTCCTCTTGTTAACATGCACTATGGATACGTCCTTGAAGTCTTGAGGGAGATCACCCATCTTTTCTACTAGTGCCATGGCTCCATTCTTAAAGATGTCTGCGGGAAACCCATCACCTACTGGTTCCTTTCCAGAAGTGGTCTGTTGGAGTGCTTTCAATGTCTCTGCACAGCCAGTTCAGCTTTGATTGGCAGCTGGGGCAGGGGCGGCCTTAAGGAGGGGTTGCTGGAGGGGCTCCCATCATCCCATGCACCCTGAGAGGAAAAAAAAGGGGAAAATGCTTGATCACCTCCCCCTCCTTTCCCCAAATTCCCAATCCCAATAAATCCAAAAGTACTGTGAATATTTCCACAGCCTAATTAATAAAGGATAAACTATCAGTCTTCTCCGAATTCTGTCAATCTTTGTCAACTCAGCACGTGTTGACAACGCAACAGAAACAGAAGCTGTGTGTGTGTCACACCAAAAGTGGTGACCTATAGAATCCTGTACATTAGAATCAACACGCGATCCTCACCCCTACATAGCTGTCATTAATTAATGGTCTTGATTGCCTATGCGTTCAAGTTATACAAGGTGAAATGCACAGGCTGATCTTACATCGCTGCTGGCTGCCTCTGCAGGCAACATGCACATTTATCATTTTGGATTATAGTTTGCTCACTTTGCTGCTTTGAGAAAAAAAGGAAAAAAGGTAAGGACTGGACTGGAGCTCTCTACCTCTCTCCCTTTCTATCCCTTTCTCTCTGTCTCCCTCCCTCACTGGGGTGAAGACGTGCGTGCTCTCTCTCTCTTTCTCTCTCTATCTCTCTCTCTTCTCTCTCTCCCCCCTCCCTCCCTGGGCTGTGTGGGGGGCGTGGGGAGGAGATTAGTTGTGCTGCCTTCGACAGAGCTATACTTCTCCAGTAGCGGTGCAGAACCGAGAGAATGACACATTATTTTAGATGTAAACTGCGCAACTTTTAGCTTTTTTTATCGGTTTTGCGGATCGGTGAATTTTGCTCCAGGGAGGCCCCTGGAGACTCGAGGCCCGTTTCAATTGAAACGATTGAAACATATATAAGGCCGCCACTGAGCTACGGTATGGGGTATCGTAGCCCCTCTCGGAACCCTCCGTAAAGCTTTTCTGCAAATGTCGCTTTGCGTAGGGTCCCTGTGCGTTACTTTGTTTTCGTATGGGAATGTTGGAACGCGAACATAAATATCCTCGGTAACATCGTGTCTGCGCCGTTTGACGTCTTCTTTTCGTTTGGACCCCATGCTCTGGGTCTAAAAAATGTCAGAAACTTCAGTAGCATTGGGTTCTGCTTGTAGGGCTAGGGGTATCGTGGCAATTGCCTCTTCGGAAATTGAGGAATCTCTGTTTAAGAGTTCACTGAAGTGCTCTGCCCAGCATGCTAGGATGTCATTCTTGTCGGTGATCAGGACAAGCCAAGCTTTTGCTTGGCTAGATAGATATAGATATAGTTTATTTGTCTCGGTCATGGTTTATCCAACATTATTACATACAAGGAAAAGGGGTTGTCATGATACAGTTGACCGAAAAGGAAAGGGCTGAAGCCGAAGCTTATTATGCCCACCTTTTTGAGATTTCAGTAATCTCATATAAGGAAACAAAGACTAAATAAAGAAAT
The DNA here is from genome assembly GCF_963924005.1 of Protomyctophum bolini. Lineage (NCBI taxonomy): Eukaryota > Metazoa > Chordata > Actinopteri > Myctophiformes > Myctophidae > Protomyctophum > Protomyctophum bolini. The sequence goes on from NC_137865.1 coordinate 837,412, forward strand.
CCGTTTTCAACATTGCTGCATTTCTAATGAAAAGGATTAAACAAAATCATGTTGAAAGAAAAAAAATCAAAAAAGCTGGTCATAAAGCACTACTTCTACAACTTAGTGATAATGATAATTGCAACAATGATGATGATGATGTTACTAATAATAATTATTATTAACTTTTTTTACATGCATACCGGTACATACATACTAGGGCTGCACGATATATCGTCATCGTATTGATATCTAGATATGAACGTGCGCAATGTCCGTATCGCAAAAGGCAACGATGTTGACGATATAACATTTCCGCATGCATACAGCTCAGATTGTCCTAAATTACCAGCTAAAGCCCAGCTACCGCTGGCCAGCCAACCACAACGCTCATTTCATGCTTTCCTTAGATCGACAGCTGAAGTCAACCAATCACAAACATCCCCTTGAGCGAAGCAGGAAACACGGTGTTCCAGTCCACATGTCTCTCAGTCACACACACAGTCACACACAACAGCGCGGAGGCGGAGAAAAAGGGGGAGAGAGATGAATGAGGAAGATACTCTATGGGAAGATATCAGCACCGGTGCAGAATCGGGTACAGATTCTGTAAACTTGGTCGTGAAAAGTAAATCAAGCTCTATTGTTTGGAGATATTTCGGTTTCAGAAAGGAGGATGTTAAACAGAGCGAGGTGTTGTGCAGGACGTGCCTCCGCATTGTCGCGACAAAGCAAGGCAACACAACCAACCTGTTTCATCACTTACAAAAACACCACAGAACACTGTATGAGGAGAGCCAAGCAATAAAAGAGACGCAGGGGCCAGGGCCATCCTCCCGTGTCAAGCCCAAGCAAGGTCTGATTGACGATGCATTCGGTAGTATAACGCCATACGAGAAGACGTCCTACAGACACAAAGAGATTACAGACGCCATAACGTACTATATTGCAAAAGATATGATATTCAGTCGAGAAAGCGGGCTTCCGCAAAATGCTTCGGACACTTGACAAACGTTACAAAATACCGTCTCGAAACTATTTTAGTGATACAGCCATTCCCCAACTTTACAATCAGACCAAGATGCGTGTTGAGGCTGAGCTACATGACGTTGATTATTTTGCCACCGACTTGTGGTCGAGCAGAACGACTGAACCCTACATGAGTTTAACTGCCCATTTCATCACAAAGAACTTCGAGCTGAAAACACGATGTTTGCAGACTTCCTTCTTCCCCGTGGAGCATACTGGAGTTAACATAGCGCTTGAGATGAAAACTGCGTTAGCAGACTGGAGCATGCTGGAGGAGCAGCAGGTGTGTGACCACTGACAACGCATCAAACATGATCAAAGCACTGGAAGAAAATAAGTGGACCCGACTACAGTGCTTCGGGCATAGGCTACACCTGGCAATAGGTACGTTTTGCTGTTTATTTTTAATTACTTTGTTTAGAACACATTTTGAAATAGAGAAAATCATTTATTTTTTCATCATTTTTGTTATCTTACATTTTATTATACAGTACACTGGCAAAGTTGATTGATTGTATTGTTGCAATGTGTGTGAACTTGCAGAGTTAGTGTTTTAATAGACTACTTGCATGATTGATTATGTGGGTGTTTTTTTTGGTAATTTATGGAACAGAATAGCTGGGCTAACCTGAGGGAGGGAGAGACAGGGGAGTGTGTGTGAGAGAGAGGGGGGAGAGAAGAGAGAGGGAGAGGAGAGAGAGGGAGAGGAGAGAGAGAGAGAGAGGGGGGAGAGGAGGAGAGAGAGAGGGGGAGAGAGATGGAACAATTATGTGTACTGTTAATGTGTGGTTAATTTATATATTTTGTTTGTACATATCTTCTCTAGAAAATGCAGTGAAAAGTGAGAAGCGGATCGACCGCACAACAGCCGTCTGCAAAAAGTTGGTGTGCCACTTTTCACACAGCTGGAAAAAGAAGGTGGCACTTGAGAAGGCCCAGAAGCGCTTCGACCTTCCAGATCATGAACTCATCACTGAGTGCCAAACTCGATGGGGCTCCAGGCTGCTCATGATTGACAGGATCCTGGAGCAGAGGACAGCACTGGCATATGTCCTCTCAGAGGACCCCAAAACACGACACCTAGTTCTAGGGCATCAGGATCTAGATGTACTGGAGTCGGTCAGCAAGGCACTGGGACCACTGCTTGAGTTCACTGATGCTCTGTCAGGGGAAGAGTATGTAAGTGTCTCACTCCTCAAGCCAGTACTGAGCCTTTTCAACACAACTCTCTTAGCACCAAAGGAGGGGGACTCCAACTTGACAATGTCCTTGAAAAATAAAATTTTAGAGTACTTGAATAGCAAGTATGACGATAAAGTCACACAATAGCTATTGGATGTGGCATCCTTCTTAGACCCAAGATACAAGACCCAGTACATCACTGAAGACAGCATTCCCATCATCAAAGCCAGACTGGTGGAAGAGATCAAGACGCTGGAACTGGAATATAATTATTAGAATGAAATGTATGAAATAGAAAACTGTTAATTCTATTGTATTATCTTATATTTAAGTACATATTTATAATTGTACACTGAGCTGAACATGGTTGTCTTCATACAGTAATGATTATCATTATATGGTGTTATTTTATAATATTTCAACATGAACTAATGAAATTGCTTTCTTCTTTTTGTCTATTTTATTTTAGAGTCCTGGGGCCATCAGAGTCAGAGTAGAAGAAGTTCCAAATCCACTCCCACCCACCAAAAAGAAGAAGACGTTGGCAAGCTTCTTCAAAACCTCCACTGCCAGTGCCACTGCCACAGCACCAGTTGATCCCACAGCTGCCATAGAAGCTGAGCTGAACAGCTATCTACTGATCACGCCAATTGACACTGAAGAGGACCCGCTTCTGTGGTGGAGTAAATACAAGGTGAACTTTCCCCGGCTCAGCAACATGGCAAGAAAATATTTGTGTGTGCCAGCCACCAGCTCTCCCTCAGAGAGAGTCTTCAGCACAGGGGGTAATATTGTTAGTTGTGAGAGATCCTGTCTGAAGCCAGAAATGGTTAATAAGCTGGTGTTCCTTGCAAAGAATCTCTAGAAGTCGTGCACATAAATATTAATGCACAGGGTGGCCAGAGATGGTGAAACAGGGGGATGGGACTTGAGACTGATAATGAATCGTACAAGATGGTGCACAGACTGACTATGCACATTGGGTGATCACTGCCTGTGCCTGCCTCCTTTTTATTTTTGTTTAATTTATGCACACATACAGTACCAAGACGTGCCACCTACCTCTATTCTGAATGTGAAAAGGGAAATATTGTTTACTTACACTGTCCAATGTTTACTTATACTGTCCAATACAATAAGAGAAAGAGGTACTACTGATTCTCTGTTGTATGTTATGTTGGACTGTTGCACGAATGTTCTGAATCTGAAAAATAATTTGTTTACATTTTGTATACATTTATGCAAGCACTTGCACTGTTGTTAGTGTTAGTTACACTATTGTCAAAAGAAGAGCTAAAATATCTTTTATATGTTGATTGTTGATTTTATATGATCAATCATTTGACAGTGATTGGTCTGTTCTGATCAATAAAACTGCACTTTTCCACGTCCATTTGGTATCATTATGCAGTTTTTTTTTAAGAATGCTTATAGTTTTCACTGTTTATTTTAGTCATATCGTATCGATATCGAGATATCTGCCATATATATCGTATCGTATCGATATCGTAGCATATCGAAGCATATCGTATCGTATCGATATCGAGATATCTGCCATATATATCGTGATATGAATTATATCGTATCGATATCGAGATATCTGCCATATATATCGTGATATGGATTTTTGTCCATATCGTGCAGCCCTAATACATACATACATACATTTGCCTATAATACAAACACACATATACATATCGTCCTACCGTCCTACATACATATTATGTGTTTACATGTATATGAAGTGGTTGCCTCATATACATGAATACTGTTTTAGTTTGATTTTGAGATGTGTATGACCTCGCACACACACCCACACACACTCCTTTATACATAGTCTTCAGATAACGGTAGGTACGGGGATACACATATATACTGTATAATTACTGTTAATATATAATTAACACATAGTTAGAGTGATTCCATAATTATAGCCCTCGATTACCTTTGTTTTGTATGTTCTCTTCAATGTTATGATTGAATTGCTTAATTTTAATTCAGTGTCCAGATTATTCCATAGATTCACCCCAATGGCAGATAGACATCTCTCTTTGATGTTGGTCCGTGAAATTGTAGTCTTTTAAAAAATTCCGATTCCCCTGAGTTCATACCTGCTTTCCCTAGGCTTAAATAGCTCCTTCATGCTGACTGGAAGCGACCCGTTATATGCTTTGTACATTATTACTTGCGCAAGCAGAGCGAGCAAGTAATAGTTTTGCCCGGTCCGTATGCACCGTCCCAGCCAACCCGCCACTTTTGATGCGTATGCAAATAAAACAGCAAATTGTGCCTGATTTGCTGGGACCAGATTACATAAATGACCATATTTCTTACGTCATCATTGAGAGCTAGTCATACATATACTATATCATCATCATCATCATCATCATCATACTATAATTCAGCGAATGTCTGAATGTCTGTCTGAATGAATGTCACTGACAGAGCGTTATCTCATCATTGGCTGCACCAATCACTCCCACTTTTCACACAGGCATGGACCATAATTATATGGAGGTCTTAACGGAGCCCTTTTTTCGATTTGACACATTAATGATTAATAATGAATTTATTAGTGGATTAAAACAGCCGTTTACAGCCGTGGTCTCCGTCTGTGGTCTATCTCCGACCGAGCCACACTATTAGCACACATCTCTCCATGCCAAAAAAAATCTGCACGCTCCCAGAATCCAGCTAGGCTACTTTTTACTGTACAAATATTGTTTTTACATCACCACACGATCCCATGGGCAATGCGCCTGGGTGCAGTACCCCCCGCGGCCACAAGATGGGGCAAATATCTCACAACGGGTAAGGGCTAGTATATGTAATTTATAAAATAGCAAATTGTGCCTGATTTGCTGGGACCAGAGTACATGGTGTGTATGTATAACTAGCTCTCAATGATGACGTAAGAAATATGTGGATTAAAGGACCCAATGCCAGAGTGTAATTGGTCTTCGATTGTGACGTAATGACGATATGTTTTAGTGTTGGGAGGCACTGATTGACACTGAGGAAGGCACTTGCATGGAGGGCCCTGAATGGCATGACCAGTGTTTGGAACTCCAATCTCCCCCGACAAATAAAACTCAGCTTCTTCTACGCAACAGTGGAGTCCTCCTATACGACAGTGAATGCTGGACCCTGAAGCCAACCCTGCAGAAGTCCCTTGACGGGTGCTACACCAGAATGCTGCGTGCAGTACTTAACATCAGCATGACTGTACATGTCACTAACAAGACTCTGTATGAGGGATTACCAAGGGTGAGCCAGAAAATAGCAGCCAGGAGAATGAGACTAGCAGGACACTGCCAAAGGCATCAAGAACTGCCAGCCAGAAAACTGGTGCTCTGGGAACCAACACATGGGCATCGATCACGAGGACGTCCCACACTAACATACGTGGATGTACTCAAGAGCGATGCTGGAGTGCAAAGTACCAACGAACTGGCCAGATGTGGAGAATCGGGATGACTGGAAATGACGATGGAGGGCTTGTCTGAGGACGACCTAGAGAGACATTGCAAAAAATCACTTCTCTGAGCTTACAGAGTGGCAATGTGAGACAGAAGGTCAACAAAACTGTTCTTTTCAAAGGGCATTAGCCACCCAACGGTGTATTAGCAGTGTGCACATCATTGGTGGAAAACATTGAAAGTATCAATACTATAGAGACCCAACAACATGGTTGGATGTTGCATTCATGATTTGACAGCTTTGTAAGAAATGTGTGCTGCCAATTTACAGGAATTAAATGTGCTGATGACATGGAATATCGGTCATTGTCACACAAGATCGTTTTTAATCAATTTATTTTTAGGGGTAAAACATGTTTCTGCTACATTTATAGCATTTGTGGCAAGCAACCCTGTAGGCTATAGGCAGTGAAATTGCTGACTTAAAAAAGCTTCCTTGGTCTACTGTACACACAGAGTGAAAACACGTAGGCCTATAGGCTACAGTGCTGAAGTGGTGCATGTACATTTTCATAATAATCAAACTACAAAGTAACTAACTGAAGTTTTCAAATTATTGTAGTGGAGTAAAAGTACAATGTTTTGCCTCTGAATGTAGCAGAGTAGAAGTAAAAGCTACTGAATTACTCCGGTCCAGTCATTTTTCATTTGAAGTTTTATGGGTCCAGTTTAGTAAAAGTAGCCTACCTCCAAATTGCAAATGTATATAATTATTTTACCACTGGGACATGCTATTTTAAGAACACAGGGTTTACAGTAACGTGAGGCTTGTTAAATGGTTGGTTTTATTGTTTGTGTTGTTTTTCAACCCTTTTCATATCATGGTCCATTTGTTCCGAATTGGAGCCAAGGACCACCATTTGATGGCATTTAGCCTCTCAGACCCAAAACTATATAGTTGGAACGTTTGTCCACAATCCGATATTGATGTTGATACCACAGGAGAGATAACAGGCAAATGTTGATCAAAATAACAATAATTTACTGTAAAATTGACCTTTCCGGGTCCACTTGGTTTCATTTTACAGTCTGAGTTAAAGATCTATAAGGCATATATATCTAACTCTTGAGACTACTATTTGGTTACCAACTTTCCATCATTTACTGGTTGAAAACATCTTAAAGGCGCAGTGAAATGAAAAAGACGTTTTTCACACTTTTAGACCATATCCGTGGTCATCATATGGTCACAAAAACATGCAGTAATCCTGGTCTCTAAACTGCCTCACCCTGGCCAGCCGGGGCGCCTGATGCAGGGGAAAGGAACTGGTTGGAATAACGTGTTCCTTCCATGCGCTACGTCCAACCAGGGTAACTCCCCCCTGTCAGGTGTAAAGGAGCAACTCGGACACTCAAGCATGAAGGAAGCATGAGTTAAGTCCGTTGCTCTCCCCAGGTTGGCGGAGGGTGTGTAGAGCCCAGGATCACAGTAGATGATTGACACAGGGGTGAAAAATGGGTTACAAAATCGTGGGATAAAAAATATATTAAAAAAAAATATATATATAGTGTTTTAACCTTTTACTGAAAAACCTTTTGTTTTGACCATTAAATATAACTTAACCTACCATTAATCCATTCATACTTGGCTTTAATTGCTTATTTATTTATTTATTTATTTTAACTAGTTAACTAATGTGTTTTTTATTCTGTTCTGAACTTCTGGAGCACTTTGAGGTTTATTTGCCACTGTTACAGGGCGCTCTAGCTATGCTACGGCCCCACCCTGTGGTCCCCGGATGTTACTGCGTCTGTAGCTGTTGTCGTTGCAATGCTGTTATGTCCACCATAGGCTTTCAGAGAATAAAAGGCACTGAGCACAGCATATCTCTCCTGACTATGTGTTATGCACATACATGCAACATTTACCTGTTGTCCATCTTGAAGAGCAAGAGCCTGTGATGCTTATGCAACCATACC
>NC_137865.1:850000-1052500 GCF_963924005.1 Protomyctophum bolini
TGTCCTCAAAACTATAAATTATAGACAAAATACCCGTAGTTTTATTTTTATCAATATTTATATGCCTTTCGGATATTTACAATATAATCCTTTTAAATTCATTCGATTAATTTCCTCATTTCTCCAACAAGTTTTCCGTACGAAAAAAAAACTAAAACTAAACTATAACTAAACTAAAACTAAGCATTTTCACCAAAATAAAAACTAGCAAACCCGCTCTAAAACTAAACTAACTGAATTAGATAAAGATTTTGATATTTTACTTGTCTTAAATATAAACATAGCCTGATGAAGGCCGTATAGGCTGACATGTTGCTGGTTCAACTATTCAAATATTTCACTGCATTTGAAGACAGTGTTTATTCTATATTAAAGGTATATTCAGTGATTTCACTTAATTCAAATATCACCTCTTTTTTGTTTTGTTGTGATAATCCCTACTATAGAGTGTGCTGACCATTATAAGGAGTTCCTCCCTCTCCCCAACTAACCCTTGGTGTCAAAAAACCATAGGTTTTGTTTTTGGCTGGGTGGCCCAGCCTTCATCCAATCAGGATAGAGCATTCTGCCAATCGAGCGGTGGCGGGCCTTTTTAGGCATTTAGTAGACGCTCTGAATCCAGAGCAATTTACATTAAGCACACACTGTAGAGCGTGCATGTGCACATCTTGTTCCCGGGGCGGACCGTTTTTTTTTCCAAGGCACCCAAATCTTAATGCTCTTAATGAGTGTGTTATTACCCATCAGGTAGGCCTACTATGATTATACTAGGAGGAAGATTTATTTCAAAAAAGTGTGCGGAAAGTGTTTACGAGGGCCAGTTTCGAATTGCAGCCGTCCGTAGGTGCCCTTTGAGAGCAGTTTTGAAGGAGTCAAGGGATTTGCATGTCTTAATGACTGTTGGTGTTGGTAGGACATTCTACATTTTGATGGCATAGGAGCAAAATTTATTTAGTCCGTTGTTTGTGCCGAATCTGGGTTGCACATGGTTTGTTGAACTCTGGTGTTGTGGGTGTGGATTTCGTTGACATTAAGGAAGTATTTAGCCGGGTGCATGCAGGTATCTTGGTGCTGTATCGAATCTTGTGGACCAGACCCATAGAGCACAAAAGTCCTGACGTCACTGTCGGTAGAGGGCGTCAGTCCCCAGGTTCAAGTATTTTTTATTTGCATTATAATCCCCATAGGGGGATTTTAGATCTCTTCATTATAAGAACTGCGTTTGAAAAATAAACCGACCACCCCAGCCTTTTCACTCGTATGGATATGAAGCCTCGACTGAAGGTGGAAATGTACAAATATACCCAAAGAGTAACAAAATAAGCGTTAGAAACGAGTCAAATAACCCAGAGACTACATTTCCGGGTAGGCGGGTGGCTGCATCTGCCTGTCGCACACAGGGGGGCAGTCAGACAGATATTTTGTGAAGCCACTGAGGAAATCGGGATTTCCTGAAAGTTCATATAATGGCCGGTTGTGGCGCTGTCATTGGGCCCAAAAAACCCCAAAGCCCCATAGAAGTCCATGTATTTGGGCCCAACTTCACCTAGACTGTAATAAACATGGTCATGAATACTTTCTGCTTCCAGTCACTAGTTTAAAGTCTCATTTCTAATGTCATAATATTCTTTTTGGAAAATTATGGTCCCATTTATATATTTTTTTACCATAAAGTCTCGTATGTTCTGAGGGGCGTGGCTACCGTTACAGTCTATGATCGGGATTCCCCACCCACTCGAGTCAAAATAAAAACCAACGGAGAAGAAGGGGGGAAGTCCCGCCTCGTTGTCTGGGCCAGCCAATGGCCAGCTGGGCCCAAACGGATTTAGAAAGATGGCGATGTACAATTCAAGGACTGACAGGCTTCATTTTACGTTCATGTTAGACCCGCGGAACGCTTTGTCCATATTTTTTACAGTCTATGGTCGCACAACATAATTAATTACGTTTATTTTTATTTTTATTTCATTGATATTTAATGTTTCGTGGTTAGTCGAGTCACCACCAGCTGAGCTTACATCAATGAGGAATCTCAGGAACGCAATGTGTAGACAGCTGGGCGTGACGTATAGTAGCAGCGACATTGCCTTCATATGTAGTTTCAAGGCTTTTGCGGCCACATTAATTCCATTTTCTCTAATTAATTCCATTTTCTCCAGAAACTGGCTGTATATCAAATATTAATGGACATCATTATTAACGACACACAGCCACCCCCCTGACAGAAAGGCAGAGATGATCGGTTTATTTTTCAAACACAGTTCTTATTATGAAGCGATCTAAAATCCCCCTATGGCGATTTCAATGCAACTAAAAAAATACATGAACCTGGGGACTGACGCCCTCTACTGAAAGTGACTGTCAAATGCTATCTAAGGGGGTGGGGTAAGTGCTATGGGCTTCCTTTGTTGCACGCACGCACGCACGCACGCACGCACACGCACACACACACACACACACACACACACACACACACACACACACACACACACGTGCAGAGCAAAGGCCTGCCTGCCTGCCTGGATATGGAATGAACAAATTACATGGAAGCTCCTGTCAATTACTTCCATGAGAGGTGGTGGAGTTAGTTGCTTTATAGCAGATAGTTTGAGAGGGGGAGAGGTGGTGGAGTTAGCGGCTTTAGAAGATAGTTTGAGAGGGGGAGAGGTGGTGGAGTTAGCTGCTTTAGCAGACCGTTTGAGAGGGGGAGAGGTTGTGGATTTAGCTGCTTTAACAGACAGTTTGAGAAGGGGAGAGGTGGTGGAGTTAGCTGCTTTAGCCCGGACCCGGACCCAACAGGCCCGTTGGATAATCCTCCCCTGCGTGCCCCCCCTGAAGCCCCCCTCCCAACTGAAGCCCCTCCTCCTGCCCCCCCACTCACAACTCTCACACTGTTACATTAAACCTGTGCACAAAAAATGGCCTAAGGTTTTTTTGGACTGCTCTTTTCTGTCGACAATACGTCTCTTTGGCAAACATAGCAGATCTACAAGCTCACAACAACACGGTTATGAGCTTGTCTGCCAAATGCCTAAGTTGTAGATCAGCATTCTTTGGCTCACAACACTGCCTCTCTGTCTGTCTGCCTTAATGTGGTCCATGTGCACCATCTATTGGACACAGTGTAAAACTACACCCCTTGGTTTTTGTCTGCTGTAGTGTTTCAGCAGTAGAGCGACCACTTGGTTAGCTTTGACACTATTTAATGGAAACTACAACTTATAATGTAGTCATTTATCATTTAATGGAAGCTACAATATAAAATGTAGTCATTTATCAGCCGCTCTTAATCCAGAACGATTTACAATAAGCAAGACCAACACATGGTAATTAGAAAATACGTAGAAATAGTCATCTAGGATCAATATATTAGGTATAAGAACCTAACAGCTGTCTAACAGTATATACACTCTACAATGCTATGTCTAGACCAGTGTTTTTTACAATATATAGAGCTATTTAACACTGTTACTAAACACACACTATATAGCAATGATTACTAATATATAGAGCTATTTAACACTGTTACTGAACACACACTATATAGCAATGATTACTAATATACTGTAGATCATATTATGATTTAACACTGTTACTGAATACACACTATATAGCAATGATTACTAATATAGAGCTATTTAACAGTTACTGAACACACACTGTATAGCAATTATTACTAATATAGAGCTATTTAACGCCAAAAGCATGGAATTGTTTAGACAAAATCGTATCAAACAAAAAAGAGCATATTTTAGTTTTGGGTCTAAATCTCATCAAATGGTGGTCCGTTTCTCAAATTCCGACTAAAACTTTGTGTGAATTTGAGACACGGACCAGCATTTGGTTTTCAATTGTCATTTACTGACGGGGTTGAAAAACACTGCTGTGCACGAACACAGTTGACTGGGCGGGAACCCCTTTTGGTGTTTTAAACATTATGTTATAATTTAGCTATTGAAAAATAGCAGATCTACAAGCTCATAGCTTGTATAGGTCTGCTATTTTTGAAAAATGTGGCGCAAAGCTTTGAATATATACTCTTTCAGAGCGAACGTTTTTAACTCATCTTTGCTTCTGGGAGGTGGGGGTCCCTGAAACAACACATTTTTAGTTTGGGGGGTCAGCGGCCAATTTCATATATTTTTGGGGGTCCTTGACATGAAATTTCGACGTCAGGCCTAAATGGTGTTGTTGTTGTTTTGATTGATTGAAATATTTATTTTGCAGAAACAGTTTGCAGAATTACAGTACATTTAAATATTTAACAGTTTTCAGAATTACAGTACATTTAAATATTTATTAACAGTTTGCAGAAATTACAGTACATTTAAATATTTATTAACAGTTTGCAGAATTACAGTACATTTAAATATTTATTAACAGTTTGCAGAATTACAGTACATTTAAATATGTATTAACTGTTTGCAGAATTACAGTACATTTCAAGCACAAACTCAATACAGAGACTGTTAACTGTGAGTGGACGACACCATAAAGCATTACACTTGTTTACAACAGGGTCCACTTTGTTCAATTCATCAAAACATTTAGAGACGTACAAATAGACACTTCTATATAGTTAAAGAACAGAACAGGAATTCATCATAAAGGAAGCAAAAAGGGAAAAGAAACATATACAGTGAGGGGAAAGGGGGGGGGGATTCATGATTTTACGGGGGCCAGTTTCGAATTGCAGCCGTCCGTAGGTGCCCTTTGAGCGCGGTTTTGAAGGAGTCAAGGGATTCACATGTCTTAATGACTGTTGGTAGGGCGTTCCACATTTTGGTGGCATAGGAGCGAAAATAATTTAGTCCCTTGTTTGTGCCGAATCTGGGTTGTACATGGTTTGTTGCACTCCCTCTGGTGTTGTGGGTGTGGACTTCGTTTACATTAAGGAAGTATCTAGACAGGGGTATCTTGGTGGTGTATCGAATCTTGTGGACCAGACCCATTGCAAGATGCTGTACTCTGTCGTCAACCCTAAGCCATCCCAGCCTGTCAAAGTGGGCAGGGGTGAGGTGGGTTCGGGGGGTGAGGCCAAGTAGGAGCCTGACCAGTTTGTTTTGGGAGGTCTGGAGCCTTGTTTTAAGGGCCTTTGAGGTGCTGTGGTACGCATGCATAGTCAAAGAAACCTTGTACGAGGGCTCCTGTTAACCCATTCTGAACGGGAACCCATTTTGGTGTTAGCATCATGTTATGCTTTGGCTATTGCAAAATAGCAGATCTACAAGCTCATAGCGCGCCACAGCGCTACGAGCTTGTAGGTCTGCTATTTTTGAAAAATCGAAGAGCGACTGACATTTTTAGAATCTGATCTCAGGTCAGAATGGGTTATTCAGACCAGTGTGTGTCCAGTGGAAACCTCGTATGAATCTGATCTCAGGTCAGAATGGGTTAAGGTCTTCAATGTGTTTTTGTTGACCAGTGAGGAGATCCTGTAAAGGAATCTTGTTCTTTGATTGACTTTTTAGATTACGTTGGTGGCCATTTCATCACCGGAAAGATTGGCCTCCAGGATGGAACCTAGGTAGGTCATTTCATCTTTTCGTGTGATAATATTGTCATCCACTCTAACCAAGAAGCCATCTCTCTTGCTGAGATTACTATTAGATCCGAAGAGAATGGATTCAATTTTTCCCAGGTGTAAAGATAGTTTGTTATCAGCGAGCCAGTTGCAGATTCTACCGAGTTCAGAGCTGAGGGTCTTTTCAACCTGCAGTTTGTTGCTGTCCGAGACTAGCAGTGCTGAGTCATCTGCGAACAGGAACAAGTTGCAGTCACAGGCTGATGTCATGTTGTTTACATATATTAAGAACAGTAAAGGCCCTAGCATGCTTCCTTGTGGAACGCCACAGCTCACTGGGAGGGGGGGGGACAGTGTTCCGTTCACCTCCACCATCTGTTCTCTCCCCTCCAGGTAGGATTGCATCCAGCTCACTGATGTGCTATCGAAACCAATAGCTTTAAGCTTGTTAACCAGTATGGAGTGGTACACAGTGTCACAAGCCTTTTGGCGGTCCAGCATGACCATGCCGCAGTATTTCCAGCATCCACCTCGTGTTTGATGTGGTCGCTCAAATAGAGAAGGCATGTGTCAGTGGAGTGGGATGTTCTGAAACCTGATTGGAACTCGTACAACAATTTATTAGTGGCAAGATACTTTTCAACCTGTTCATAGACTATTTTTTCCATCACTTTCAAGATGGAGCTTAGAATAGAAATAGGGCGGTAGTTGCCGGGTTCTAATTTACTCCCTTTTTTGTACTTTGGCCAGTTTAAAATCTTGGGGGACCTGTCGCTGTTTGATGGAGAGGTTTACTATGTGGGTGATGACTGGAGCTATGTTAATCGCTGAGTCTCTGAGACATTTGGAGGGAATATTGTCATGACCAGTGGCCTTGTTGGGTTGCAGGGCAATTCGTTTTTTAAGTACCTCCTCAGTTGTTACCATTGCCATTTTAAAATCATCTTTACAAACACCTAGGTTTTTGTAGAAGGCTTTGATGTGCTCTACACCAAAACGCCCAGAGTGGGAGGGCAGTTTGTTAACCAGCATTGTTGCATTGTCTGTAAAGAAGATGTTTAAGTTGTTGGCTACATCAAGCTTGTCAGTGATGAGGGTGTTTTTCGATTTGATGTTTATGTTAGTAAACCTGGTTTTTAGTTTCTGACCAGTTTCTGTACTTGGCAATTACACTGTTTCTTAGCTTGTTACATTGGGTTTTTAGGATGCCCAGTTGTGTTTGGAGATCACTGTCGAAGCGCTTGGCTAGCTTGGACTTGCATTTAAGAAGTTCAGAGCATTTGTTGTCTCTGGCTTTCATTGCAGTCAGTATGTCCGAATTCATCCATGGCTCCGAGCGGGTTTTGACCCTGGTGGTTCTCAGAGGAGCCATGTTGTTTAGTACTGATGTAAATTTGGTTTTAAATCCAAGCCATGCTTCTTCGACTAGTGAGCTCCTGAGCTCATCGGACCAATCCAGACTCTCCAGTTCAAGGTGAAAGGACTCGCTAGAGTAGGTTTTCAGGTCCCTAGACAGTGTTGGGACCGTTACTTTTAAAAAGTAACTAGTTACAGTTACTAGTTACATCATTTCAAAAGTAACTTAGTTACTTTACTGTTACTTAAACCAAAAAGTAAAGCGTTACTTCAAAAAGTAACTTTTTCGTTACTTTTCGGCTCGGCTCGCCGGTGCCGGTTCCGGCGAGCCGCCCCGCATCCAAAACACTTGGTGGAGAAAATATGCTATTTCCGTGCTCAGACCCAGGGACACAGCCAGCCAACCAGGGACACACATAGTTGTCTATAATAGAGTGGTTGCACCACTCAAAAAGAAAAACGGGCTCCCACTTCCAGGCCATTCATTCATGCCTTCAGTTCAGTACAGTGATAATAATATACCAATAGCAGGGGGGACTGGTGGTGATTTTGATGATGCTATGTAGGCCTATCAATACATATTTATAGCAAACAACTAAATACAAGTAGGCTACAACCAACAACATGAGGGTTCCAGTTCCACTGCTCCAGTGAATGTTGTATACTGTGCAGATAGGCTGAGATAGCTCATATAGCTGCTCTTATTGGTGGTGGTGGCAATACTAATTTGAGTCTGGATTTATAAACAAAGTAAGACCAAAACCAGAATTAATATTTGATAATCAAACACACGCGCAAAGTCTCTTTCAGTATCTGTCCGTCTCTCTCTCTCGCTCAAAAGTAGCTAGGCTACGCACACTGTCTCACACACACACACACACACACACACACGAACGCGCAGCCTCTTTCAGTGTCTCTCTCTCTCTCTCTCTCTCTCTCTCTCTCTTTTTCTCTCGCTCGCTCGCTCACATGACGTGCATACACGGCGCACACGACACACACACACACACACACGCGACCAACATAAACAAACACACGGTGGTATAGCCGGTGGGAATGGGATCGTCATAATTTGCTGGGACTCAACAACTTATTTTGACTGTACTTTGTGCTGGATTGGAGCAGCTGAAGGAAATAAGGAGGAATATAGCCATTTGCGATATGGGCGCCGCCATGACACTAGTCAGAGTAAACAAACTTGCGCATCACCACGTGTAGTACACACACACACACACACACAAACGCACACACACTCCTCCTCCTCCCCCTTCTCTCCCGCAGTTCTTCTCATTCTCCCCCGATCGAGACTACATGAAAAATAACGGAAGAGTAACGGAATAACGCACCATGTAGTAACGGTAACAAGTTACTGAATTTAACAAAATAACGCGTTACAGCAACCGTTACTGCCGAACGTAACGGCGTTACTGTAACACGTTATTTACGTTACGTTACGTCCCAACACTGTCCCTAGATATGACTGTTTTGTGACAGTCAGACTTTAGTTTTTGTTTTTTGCGGGTACAGAAAATCATAAAATGATCACTAAGCCCACATACAATAACCCCTTTCTTGGAGATTCTGGATTTGTCCGAGGTCAGAATGAGATCAATGACAGTTTGAGTAGAATCACACACTCTTGTGGGTTGGGTAATTAGTAGCCCCTCTCGGAACCCTACATAAAGCTTTTATGAAATTTGATTGTCGCTTTATGTCAATAAACAAGGTAGGAAGAAGCGACATTTTTAATCAATCATGGATTAAAAATACTTAACGGCTTCTGCGACACAGGAGATGTGTCGGTATGGTATGTAAGGTACTTATAGTTCGCACATTCGTAAACCAACACAGGTAAAAATGGCGTAAAACCGCGCCGATCGACTTCTCCTTACGTGTTTACATTGTATTTGTGTGTGCGTAACTGGTGGCAGCCCAGCGTGAACCAGGACCCAATGGGTAAAGTAATCAAAGTGTCAGAAACTTTACTACATTTGGGTTCTGCTTGTGGGGCTAGGTAATTAGCTGACTGACACTATGCAGATCACAGAACACACTAAATGACTTAAACACAGGTGCTTCCTTACGATGCATCAGGGTTTTCTCTACACATTCCTCCCCAGCTAAGCACCCCTCAAGTATATTATAGAACTCATGCTGATCAGACGGTGCCCACTAATACTGATTTAGCATTTGTTTAAATGAATTCAACCCACACAGTTTCAATTTCATCATGCTGCAAGTCAGTACGAGTAACGTATTCAGTGTCTTTGTAAATATACATGCACACGCCACCACCATGCCTGTTTCTGTCGTTCCTAATGATCGTATAGTTCTCTATTACAATCTCTGGGTCCTTGGTGGACTCGTCCAGTTTTGTTTCAGAGAAACTTAGGATGTCACCGTGAAGCAGCAGCAGAAGCAGCAGAAGAAGAAGAAGCAGCAGAAGAAGCAGCCAGGACGACATCAAGATGGGGAGGAGAAGATCACGGGGATGGAGTCGTCACGAGGTCTGTTTATTTACTCACCAAACTAACTGAAGTTAGGGTTTAAAAAATACATTGTAGAAATTCACTGTAAGAACGACGAAGACTGCAGCCATTAGTATTGGTGGTGAATTCAGAGAGATCAGTTGTTAATCAAATATTGCATATTGTATCTGAAGTTGTTATAGATTATAAAATATACATGGCAACTAGAACACACACACACACACACACACACACACACACACACACACGCTGGGATGTCAGGGCTGGTGCATATGCACTGAGAAGAGCCTCGTCCATTGACTGGTAGAAGGAATCCTTGACCTCACTCTGGGATGGCAGGGATGCTGCACTGAGAAGTGTGGAAAAGCGGTGCTTAACCAGCGGGATACGGAGGGTCATTAGTCTCTCACTAATGTCAACAGGTGTTTCAGTGAGTCTTGGTAGGAGTGTGTTTTTCATGGCTGGTCCCACACCATGCAGATGTTGTCCTCCAGATGGGCAACCCCTCCAAAACAACGTATAGCCCATCCCAGCCTTCCTCTGTTAGAGAGCCTTCCTCCAGCATTCTGCTCCCACTCAGGGCAGCAATGTCCATGGTGTAGCGACTCAGCTCAGCAGCAACCAGGGCCGTTCTCCTATGAGGTCTGTCAGAGCTGTTCTCCTATGAGGTCTGTCAGAGCTGTTCTCCTATGAGGTCTGTCAGAGCTGTTCTCCTATGAGGTCTGTCAGAGCTGTTCTCCTATGAGGTCTGTCAGAGCTGTTCTCCTATGAGGTCTGTCAGAGCTGTTCTCCTATGAGGTCTGTCAGAGCTGTTCTCCTATGAGGTCTGTCAGAGCTGTTCTCCTATGAGGTCTGTCAGAGCTGTTCTCCTATGAGGTCTGTCAGAGCCGTTCTCCTATGAGGTCTGTCAGAGCCGTTCTCCTATGAGGTCTGTCAGAGCCGTTCTCCTATGAGGTCTGTCAGAGCCGTTCTCCTATGAGGTCTGTCAGAGCCGTTCTCCTATGAGGTCTGTCAGAGCTGTTCTCCTATGAGTTCTGTCAGAGCTGCCATACGAGTCCAGGAGAGTCTACATTCCATGTTACCAGTTTTAAGTTGATTTCCTTTTTTCCCCCCATTTTTTATTTCGACCGCGGAAACGGAATGGCCCGATAGATGCAGTATCCTTTCCAGGCTGTTGTTGAGTGGACAATTTTTAGGCCACCTTTTCTAGGCCCTTTCCCACTTGGGGTGAGCAGTGTGGCCCCTAAATAGGGCTGCTCAAGCACACAGGGGTCTGCCCGAAAACAGCTTCTACTCAATCCACGCTGTTAGCGACCCATAACCTGTGTTGCTGACGTGCAGGGTTCTTAGCTAAGAGCTTCCAGGTCATTCGCACCTGCTCTCATCACCAGAACCCCATCGTCGCCAGACTTCAACGCTTTGTAAGGTCCAGGTACTGTTCACCGTGGTCAGAGGTGGATACCTGGTACTGTTCACCGTGGTCAGAGGTGGATACCTGCGCAAGGACGTTTTTAAGTGCCATAGGGGGTGTGTCCTTCACAGTAGCACTATCTTCACCACGATGGGGTAAACCCGATGGCGTGGGTGAGCCCATGACGACCAGTCCCCCATCATGGCTGCAGGAGGCTGCCGGGTCCTTGGTCTTTGACCAGTCCCCCATCATGGCTGCAGGAGGCTGCCGGGTCCTTGGTCTTTGACCAGTCCCCCATCATGGCTGCAGGAGGCTGCCGGGTCCTTGGTCTTTGACCAGTCCCCCATCATGGCTGCAGGAGGCTGCCGGGTCCTTGGTCTTTGACCAGTCCCCCATCATGGCTGCAGGAGGCTGCAGGGTCCTTGGTCTTTGACCAGTCCCCCATCATGGCTGCAGGAGGCTGCCGGGTCCTTGGTCTTTGACCAGTCCCCCATCATGGCTGCAGGAGGCTGCCGGGTCCTTGGTCTTTCAAGGCCCGCCGGTTGCGCACCGCTGGCACATTGCTTTTCTGTCAGTGTGTGCTCCCTTAGCCTTTGCCTAATAATCTTACCCACAATGCATGCAGTGGAGCTATTTACCCATAGCTGGGGCAGGGTTGACGGGTGTCAGGGCATGTCCACGCGACGGTGGGCCTATACGCCGCGTCTCTGGGTCCGCAGAGACGCAGTTACCATGCGAGGCCACGGGGGGGCACTACAGGAGTCTTGGTGGTGGAGAGGCTATGTACCAGCAGGAGGAGACTTACACACTCGGCTCCTCTGTGGGGGGTAGCTGACGGCGGCAGCTGTAAGCAGAGAGTAGCAAGCAGAAAGCAGCATGCTACATGCACCATCTACAAACATCTCTATGCTGCTATACTACCACACTAGACACGTCATCCTGTGTGAATTCCGTACTGTTCCCATAGTATGTGCAGTGATTGAATGAACTCCATTCTTTCAAGTGACTAGGAATATGATTATTGTGTCTTTCATTGTGAACACGGCTTTAGAGAACAAAGCTGAGATGTTAACATCCTCTCTCCGTTTGCCCCAGGAACCATCCATGGATTTACTCGAGGAACTCATCTTGAAGACTCTGAAGGAGCTGAAAGCCAGCGAGTTCGAGCACTTCAAGGTTCACTTGCAACACCCTGATATCTTTGAAGGCCTCGTTTCTCCGCCACCGCTTCCAACCCCAGAGGTTCTAATCCCACAGTGCTTCCTTGAGAAGAACAACAAGAAGGGCATCGCTCATCTGATGGTGTTGAGCTACCTCGGTCATGCTCCTCAGATCATGGTGAATGTTCTGAAGAAGATCCACAGGAATGATCTACTGCACAGGTTACCACACATGGCCAAAGGTAGGTGAACCTCCCTGGCCAAAGGAGGAAATCTTTCATGGTGTCTTACATGGGAGACGGTTGTGTGCTCATCTAGTGCATGTGTTTAGACACTTCAAAGGGGAGATTGTGCGCACATCCAGTGCATGTGTTTAGACACTTCAAAAGGGAGATTGTGTTTAGACAGCAAGGAAAGAATCAAATATAATGTTTGCTTTCTGGAAACATTTGAACTTGAGTACTCGCTTGACCTACTAGTACATTCTTGCCTGCTGCAATAACAGTTAATTACCTTGCTAAACATTAATGTAATCAACTTACTTACTTTAGGGATGTGTAAATGTGTCCAAAATGAAAATCGATTTGTATAATTCAATATTAACGATTAATCGATTAATCGTTGGGGGGGGGAGGGCTTTTTTTTTTTTTTTTTTTTTTTTGAACCCTACAAATAAAAAAAATCTTCCCCCCAAGGGGTACCTAAGTCAAAAATGTTTGGGAACCCCTGATTAGTAGTAGTTGATTAACCATCATTTTTTTAAGTTAATAAGGGTCCATTTGGTTACTAACTCCATCATTTAAATGAGGACCACTGGTGGTCCCTGGTCCAGTGTTGAGCCAATTGATCACCATAGCAACCCCAGCCTAGGCCTGATTAGGTAGATTCCCAACACCTGCTAAATCCTCCACACCTGTATCTTGATTGGAATCAATCTCCACTCAGACTCCTCTCAGTCATGCAGCTACACAGACACATCCCAGGCACACTTTGGTAGGCCTATAGCCCTATCCTGTTTGGATGACAATATTGCCTTTCCAACAGATTTTAATAATTTGAAAAAAGAAAAAAAAATATATATTATTGATTATTAATTTTCATAATCGATTTCGGGTCCTATTAACGATAATCGATTAATCGATTAATCGGACCCATCCCAGCTAGGGACCCCATCAGACCTTCTTATTGTGCCAGCTAGGGACCCCCATCAGACCTTTATGTGCCAGCTAGGGACCCCCATCAGACCTTCTTATTGTGCCAGCTAGGGACCCCCATCAGACCTTCTTATTGTGCCAGCTAGGGACCCCCATCAGACCTTCTTATTGTGCCAGCTAGGGACCCCCATCAGACCTTCTTATTGTGCCAGCTAGGGACCTCATCAGACCTTCTTATTGTGCCAGCTAGGGACCCCCATCAGACCTTTATGTGCCAGCTAGGGACCCCCATCAGACCTTTATGTGCCAGCTAGGGACCCCGCAAGAGATGATTAGTACAAAATAAATAAAACAAAATCATTAATATTAAAAAATCACTTTTTTAAATAGCAGATGTACAGCTGTTGCTGTCCAGCATGGGGAGTGGTTCTACCAGGCTACAGATGTACAGCTTGCAGCGTAAATCCAGTGATTGGTGGAACGCCATGTAAATGTCTTGCTGTCTTGTGTTCCAGTGATTGGTGGAACGCCATCTGAGGCAGGAAGGTCACCTGACAACAAGGTTTCCGATTGGCTGAAGATGCATCCTGGACCAATAGCGTCCTCTTCAGGAGCTGATGTCACGACTGAAGCTCCTCCCCAGCCGGTGAGAGATGAGGATTTACAGTCACACACATTACCATACATATGATCATTATTATAATAATTATTATTATTATTACATTGATCACATTACCATACATATGATTATTATTATAATAATTATTACATTTATCACATTACCATACATATGATTATTATAATAATAATAATTATTATTATTACATTTATCACATTACCATACATATGATTATTATTATAATAATTATTACATTTATCACATTACCATACATATGATTATTATTATAATAATAATTATTATTATTACATTTATCACATTACCATACATATGATTATTATTATAATTATTACATTTATCACATTACCATACATATGATTATTATTATAATAATAATAATTATTATTACATTTATCACATTACCATACATATGATTATTATTATAATTATTACATTTATCACATTTTAGGCTATGCCCTGCCCGAAAACGTCGGGTTCGGGCAGAAATTGACAACTCTACTGGCAACGCATGTTATAACATCGGCCAAAGAGTCAGGACTCAGCCAGCAGTCAGTTAGCAAGGATATTACATCTGTATGAGCTGACGCTGTGTAAAAGTCTTGGGTTCATCTTTGTCTAATTACTGATTTTATTTTCCCTTTCTCTATATTCTCTGTAGGGTACGATGCCTTTGCATGGCGAGATGGAAGAATGTCCTGTTACAGATTCACTGTCCTCTCTGGACATCCAAGATGAAACTGAGCTAAGTTCATGCTTCAGTGGTTTGAGGATAGAAGAATCCGTCTCCCTGCCAGGTTCTCACAGCTTACCGTCACTGAGCCAAATCCCATGTCTAGAGAACAAGACCGGTTTCAGAGCAAAGCGCTCCCGCAGTGCAAACGATGTCACACTACTGGACAATACACAGACATTCACACCTGATATCGTTCTTGTGGAAAACAAGGAACGCTACAGGTTCCACTGCACCCACGCAGGACTGTTCCAATGCAGCGTGACCGGCCTGGGGTTTAAGATGGAGAAAGATGGAGAGGTGACTTACGGGACAGTCCCGTGGCACCGGGGCCTTCTGTCCCAGCTGAGCAAGAGGCCCGCAGGACCACTGTTTGACATCAAAGGTCCTCAGGGGTCCGTGTGTCAGTTGCAATTTCCACACTGTGAGATCCTCTCCACGGGTGGAGGAAAGTCCTTGTCTGTTGTCCATGTGGTGGATGATGACGGCGTTGAGCTGATCAAACCCCGTATGATCACAGAAACTCATGTTATCATAGATGTAACCGGGTTGTCTTCATTTGGTCTCATCATGGAGCTGCTGTTCGGGCCCAGGCCTATCCAGGCACTTGTGGCACTGTTTTATATGCCACGGATTGAGCATGATGATGACCCCATGTCAACGCTGAATGTACTGCTGCTACCCAGGAATGTGGTGCTGAGTGACGTGAAGAAGGAAAGGAAGGAGATGCACGGAGAAGAGATTTACATCGAAAAGCCCCCCTGCAGACTAATCCCAAAGAAGAAATATACCCTCTCCACCTCGCATCGGGATGATGCCGTCGTCATTGAACCAGACAGAGCAGGCTTTGAAGTTGACGAATGGTGCTATCACAATTACAACCCGACGTTTCAAGTGACTTTACAGAAAAAGATGAAGATGGTCGAGCTGCTTCTAAGGGACTGCGACACCTCTGTCTGTGCGTGGAAAAGCAGCGTGGACTTAATTCGCAATACGGCCCTAGTGGAGCTCAATCGGAAGCTGGACACTCAGTCTGCGGCATTTATTGAGCTTAATCAGAAGCTGGATACCACCTTCGTTAGACTTTCTGAAAGACTCATTGCCCTAGACCGGAAAATGGATATCACCCTGGAGCGTTTGACCACACTGCAAGGAATTTTGCTGCGGGCACAACTGAGAGGGGAAGAAGATGAGTAAAAGTTCGTCTCCTCGCTAAAAAATCCTGATTAACGGGCCATTAAACCGGCTTCCCTTACAGATGGAAAAGACAGTTGAGAGAAACCACGCGCACCCGCTCCCCTGCCCCCCCCCGCCCGCACCCACCACACAGCCAACTGAGGGTGTTTTTGGACTGAGAACCAAGGCCGCAGTCTGCACAGCTAGCTGTGTTTACCTCCCACTATCTGGACTTTGAGACGATGTGACCCTGGGACACAGATCCGGGAGCCGCTCAGGATACACGCAAACATAAACAATGAACTAACAAGACATTTCACACACATCCCGCACCACATACCGCCTTCTCCCTATCCACCCCCAACCCCCACCTCACCCCGCACCCCCCCCCCACCTGCTGCCCGGTTGTGAGAATTTTTTTCCTGTTTTCAGACATTGCTTCTTGTGGTGTGATGACCATGGAACATTTGTGAAGTGTGATGACCATGAAGCGTTGTGTGAAAATCAGTGTGTTTTTTGTCCTCTGACCTTAACCCAACCCCCCACCCCCACCCAAGTTCCCGTGCCTACACAATGCAACTGTATGTGATATGATGTCCTCATCCCCACACTCCCTCCCTCTCTATCAATACCCCTAACCCACTCCATGCTCCCCCCCCCCCCCCACCCTATTCTTTTCTCCTATGATGTAAGAAAAAGTTTGTGGCGGCGCGACCCAAGTTGCTGCGGCCCGTGCACTTCAGCACATCGCAATTTCGTTTTTTCTGCTGTCCACAGTTGTTCACAGTTGTTCACAGTTGTTAAAAAATGACAAATAAAGCATTCTATTCTATAATAAAGCATTCTAATAAACGACGCGAAAAATGCCCAATGCAAAGTCAATGGGGAAACGCGGGTAAAAACAGAAAACGACACGTTACTTTGGAGCCACATTGCTCTTGCATACTGTTACGTAGAAACACGATTTAAACGTCAAACAGCACAGGAGGCCATCGACTTTGTCGTGGTTCAGACGGAATTCGAATACGTTGCACGGTTTGCCCGCTATCGCAGTTCAAAGTGTGTGTGGTCTGAGCAAAAATCTCGACTTAGAGTGTCGCACGCCCAGAGAGAGAGCGGTTCAGAGTGAGAAACCAGTGTCAAAACTGTACCGAAATTCTCAGAACAAATCGTCCTCACGGTCAAAATATTAACTTTACACGCATGGGTTTCGGTAATTTTGTAGCCACACTCGGCCTCTTTCACCCAATGTCACAACCACAGCCCAGATTCATACGGTACGTGAACTACAGCCCTGAAAGCGACAGGTGTACCATCATAATGTGTCATGAAACTCCATGTTAACTGCCTGAATGAGTCAGCAATTTTTTCATCACAAACACAATTTCTTAACTCGCTCTTATAACCACGTTTTTTATCGTACCAATACCACGATCGCACACGGCGTACCTCAATGTCTCGGGTCACTCACGGTGAAAACAAAAATCGCATTCGACTTTTTGCGCTAGAGCAATTTGTTCGGACCGCATATCTGAACAAATTCAGCATAACATAATGCTACCAACACCAAAAGGGGTTCCCGTTCAGAATGGGTTAACTTTCAATAGTGGTTGCATTTGCATAGACTAGCCCAGCTGAAATTGATACATTGTTAATGATTCAAGGTGAAGTTGACCACGTCTCACACACACGCGCACACAAACGCACACGCACGCACATTGAAAGTCAATTAAGTAAATTGGGGAAACACGTAACTCTGTCATTTCCCAACCGTTTCAGACCTGGGGTGGCTCACCGGAACCGGGCCGCCCCCCTGAGCGAAACCAAATGGACACACACACACGCACACACACACACACACACACACACACACACACACACACACACACACACACACCAACACACACACCAACACACAAACCCTCTCTTCCTATTAGCTGGCCTTTACACAGCTCTAACTTTTGCTTGCAGCATGCTACAGTCTTGAAACTTGCTCCATGGACTTGGACCACCAATAGGAGCACGCTGTAAATGTTTAATTGCTTAAGCCCCGCCCCTCTGTCTTCCTATTGGCTGGCCTTTACACAGCTCTAACTATTGTTTACAACATGCTACAGCCTCAAACTTTGGTACATGGACGTAGACCATCAAGAGGAACAAGCTGTAATGGCTTAATTGCTTAAGCCCCGCCCCTCTGTATTCCTATTGGCTGGCCTTTACACAGCTATAACTTTTGTTTGCAACATGCTACAGTCTTGAATCTTGCTCCATGGACTTGGACCACCAATAGGAGCACGCTGTAAATGTTTAATTGCTTAAGCCCCGCCCCTCTGTCTTCCTATTGGCTGGCCTTTACACAGCTCTAACTATTGTTTACAACATGTTACAGCCTCAAACTTTGGTACATGGACGTTGTAAAAAATAGCAGCTTGTCTAGGCTTAGGGTGTTTGATGCATATGCCCACCACAGGGCTCTGGTCAGGGAGCTTGGACAAGTATGACTTTGACGGTGTTTATTAGTTTAGTACAGACGTGCAGGGTGGTCATAAGTGAATGGTATCTGAAATAGTGACAGAAATGAAAGATGTGGGATATGGAATAAATACAGTTGGGTATTAACAATAGAGGCCCTATAGGTAACAGGCTAGTAATGTAACTTTAGCACACTGAAACACATACTAAAGGAATTACAGACATATGCAAGTCATGTTTCAAAGTTAGCTTAAATGGAGCCTCATGAGCTAAGGGAATCAGAAATCTAGTGTTAGCAACATAGAATGGTAATTAGCTTAACAAAAAACGATCTTTGGGGGCAGTATATGTAGCAGGGAATCAGGAAGCTAGTATTAGCAACTTAGCATGGTAATAACATAAAAACGATCTTTGGACAGTATATGTATATAAACTCATACATCTTGCAAATACATTTATATTGTAACCTACTTCTTCAAGAACACATTATTTAGCTTCTGTTTGTCTGTATGCCTGTAAGATGCACAGTAAACAACTTGGGGTCCTGAACAACTGAGGGTGCCCATACAGAGCCTGAACTAAAATATGAGCTAGGTCCTGGAGAATTACGAGGTGCCTGAAAGGCCTGCACACAAAGGGCAAAAGATAACTATAGGAATTTTGTACAGCCGCCCCCAGATTAGTAAGACTAATATGTAAAACAAGAAAAATTCCCTAGTCCCTTTAGCTGTCCTTGTCCTCTTCTGGAATGGCCGGCAGCGTTATGAGGCGAGACCAGTGTTGCCAACTCTCCACTAACGGAAGTAGCTAGTGGCTAGTGACTGTTTTTTTCATAGAGTTATTATACTCTAAGGTTTTTTTACACTGTTTGGATTTTATCTCTGGCGCATATCTGGCGCCTGTCAACACGATTTGTCCCCAATTCACTGAGGAAATAAAGCTAGATTTCTCGCCAGAAGCTTTTCACTAATTCAGTCGCTAGGGGGGTCTGGAAAGAAGCTAAATATGGCGACAAATCCGCTAAGTTGGCAACACTGGGCGAGACACCGGGCGCCAGTATGTACAGTTCTTCACCTTCACTTCTGCTGACCTGATGTGCCCGTCCGGGCTAGAAATCAATTTCTCCACCCGTCCTACTGGCCAGTGCGCACGTGGTAGTTGCGGGTCGACGATCATCACCACTGCGCCCTGGGCAAGATCCTCAGTAGGCCGTTGCCACTTCTGACGGGCTTGTAGCTTAGGAAGGTAATGGCGGAGAAAGTGGGACCAGAACTGATCTGCCATAGTCTGGCTGTGGGGCCAACGCCGTTTCGAAAGTGGGTCTGGAGCGTAGACGGCCTGAGGCAAGGAAGCATCTCGCCGCCCCATGAGCAGCATATTGGGTGTCACAGGGTCTGGGTCGGCGACATCTGATGAGACGTACCCCAAGGGCTTTGAATTCATAATGCCTTCGACTTCCACTAGGACAGTGTGCAGCACATCCTCGGAGACGGACTGTCCTCCGACTGCGACTTGCAAGGCCCCTTGACCGACCGTATCTCACGCTCCCACACACCTCCAAAGTGGGGAGCGTTAGGAGGGTTGAACTTGAACTTGATCTGATGACCTGCCAACCTTTCTTGCAATTCAGGTCCCAAGTAGAGACTGACACGGGAGTGGATTTCCACTCCTGTCCTGTCCCACTCCCACAGAAAAAATCCTGTCCTGTCCCAATCCTGGACCAGGGTAAAAAAAAAAATCCTGTCCTGTCCCACTCCTGTAGAATGACTCCTGATCCCATCCCGCTCCCACTCGAGATGACTCCCACTCCCATCCCGCTCCTGTTTTTTTTTCTTCTTTTTTTAATACCGACAAAACATTGGTCAGTCACACCACGCCTATGGTACCAGTACCTTAGTTGAATAAACCCAAACATGGTATTTAATGTTTTATTTTATTAAGACATTGTTTCCTTTAAAAAACAAAACATTTCAAGGTGCAATTTTTTATCAACTTGTTTTAAATTGTAACCATTATTGGACATTAATGGACAATGCATGTGACATCATCATCATACCTGAACTCCTGAAGTTATGCGGGAACAGTGACCGTACAGTGGCAAAAAACTACTAAACAGAAAAGTCCCATCTGATTGCATTAAACAACAACTAAGTGTATGCACTATTGCACTGCACAATGCACATTATGCATTATGCAGGCACATACCCTCCATAAACTGCACTATGCAATTAAAGGTCTTGGACCACAATGAACTTGCAAATAAAGTACATAGTACCTCAGTTGTGTACTGTAAACAAATAAAAGTGCATAGGTTAACTTTAAACTTAAAGTCATTGTACAAATAAACAAAACTGTAATGTCTACTCTTTAGGCTTGAATATTTTCAAGAAAACACTGTTGAGAAACTTGGGCTTAGGGCATATAAAGGCATTACTTTAAACATTCAATTTACATACCTGAGTTTTGGTAAACAAACATGAAGTGCATATTGTTGAGGGAATATGGGATGACAACAGCAGAACAAAATTATATATAAAACTATAAATAAACACAAATACAATGCTCTTCAGCATATTTCAATATTTCCCCCTTTGCAAGAAAACACTGTCCGGAAACTTGGGGCTAACTGGGATAACTCTCCTCGAAGAAGGCATACGAACTTTAAATGTTGCTATGTAGGAACAAGAGTTTATCAACATTTTCTGGGTCGAGGTTGGTACGCCTCTCCTCTATCAGTCTACCCGCAACACTGAAAGAGCGCTCTGAGGGAGTACTTGTTGCTGGGATTGCCAGCAGCTTCTTGGCAACTGCCACTAGCCCACCTGACATCTCCTGCCAGACTTCAAGTAGAGACTGACCACGGATCTTGGGGTTGCTGCTCATGTACTGCAGCACCAACTGGCGGCCCGATGACTCCATCTCACCACCACTGTCCTCCCTCTCCTCGTCTTCAACACAACTAGCAAAGAAGTTGTGCACCTCATGAGAGGTCCCTGGCCCTGCCTCTGGTGGTGCACCTGCAACAAAGATAGTTTGTTATAGATCAATGCCATTTGCTGTGAGTGTGAGTGAGAGAGAGAAGGGAAAACATTTTGTAATTATGTTAAGAATGTTCAGTGAGTGCTGCTCTGCTGGCGCTACTATTCACCCTCTTCCTCCTCCTCCACACGGACTCTCACTCTCTCTTCTTGCCCTGTCGTTATCGTGAGTTCTGCCAGGGTGTCGATGACCTCCACATAATCGTGAGCGTTGAGAGTTTTTCTCAGGAAACTCCTCAGGCTAGGAGAGAGGGCTGTGGCTACCTTATGGTACAGGTGGATTTTGAATTTCAACTCCACTGCATGGGCTAACTTTTCTTTCAGCTAGGGGGTGGAGGAGTGAAATCAACATGATATGCAACATCATTATTGCAGCAGGGTATATAGATGTTCTCAGGTAGACATTGTACAGTTTAAAATTTATACTGAACATTAGACTCAAAAATATTATTTTCTTAACCCATTAAGATCTGTGGCCTATTCCACAAATTACTTTTAAATCAGTAGTTCTCAAACTTTTGTGACAAGGAGGACCTCAAGAATGTATGTATTTGGCCATGGACCCCATCTGAAAAGGTTTTGTACAAGGGGAGCACCAGAAGAGATTGATTTTGTATAAAAATAGCCATGTAGGCACAAAGCTCAGTGTGAGCCATTTGAGAACCCGATGCTTTCCTGGTTTTAATAGGTTAAGCCCGGTTATTAGATGGGACCACAAACTAAACAATAATACAAAATATCAGCATTGTATTAAATTACCTCTTTCACAGTCGCACTGTCTCCATCCTCAATCACACACCCCTTCAGCAGGGTTGCCTTGGACGGGAGGACAAGTTGAAGGGTAGGTGTCGTCTCAGCCGAGAGGTGCCTGGTAGCCTCATCAAAAGGTTTCAGGAGTTTGATGACATCTTCAAGGAGTTCAGGATCTATGTTGTTGACGAAGCGGAGCTCTTTTCTTCGAAGGAGAATGTTGTGTAGCTTACCAGACTTCAGAGCGTCGCTTATAGATTGGAGCATTGCAAGTCTGGTATTCCACCTCGTCTCCACTGCTTGTTTCAGTGACCGGTCCAGCTCCTTTTGTAATCTGAAATACAAAGAGACAGTACACAAGAAGGGATTACAAATTCTACTTTCCTAAATAATGATTCAATAAAAAATAAATCAGTAAATTGCAGCAGCTATTTAATTGCTGATTCCACTATTTAAATAAATATTTAAGCAGCCATAAGAGGCATGCATGACAGGGTGAAATGTATCTTACCCTGCTCTTTTGAAGTGAGTGACGAGGGTCTTGGACTGCTTCAACAGGCTGATGACACTGAGGTGTATGGGGTTTTCCTCGTCCAAGTTGTCAAAGACGTACTTCAGGACCAGGTTGATATTGTGGCCTGCACAGGAGAGTCTGATGTACTCTTTAAATGCTGCCACCACGTTCGAACCATTATCAGTGACATATACATTGTCTTTGCTCTGAATGCCAAATTCCTATGATAGGTCAAAGTAAAAGAGAAAAAAAGACAAATACAACTCGCTTAGCAAATAGAAGCCCAGAGTCCCAGACATGAGATATTAACAGAATAATGATTAACAATAATTTAATTTCACTTTAATCAGAAAACTCTTTTTAATTCAGACTACAGAGCACTTTACAATAAAAAATAGCACTATATATATTAGGATAATACATACAGTATGATTTGCTTAACACAATAATACAGGGCAACACCAAGAGACAGATACCTGAAGGATTTCCTCCACCGTAGTCTTGATGCGGTCATGTGATTTGACCCCCTCCATCATCCTTGTGGCCAGGATGCGGTTTTTAATCTCCCAGTTAAAGATGTAATGGACTGTAACGGTGATGTAGTTGGCGTTTGTCTACTCCTCTGTCCACAGGTCAGTGGTGACAGCATAGTCTCTGCACTAAACAAATTAAGTAGGCTGCATTAATTTTAAGTCCTAAAACTAAACATAACTATACTTTTTTGACACTTTATACTGCATGAGATAAACATGCATTTACATTATACAACTGTGCAACATAACGTACCTGTTTGAACTCTTCCAGGAGGAGTGTTTTCACTTTGTCATACTCTCCTTCAACGTGTCTACTGACAGTACGAGCACAGGGGAGCAGGTCCTCTGCTTGAATGGCCCCTCCATATCTTGAACCAATATCGAGCAGCTCCTGGGCAACTGTAATAAATCCCTGCCCCTCTACGGTTGAAAAAGGTCGCAAGTCCTTGCTACACATTCTAGCTAGTTTGTTGGTTAGGGAAGACTTGGCACCAACAGGCAATTTACGTTTGACAAATGAAGACATCTTTGGCTGGTTTTCAGCGGTATTTGATTTGCAGACGTGTCTGTTGAGACCACTTGTCCCTCCCTCCGTTGTGTATTTTACTAGCACAACGCAATTTTTACAGGCTGCATACACAGTGTTTTTAGCATTATGCTCAACTCTCATGAACCCCGTCAACAGCTTAGACTTCCCGACAAGTTCTCTGAGTCTAACAGACTGATCATTGGTCCTCACTTTCCGCTGCAAAAGCTCCTTTTGGACATCATCTCCCCCGCCGCCATCCATTTGATTTGTTGTTTCGTTCATCGTTGTGTGCTCACTGTGCTACTAACTGTGCTTTACTTAGTTCGCTAGTTTACTCACTTTACTGTGCTACTGTTACTGCTACTGTTACTGCTACTGTTACTGCTATTGTTACTGCTACTGCTATTGTTTACTGTGCTACTCGTGCTACTATACTGTATTGTGCTTCTCGTTGTTGTTGTTAAAGGGATTGTGACATTTAAAACACATTTTTGTAGATATTTTGTGTTCTTTGGCTTTTCTTGACATCAATTTCACCAAAAAACCCCCAAATTTGAACATTCAGTGTATTCTCCGCTGTCTGGACTTTTGTGAATAATTATGCAAATATGACTCGTGGCTTGGACGGCGGAGGCCTACGTAATGTAACGCTAAACCCCGCCCCCTCTCCTCTGCTCCCTGTCTACCAATTCTACTACCCGCCCCCCTCCTCCTCATCCCCGCCCCTCTCCTCTCCTCCACCTGCTCTCCTCTCTTCTTCCTCATTCTGTCCGCGACTTTGTTTCAGTATAATAATAATAATAATGGCTTCTAGAGAAAAAGCAATCTGCTCCGTTGTCGGCTGTGTCAATCAACACAAGTCCTTGCACTTTCCACCAACTGGCCTAGATGAAGATTCACGCTCTAGGTGGATGCATTTTATTTTTGACGGTAACGTTCCAACCAAGTTGTCAAAGAAGGGACTCTTGGTGTGCGCACATCATTTCACCCCAGAAAGTTTTTCAAATCTCGGACAAGTTCAGAGTGGATTTGCAACCAAACTTTTTATGAACCCAGGAGCAATACCAAGCATTCGTGTCCCAATCCCAACTATAAGTATTTATACTGCAATGATTTGTGTTAAATTGTTGTGCAGTACTATTTGAGTGGACTCACAATAAAAAATCAATCGCCTGCAGCACTCCGAAATGCTTCATGGTAGCCTACTTTTAATTTATAGTCAATCACTGCCACTACCCGCATTAGCTGTGTGTTTGACTATTATTAATCTTTGATTCGTGGCGTGCACCAGCTGTTGTAGATTGCATGTGCTCATTATTGTTCTTGTAATGCGATACAGTGGAATAGCAACGCGCAGCCAACGCTCGTGTGATATAATCCACGTTAAAAGTATGGCGAATAATGATAGGCTATAGTCATTGAGTATGATATCGATGACGATGACATTACACAAGTTTATGTCGACGTGGTCGTGGGGTGAGATATTGCAGGAGTTTCATAGGCGCGTTCGGAAATAGCGCACTAAGCCCACTGGCACTGTGCAATGCAAACTAATAGGCGAGTGCGCTCCGGTGCGGTATTTCCAAACGTGCCTTATTTGTTTACCAACTGTTGCTCGTACGATGACGTTGAATAGAGAATACATGTTACAAAGGGAGTCTACCAACGCGCCTCAAGCCTAAAACGGCTGATCCGGTGCTTCACAGGTGCAGGGACATCAAAGTTGCAAAAGGAGAGGAGACTGGAGCAACACGGACATTTTGAGCCTTTTACGTTTCGACCTTGCGGACGGTCTTCATCAGAGTGGACTCTGATGAAGACCGCAAGGTCGAAACGTTAGTCGTTTTGTATACTCAGCACCTTAATAAAAGGCTCTAAATGTCCGTGTTGCTCCAGTCTCCTCTCCTTTTGCAGCAGAGAATACATGTTGTTGTCCATCCCCTCAGTACATACATGCAGTGATAGTCTTATTATAAATAACATTTTATATAAACTATAAACGAATAGTTATAAAAGGAGAAGAAGTTGCGTGCGTTGGCACTGGCAGCGTTGCTATGGCTGAGATGCTGTGAACTTGTAAAGGAAAAAAAAAAGAACAGTCCCTTTCTCTGAGGGGGGCGGAGAGGTATGGAGGGCTTGAGGGGTGGGGGGGGCGGAGCTGGGTAGTGATTGACAGGAAAGGGGGAATTACCGACATCTACAAGCTAAAATAATGTATTTTTCTATGCCTTCTCAGGATGCATATTACATACACACAAAAACTCCTGGCAAGAAATACTGGAGTGTTCAAAAAAAGTTCAAACTTTTTAGACACGTTTGAAGGACCATGGCCAAGACTTTTAATGTTGTTAAAATTATGTTAAAAATAATGTCATAATACCTTTAATGTCTGTTCAGTTTTCACTTCTTCTTCTTCCTCCCGGGGTCTCCGCATTTAAATTCCGCCTACAAGCACTGATGG
The DNA here is from genome assembly GCF_963924005.1 of Protomyctophum bolini. Taxonomy (NCBI): domain Eukaryota; kingdom Metazoa; phylum Chordata; class Actinopteri; order Myctophiformes; family Myctophidae; genus Protomyctophum; species Protomyctophum bolini. The sequence continues at coordinate 875,938 of NC_137865.1, forward strand.
ATTATGGGTATGTGTAGTTCTTTTGACTTGCTAACGCAAGTCAAAAGAGCGTTGTCTCACTGAAAGATGACTACAAATATGGGTGCTTCTGTTCTTTTGGTTGGCGCCACGACCAGCTGGAAATGATCATTATGATTCTAGATAGATGTCATTCCCGCTCCTGCACGCTCCCGTTGATTTTCATTCCCGTCCCGTCCCGATCACGGGATTAATAAAAATATGAATCCCATCCCACGGGATTCCCGCGGGAATCACGTGACCCACGGGAATCCCGACAAAATGTCACTCTCTAGTCCCAAGGCGGCAAAGGCTTCCTTTAGTTCCCTTTCCGCACCACGGAAGTTGGTTCCTTGGTCGCATAGGATTTCCGATGGGGTACCTCTGCGGGCCGTGAACCGTCGCAAGGAGAGGAGGAACGCATCAGCGTCTAGACTGTTGAGCAGGTCTAAGTGTATGCAACGGGTGGTAAGACACTTGAATATTACTCCCCACCGTTTCTCAGTGCGTCGGCCAAGCTTGACCAGGAAAGGGCCGAAGCAGTCTACGCCGGTGGAGAAGAATGGGGGCTGGTATAACCGCAGACGGGCTGGAGGTAGGTCTGCCATGATCGGCATGGTGGGCTGTGCCCTCCATTTCTGGCAGTCCATGCAAGTCCTCTGATGTTTCTTTATGGCTTGTCTCCCGCGCAGTACCCAGTACTGGCGGCGGAGCTCAGCAAAGACACGGTCTGTTCCTGGGTGAAGGAGGCGTTCGTCGATGTCCCTGATTAAGAGCTTGGTGACCATATGGTGAGGGTCTAGGACTACAGGATGGATGTCAGACAAACTTGGGCCCTCCATCTGGCGGAACCGACCTCCCACACGGATGAGGCCTGTAGTCTGATCGAGCTCCGGTGCAAGGGTGGTGAGACGGCTGCTGGGTCGCACTTGCCTTCCGTCTGTGAGGGCCCTGATCTCCTCTGGGAAGCAGTCTCTTTGGCAGCTCTTCAGGATGACTGCCTCCGCTTCCCTGTAATCCGGTTCGTGCGGTTTCCCGTCTGAAGCTGCCGCCCCGTGAAGGGACTGGTATGTCGCTTCTACCAATGCCTTCCACAAGTTGAACTGGTTTACGTCAGGCAAGGGGGGATCTGGAGAGACTGTACTTAGACCGCAGAATGTAGATTTCCTTATCTCAGCAGGGTCATGGCCTTCCTCTAGTGCAGGGGTACCTGGCCACTGATCCTGTGGGAGTTGGAGGAATGGTGGACCTTGGCTCCAACGGCTGTGTGTGGATAGTTCGGCTAAGGTTTTCCCTCTGGTGAGGTCATCGGCTGGGTTATTCAGGCTGTCTACGTACCTCCAAGCTTGGTGATTTGTCAGCTCCTGGATCTCTGCAATCCTAGTTCCGACGAACACCTTGTACCTGCAGGACTCTGATTGCAGCCAAGTCAGGACGGTAGTCGAGTCTGTCCATAGGGTAGTTTGGTTTATGGTCAAGGTGAGCTCTCTCAGAAGGAGGGTAGTTAGCTGTGCCCCTGTTAGAGCTGCACAGAGTTCCAGGCGTGGCATGGACAACTGGCGCTTTGGTGCCACCCTAGACCTGGCCATGACAAAGGATGAGTGAACCGATCCGTTGCTTCTGGTAGTGAGGTAGGCCACTGAGCCATATGCCTGCTCAGAGGCATCGCAGAAGATATGGAGATCGTATTCTGTGGCTTCTGTGTTGGCCGTAGGCGGGGAATAGCATCGAGGCAAGGTAATGTTGGCCAGGCCCGGTAGTTCCTCCTCCCAGGTGCTCCATGCTTCAAGGATGTCAGCTGGGAGGTTGGGGTCGTCCCAACCCCTTTTCTTAGTCCACAGCTTCTGAACTAACACCTTCGCTCGTGTAGTGAATGGGACAATGAAGCCTAATGGGTCGTACTGGCTTGCTAAGACCTTGTATATGTACCTCATTGTAGGAAGGTGACTCTCCAGAGGCCGGTGCCTGTATCCGAGTGTATCAGTCGGGCAATGCCACTGTAAACCCAGGGCTGGCTCCTGGGGGTCAGTCCGGTTATGTGTAAGCCATAGCTCGGTGCTCTCTGCTCGTGCTGCTGCCGGTAAGTGGGCGACGACAGAGGTTTGATTGCTAGCCCACTGCCTGATCTCAAATCCTCCGTGGGCCAATAGTGAACACATCTGATCCACCAGAATCTTGGCAGACTGTGCAGTTGGTAGGCTATGTAGACAGTTGTCTACGTAGAAGCTCCTTTCAAGTGCCTGTAGCACTTCTTCGTTGCCTTGTTGGTGGTCACGCACATGCTTCTGTAGAGCGAAGGTGGCACAACACGGGCTACATGTGGTGCCGAATGGTAGAACCTGCCATTCGTAGATCTCTGGTTGGTCGTCCCTCCTCATGTTTCTCCAGATGAACCTCAGTAAGGGCCTGTCCTCCTGCAGCAATCGAACCTGGTGGAACATAGCACGGATGTCCCCGCTGATGGCTATTACATGCTGGCGGAACCGAAGCAGGACCCCCACCAACGCAGAACCAAGGGTAGGACCAGGGAGGAGTTGGTCGTTCAGAGAGAGGCCTTGGTATGAAAATGAACAATTGAAGACCAAGCGGGCCTTACCGTTGTGCTGCACAAGGTGGTGTGGGATGAACCACGATTCATCTGATTGCTCTGCGACGTCTTCGGGAATCTTGGTGACGCATCCTGCACTGACAAGCTTTTGAATCTCTGCATTGTACACGTTGGCTTGATCAGGACTCTTGGCTAGTCGTCTTTCGGTACTCCTGAGATTTGGCATCATGACCTCCTTTATGGCCCTCAGGCGGGGTGCATTTCGAACACGGAGAAGAGGGGTGGCGTAGCGCAGTGTGTCACCATCGCTCACACACTTCGTCCTGGTCTCCAGGATCTCCACCGCTTCATTATCTTGCCGGGATCGAGTAACTAACTTCTCGTTACGGTAGGGTAGCACATCCAGCTGCCACAGTTGCTCCACATGCTGGTAGAGGTCGTCCGGTTGGGAGCTGAGGGTCGTTAGGAAGCATTGTTGCGCTGGCACATGGTGTTGCAGCAGGCCGTCCGGTCCCTGTAGGGCCCATCCGAGCCGAGTATGCACAGCTGCCGGACCGCCGTTGTGGCTGAGTCTGATTGGCTCTTCGGCAGTGATTAGATTGGTATGGTCCGCGCCAATCAAGATGAGTGGCTGAGCTCGTTCGAAGGGCTGTAGGGGAATCCCTTTCAAGTGGTGATAGCGTTTCTGTAGTGCCTCCACAGGGTATGACTGCTCGGCCAGGGCTAAGCGGTTAGCAGTGAATGCTCCTGTAATGTTGTAGCGCTCTTCTGGTCTGGCTATGGGAGACAGCTGGAAGTCGACCGATGAGCCGGTGAGGTGAGCGACGTCGTGACGGATCGTCCTCAGTGCCAGTGATTCCCTTTTCCCTTGGATGTGAAGGCGCTGCGCTGCGGCTGGAAGGAGGATAGTCCGCTCCGCACCGTCATCGAGGATGGCGTATGTCTCAAGCACTCTTTCTCCATTCCGCAGCAGTACAGGCACGATCTTCAGGTAGACTCGTCCTGCTGGGTTGGAATTGGTGAGGTAGACTTGGTCCTGTGCTGAAGTGACATGTAAGATAGTAGGGCCAGACTTTATATATATATATCTATGGTTTCAACTGTTTCAACCTTGTTTCAACTTGACGCCCACCGATGAAATGGACCCCCCCCCCCCCATAGCGCGGGCACGACCAACCCCAAACACAATAAGGTATAGGCAAATAGTACAACTTCACTGGAATACAACTGGCAACCATTGCAATAAATTACATTGTTTGTTTGTTTTTTGACCAGTAAAATGCATTTCAGAAATGCGATTTCTTTTTTGGCATTTTCTGGCCATTTCTGGGCATTTTCAGGGCACTAAAACCATCTGGGCACTAGGGACATGTGGGCACCAGGACAACTGGGCACTAGGGACATGTTGGCACCTGGACAACTGGGCAGTTGTGCATGTGCCCTAGTGCCACAGTCACTTCAAAATGACTAAACTAGTTCAGCAGAATAGTATAAAAGAAGCAGACCTCCAGATTTCAACCAACGCACTCAAGACACAGGACACAGGACAAAGACCTCTTCAAGACTACATTCAAGACCTTTGACCTTTAGTAGACGATCACGATCAAGCACACCTCGATACGAGCCAAGGTACTGACCATATACGACTCCTACAGTCCAAGGTACCTTTAACTAGCTTCCTTGGCTTAGAGTCTAGACCATATTTCCAATGACGTGGCTCAAGTTCTAATCGGACACCATTGTGGCAGGTCCTATCCTAGCCTTTGAATAACAGTCCTTTCCTTTAGTAGTATTTTTTTAAAGTCCTTTTTTTTAACCACTTGAACCCATAGTAGTCCATAGTCTGGGGGAACATTAGCCAAAAATAACCGATCTACAAGTTTGCAATGCAACGCATTGTGAGCTTGTAGAGCGGCTATTTTTTGCCAAGACTAGACTAGAGTTTAAGTGGTTAAGCGTTGAGCAACAAACATGACATGAGTATTGAAATAGTTGACACCCACTATATTATTCAAGGCTATATTTCTGTTAGAAACAAATCTGGGTTCTTCTGGGTTTTAGTTAGCAGACAAACGGTAAAGACCTGAGGCATAAAAATGAACCTTTAAAAATGATCTATTACTCATCTGTCAATCTTCACACAAACAAATCACAACTGAATGAACTGATTTGACAGTCTAGTCTTCAAATACATTTATTTTGAAGGTGGCTTAAACAAGCATTAAAGTCCATAGACAGGCTAACGCCCCACAAAAATATATAAAAAAGGTGAATATCGATTTTCCTCCACAGTAATTTAATCACTCATTTTTCCATGAAAATAATTATAACTAGAACTGCACTCTGCCGAGTGCATACTTGCTTGTTGCTTGTCACTAGTAGGCCATAAATGGCCTACTAGTGCGCAAGCAGAGCGTGCAAGTACTTTCGACCGCTACAAACCGCTACAAACTGTCAAATCTCAGTTTCTGCCTCTATGTATATGTAATTTGTAAGTTGATTAGCGGTATACTGTGGTTACTTTGCGCCCTATGCACCGTCCCAGCCTTTTCGATGCGTATGCACCGTCCCAGCAATGACTAATGACTAGACATACGTATACATATACATTATACTATATAGAGTATGTAGTTGTAATTTGATTAGCAGTATACTGTGGTTACTTGGTGCCAAAAAGTGACAGCCGTCTTTTTCAACCGTTTTTATGTGTATGCAAATCTGTGCCTGGTTTGCTGGGACCAGATTACACATTATGTCATCGTTGAGAGCTGGGACCAGAATACATGGTGTGTGTGTATATGTATGACTAGCTCTCAGTGATGACGTAAGAGAAATGGTCATCTGTGTAATCTGTCCCAGCAGACCAGGCACAGATTTACAAATTACAAATTTCAAATTACAACTACATATAGAGTATGTAGTTGTAATTTGATTAGCAGTATACTGTGGTTACTTGGTTCCAAAAAGTGACAGCCAGTTTTTTTCAACCGTTTTTATGTGTATGCAAGTCTGTGCCTGGTTTGCTGGGACCAGATACCACATTACGTCATCGTTGAGAGCTGGGACCAGAGTACATGGTGTGTATGTATGACTAGCTCTCAGTGATGACGTAAGAGATATGGTCATCTGTGTAGTCTGGTCCCAGCAGACCAGGCACAGATTTACAAATTACAAATCACATTACAACTACATACAGAGTATGTAGTTGTAATTTGATTAGCAGTATACTGTGGTTACTTGGTTCCAAAAAGTGACAGCCAGTTTTTTTCAACCGTTTTTATGTGTATGCAAGTCTGTGCCTGGTTTGCTGGGACCAGATACCACATTCCGTCATCGTTAAGAGCTGGGACCAGAGTACATGGTGTGTATATGTATGACTAGCTCTCAGTGATGACGTAATGTGCTATCTGGTCCCAGCAAAACAGGCACAGATTTGCATACACATAAAAACGGTTGAAAAAAACTCACTTTGAAGAGACCAAGCAAAATTATTACTTGCGCGCTCTGCTTGCGCAAGTAAAAATAAGTAACAAACATAAGAGTAACTAAAATGAATTTTACAGCCACTAGTGTGTGCCCCGATATTTGACCTGGTAAATTATTTTCATTATGTCGATCTCCAACTCCATTCTTGTTTGGGGATCCAGGTCCCGGAGCTCGTTGGCCACATATAACCCAAAATATGTTGACCCATCAGGTCTGTTGTGGAGTTCCGCCATCACTGCCTGCTCAAATCTGTCGTCTTGACGAAGCTGGGGAGACTCCTCCTGTTCCCCCACAAGGTTCCTGGCCCTCCTTCGACTGGATGCTATTTAGTAAGGTTCAAGCATTGAACATTGAGCAATATTGAGCTGCACTGGATTTTGTATTGTATTACATATTTTGTATGGTATTACATAACTTTCATGTAAATATCTTACCACTTGTAGAAGAGGGAGGTCCTGACACAGGAGGAGCAGGTGGTGGTGGTGGTGGCGGACCTCGGGGTCCCCGCGCTGTTACCCCCAGATTGTAGTTGGCTGTGGCCTGGCGGTGGACTATGAAGTAAGATTGAATTATGTGTTATATTGAGCTGTACTGGATTTCTATTGTATTTCAGAACTTCCATGTCAAATCTGAATATCGTACCACTTGCAGAAGTGGATGGTCCTGAGACCGAAGCAGCTGCTGGTGTTGACGAAGCTGAAGCTCCCAGCGCTGCTGAACACGGAAGGACTGTGAAGTAAGATTGAATTATGTGTTATATTGAGCTGTACTGGATTTGTATTGTATTTCAGAACTTCCATGTCAAATCTGAATATCTTACCACTTGTGGAAGTGGGTGGTCTCACATGCCGTAAAACGGTATTTGTTGGGAAAAGGCGTGGGGTAATTGTCCTCCCCCCGGGTGCCACCGGCAGTGCAGGGTTAGGCATCACTATTACTATTGGGTAATATTCAAACATGTCTCACATTGGGTTCAATTGTTAAATTTGTAAACTTTAAAGCACAACTAGACTTAAGTAGAGGTTTTGGTTGTGTAGTTTACCTTCCCCTCTTTCTTCGTGCTGTGTAAATGGGGAGACTATTCTGGATTATCTAGCAACAGCGCAACTGTTGTACATATCTCATGACTACATTAAACCCATTCTGGGCGGGAACCCATATTGGTATCTTACCCCCTCAGGCCGGGAACCCATATTTGGGTTCTGTACAGTATGTACAGTATTCAAAAATAATTTTTTTTGATGCTGCTATATAAATATTTGAAGTTTTTCAGAAACCTTAGGTCAGGATTTAGAGGCGTTTTTAGAATCGGCCTTAGGCCTAAATGGGTTAATACAAAACACAAACCTCTACCAAAGAGTAATTTGGCTTGAGTGAGTCATCAGAATATCTTACTATATTTCGGGCAAACAGTCCTGGCCTCCTGTGTCCCACGTCCTCCTGTGTGCTCTCCTTTGTCCTGCTGTCTGCGGTCTATGAAGCAAAGTTTAAACAATGTGTTAGTGTACATCTTTAGAGTTTTCTGTTTGTAAACAGTCTGAATAATATGTATCTCTTACCACTTTCAGCAGCAGTGCCAAACATAGGCTTGGCCTGGCTTGGCTGGCTTTGAATGAGGGACTGCTGGCTGCTCTCTATAAAGTAAGATAATGTATTGTGTAAAGCTTTAATTATGATTGCTGTATTTGTAAACTGTCATGACTGATACAGTATTTATCTCTTACCACTTTCAGCAGCAGTGCCAAACATTACATCTTGGCTTTCAATGAAGGCCTGCTGGCTGCTCTCTATGAAGTAAGTTTAGAGAGTTTATTGTGTAAAGCTTCATGATTGTTGTATTAGTAAACCGTCATGACCGTCGATATGTATATCTTACCACTTTCAGCAGGGCTGAAGTCGCTAGGCTCACCAGAAGCCTGCTGCTGGATGCTCTCTATAAAATTAAGTTCAAACAATTATTAGGTACAGCAATGACAACTGAATGTTCCCCACAATGCCAATGACAATGTCATTCAATCTATCTTTCAGTAAGCGCATGCTGACCTGCAGTTGGAGTCGGCCGGAGGACATTTGAATTTGTATCCCTGGGCTCTATGTATGGAGCTAAGAAATTCATGATCCCCCAGTAAGCCCACTTCCTCTTGCGTCCCCCTTTGCTCCCGCTTGGCTTCTTCATTTCCTTCAACTTCAGTCTTCGATAGTAGTCCCGGATGGACTTCCAACGATCTTTGCAACTTTGAAATGCATGTGGTTGACACCAAAAGTATTTTGAGGTGAAGTAGAAATGGTTTGTTTTCTGCCCTATTCAAATTGTTCATTTATGGGCTAAGGCAATAGGCCTACCATGGAGATTCTTAGATTGAGATTCTATTTTGGGATACCTGAACCCTTCAACAGCAACCATCTCTGCTTCATATCTTGACGGGATGAAGTCTACCTGACTTCACATATTTGTTGTTTTCAAGCTACACTGGAGTGCATGCTGACAGTATTCTGTATGTAATACGTGTATAGTGGCCACAAATATTTGGTCCAATATTTTATGTCTGTATAATGTATTATCTTTGGTCAGTCTTTGACTACATACAGTATAAATTAACTGGTGGTATTCACCATCTGCTGTGACACAGCTGCTGTATTGAAAAATGTCATTGCCATGTGTGTATTCTGGTTTCATGAGTAGGAAGAAAATTGACAGTACATGATAGTTGTGTACTTGCAACTTTGTAATGCTGGGTATATTGTTCCATGTTTCACTCCTTGACATTGCAGCCATGACAATTGCCAAACAATAGCAATATAGTTGCCTACAGTACATGGCAGGGATTGGGAGGTTAGACGAGAATAGCACATTATTCAACCAACAAGTTTAGCCACATTATCTACATAATCTATAATCTATCTATGGAATATGGATCAAAGTCTTTGGTACATATTACATTTTGATTTACTTACGTTGAAGGCCTGTATCGGCACTTACTAGACGCCAGGCTCGCTCTCTATTAATGGTCCTCCTATAGTCATCATGACTTAGGTCATAAATGACTGGGTATTGGCTCACAGTCATTATGAGCGCCTCATCCCCGGTCTCCTCTCTTATTGTGTCCTGTGACATGCTTGCCTGCTCTCTCTGATATATATGTGCATTGAGCTGTTTTATAGCATAGGGGAGGGGGCCACAATCAGTCAGGCTTGACAGTAAATTGATTGAATTAATATTGTATTAACATTTTGTTAATGCAGTGCTACGATTATACAATGATGCTAAGGCATGAAACAAAAAAGTACTTGTTTTTATTGTGTGTATTCATGAAGACTATATCAAACATGTTTATTATTAACAGAGTGTAATTATCAGAGTGTTCATGATCAACTCGGGACGATTGGATCTTAACACTCACAGACCAGGGGGATCATCACTGCTGCTGCTCCACGTTTTTTTGTGTGGATTTTGGATCTGCAAAATGCACAAAATAACGTGCTCTATGTGCAAAATCCTCTGCGCGCCTTGGATATGAGTGCCTTGGAGTTGGAGCGCTTGGAAATGAGCATGCTCAGAAAGACCAGAATGAGCTTAAATCCGAAGGAATGTATACATGAGTCCAATTTCTTTCAATCTCATTGAACATCGGAATAATCTAGCCAGTGACATCGGAATGCTTGCAATGCCCGTCGATCTGTCTCCCCAATTTCAGCATGTTTGTCACGCTTGGCTGTGAGGGCCGATTCATACTCCTATTTTACCGCTGTTTCGGCGCTGTAGTGCCGAAATGATTTCGGCTCGTCATACATTTTCAGTAGCACCGAAGAGCCGACTTTAGGACGGTACCCGCCCCCCCGAACCTCAAATGACGTCAAATTGTAGGCTCTACAGCGCCGAACCGACTTTTATTCGGCTCTAAACTAGGAGTATGAATCGGCCCTAAGTCTGTGACAGAATGCCTTCGTTCACCGCCAGCTGCAGGGTGTGAGCCATGCATGTTGCTGCCTTGGCCTCGGTGCGTGCATTGTTACTTACTTACTTGCACCTACTGCCCCTTTCTGGGGCATAGGCCGTCAACAAGTGATCTCCAGGCATCTCTGTCTTGAGCTGTTCTCTCCAGCTGGTTCCAGGTCGTCTTCATGGTCTTGATGTCTGCCTCCAGGTCTCTGCGCCAGGGCAACCCCTTTTCCGCTTGCCCTGTGGGTTCCATGTTAGGGCTTGTCTTATGATGGTACTTGTGCTTTCGTAGGGTGTGGTCTATCCATCGCCATCTGCGTTTCCTTATTTCTTCTTCCGCCGGAAGCTGGTTTGTTCTCTACCAGAGTTCATTGTTACTGATGGTGTCTGGCCATCGGGTATGGAGGATCTTCCGCAGGCAGCTGTGGAACTCCAGATGTTCCGTAATAGGACGAATGATGCACAGGCTTTACGGATTCTAGCTCCAACGTCAGCATCTATGCCCCCCTGCGTGTCGATCACACTGCCTAGGTAAGTGAAGGCTTCAACTTCATCCAATGCCTCGTCGTCCAGTGTTATTGTGTTGGTGTTAGCTGTGTTGGTCTTGAGGATCTTGGTCTTGCCTTGGCTTAGTGGATGTTGAGGCCGAGTTGGGCCGAAACGGCTGCCACGTTGTTGGTCTTCTCCTGCATTTGTTGTTGGCTGTGCGACAGTAGTGCCAAATCATCTGCATAGTCCAAGTCGTCGAGTTTCTTCCAAGGTGTCCACTGGATGTGTGCATTGTGCCGCAGACTAAAATGCACCTTCTCTTTTGGAATGTTGCAATGTTTTTTTTTTTTTAACTTTGTTTTTATTTAGGGTTTTTACAGACATTATGATCAAACAAACAGAAATAACAACAACAACATAGTACAAAGACAAACTTCCACATGGACATAGAAATCAAAAACAACAAAAACAAATAAAATAAAGACATAAAATTAAATAAAACAAAACAAACAGATCGCATAAATTAAGTTTACAAAATAAATTAAATACAATTAGAACCTTACTTTGGGAATATTTTTAACTCTTCTTTTCCATCATCCTATTATGTTTCACCTCTTGTCCATTTATATAACGACCATTTTTCCCATCTTTTTTCATAGAGGTCTACTCTTATTCTTATCTTGAATGTCAACTTTTCCATGTCTTCTATATTGGCCACGATTGCTCGCCATTGTTTATAGCCTGGTATGTCAGTCTTGAGCCAATTTTTTGTGATTGCTTTCTTTCCGGCAGCTAGAAGGATTTTGACCAGATATTGGTCTCTCGGATGGATAGATTCCTCAATAAGACCCAAGTACATTACAAGGCAAGAACAGGGGATGTCGTATCCTATTACCTCACAAATAGCTGTGTGGATTATCAACCAGAAAGGTTGTATCTTTGCACAATTCCAGAAAACATGTGTATGGTCAGGATTCATGTGGTTACACTCTCTCCAACATGGCTGTTGGCTCTTAAGCTGTTTGCTCTTAATTTGGGGTGTTATAAAATACCGTATTTGGTTTTTCCATACAAATTCCCTCCACTCCTTTGATTGGGTTGTTGTCTGGTGTTTTTCCCACATATCGTCCCACATCTTTTCTGGAATGTCCTCACCCAACTCCTTTGGGTCCGCGTCAATATGCCGACGGTCCATTGGTCCGATCGACAACCTACGTCAAACCCTCACCCTAACCCTAACCTCCCCCGGGGCAGACACCTAAACCTAACCACCCACCCTCTCCCGACCCCCAGTGCACCTCGGACCAATGCTCCTTCGGAGCAATGGTCCGTCGGATCATAGGGTGCTTCCCACTCCTTTTCCCATTTATTTTTTACATATATTGTGGAAAACTTTTTGGAATCCATCAAACACGAGTACAACACAGATATGGCTTTGGGTGTGACTCTACCATACGCCCGTTCAATGATTCGTATTATGGGGTGTATTTCTTCCGCCGGTCTTTTAATGTTTCTGTTATAATAGTCTCTCATCTGTAAATATCGGAAGAAGTCCTGATTAGTCAGGTCGTATGCATTTTTTATTTCTTCGAAGCTTTTCATTTCTCCATTTTTAGTTAATAGGCATATGGCTGTCACACCCAAATCCCTCCATTGCTTAAACCTTGAATCGGACCTTCCTGGTTCAAACTTCTTATCATATGAGATCCATTTTAACATACCCAATTCCTTTCCAACCTTCAATTGTTTCACTATTGAGTACCACGTAGTTAAAGTAAAAGATGTTATTGGGTCCAAGTCTAATTCACTCTTCACGCTCGTTTGGATCCCTCGTTCTCCTATATTTGTATGAATCGGGATTGTAAACCCTTTTACCTCGATGTCCTTCCACTTAGCTATATACGGTAGACTGCACCAGTTAAGGAGTGGTCCCAGTTGTGCTGCATGGAAGTACTCCTTTAAGTTTGGAAGTGCCATTCCCCCTTTATTCTTTGGTAATTGTAGAGTACTATATCTTATTCTAGGTCTTTTTCCATCCCATATAAACCTTGATATAAGTTTATCCCATTTCGTGAATTGGGCCGGTGGTATAGGGATAGGTAATGACTGGAATAAATATAACAGGCGTGGCAGGACGTTCATTTTAATCGCTTGTATCCTATCACTAAACCCCATTGGATATGTGGCCCATCTCTCTATATCTTTTTTTATGTTATCATCAATTTCTTGGTAGTTACTTGCATATAGTTTGGATAGGTCTTTGGTTATATTTATGCCTAAGTACCTAATTGATTTTGCCTCCCAATTTATATTTATTTCCTTTAGTTTTTGATTCGGCCTACAATTGAGCATGAGAATTTGAGTTTTAGACTTGTTTAATGTATAGCCTGAGTATAGACTAAACCGATCTAATGTTTGCAGTAGGTGTTCAAATGATTCCAATGGATTTTTTAAGTGGACCAATACATCATCTGCAAAAAGGCTCACAACATGTCTTTCACCATTCATTTCTATTCCCGCTATATTTTCGTTGTCTCTTATCACCTGGGCCAGTGGCTCTATAAAAAATGCGAATAGGGAGGGGCTTAAATTGCATCCTTGTCTACAACCTTGTTCTATTTCAAATCTATCTGTCAGAGAACCATTTACCTTTATTCTAGCTGTTGGATTAATATAAAGCGTTTTAATACACTGAATTGCCTTTTCATCAAACTCAAATCTTTCCAGTGTTAGGAATAAGAACCTGTGGGAAGTTTTATCGAATGCTTGGGCGGCATCCAGACTAACCATTGCTGCGGGAGTGTTATTATTCTTTATTTTGTGCATAATGTGTAAAGTTCTCCTAATATTATCCTGCGTTTTTCTTCCCGGAATGAAGCCACATTGGTCTTCGTCTATCATATCTGCAATAAAAGATTGAATTCTCTCTGATAGGATTGAGGTATATAGTTTGTAGTCGACATTTAGTAGTGAAATTGGTCTGAAGTTCTGACAAAGTGTTTTGTCTTTCCCAGGCTTTGGTAAAACTGTAATTACCGCTTCCTTCCAGGAGGGGGGGGGTAGAGCCATTCTTTTTAACCCAGTTAAAAGTATTGTGCAATACAGGGGTTAATTCACTTGCAAATTTCTTGTACCATTCTGATGGGAACCCATCACTTCCAGGAGTCTTGCTAGCCTTTGATCTTCCTATTGCTGTGGTGATTTCATCAATGGTTATAGTTTTTGTTATCCTTTTATTTTCTAATTCACCAATACTAGGCAAGTCCAATTTATCAAGAAATGTTCTGGTTTCCTCTTCAGAGGAGGTGGGTGTTTGGGTATACAGTTCTTTATAGTATTTCTGGAAGATACTTTCTATTTCTCCTTGTTTGTATTTGATTTGATTTGTTTTGGGGTCCATCAGTTTGTGAACTGTTATATCGGCTTGCTGTTTCCTTAGGCGTCTAGCCAATAGCCTCGCTGCCCTAGGGCCAGCCTCATAGTAGCTCTGTTTAAAGTACCTTGCTTTCATTTCCACCTCCTGTTGGAGAATTTTATTGATTTGTTTTCTTACCTCAGTCATTTGTGTGAATATTTGTCTGTCTGCTCTTATCTTATGTTTTTGTTCCAGTGTTTTAAGGTCAGATAATAGTTGCTTATAATTAGCCAGTTTTTCCTTTTTCATTCTGCTCGAGATTGCAATTAATTTCCCCCTGATAACTGCCTTTAGGGCATCCCATAGTATTGCTGGAGTAGTTTCACCATTATTGTTATCAGTTAAGTAGTTCTCAATGTCGGTTCTGATTTGTTCTACCACCTGGTTATTATTTAACAGTCCAGCGTTTAACCTCCATATTGTATTCCTTTTTCTGTCAGATAAACAGACCTTCATATAAACGGCACTATGATCAGACACATCTGCTATTCCAATATTACACCCCTGGATCAGTTCTCTATTTTCTTTTTGCGTATAGAAATAATCTAACCTGCTATAGACAGAGTGGGTCTGGGAATAATGGCTATAGTCCCTTTGGAGCGGGTGGAAGTCTCGCCAAACATCAACAAAACCCATTTCTTCCTATGTGTTTTTGACTAGTTTTGAAATGGGCTTTTTATTCCTGTTCAGGCTAGTGGTGTCTAAGTCATAGTCAATCACAACATTTAGGTCTCCCGCACACCAGCAAATTCCTTCTGATTCCAAAGTTATGATGTCAAATAATGTTTTAAAGAATTGTTTATCGCTCTCGGGTGGAGCATAAATATTAACCAACGTCACTTTTGTCTCCTGAATTGTTCCCTTAACAATAATATATCTGCCTTCTTTGTCCTTTATTTCTTTTTGGCATTCAAACTTGATTTGATTAGAGATCAGGATTGCCACTCCTCTTTTACGGGTATTGGTGTGTGAACTATAATATGTATGCTTATAGCCAAATTTCTTCAATTTTTCATGTTCTGATTTGGATAAGTGGGTTTCCTGAAGAAAGCTTATTTGTGCTTTTTCTTTTTTAAGCTTGGTCATAACTTTAGCTCTTTTGACCGGGTTTCCCAGACCGTTGACATTCAAAGACATAAGTTTAATCTCCTGTTTCGTGGTCATATTTGGTTATAGAGTATCCGAAAAAATAATTATGACGGTTCCCTCTTAGGTTCTTGGTGCATTCATATGCAAAGATCAAAATAAAACTGTAAACCCTTTTAACTATATACAAAAACAAAAACATAGATACATATACGAATGCAGATGAATGTTGCAATGTTAGTTGCTGTGTGTGATCCACAAATATTCCTCCTAGTTAGACTAGCCTACTAGAGGGAGTGTAAACAATGATCGGGTGCCACCCACTTATAAAACAAATAGGCTATGGGTAAATTCACCTTCCTTTTATTCCACATTCAGGTGTGGAATGCCCTGCCCCCTTCTCTTAAAACAAGCAAATCACTGGCTTCCTTTAAAACAATTTCACATTAAACAATTTAAAACATTTTCACATGTTTTTGAGTATTGTTCATGACATGATTATTATGGCATGATTATTGTTCATGACATGATATGTGTGTGAGTGCATGGGACCCAAATGGAAACAAGACCGCAAGGCAAGGTCTGACTGTACTTTTATATTGTCTAATAAAATATTCATGCAATTATTCAATTCGATGTGAAATCTTATTTTATACACTAGGGCCGTTAAACTCAGCATGCTTATGGGGCTTACATCAGAACTCCAAATATCTGTTGTGAAGCTCATTGTGGTGATGTCGGCTGCAAGGACCTCACTCCTTAATACAAGGAGGACGTACACACACACACCCATGGCCCAGGTTCAACAAGACAAACAGAAATATCTAAAATAAGAATAGAGTCTCTGCACACTGGTGATGCTGAAAAAGCTCCTCTGTTATTGCTCGTCAACATTTCAATCTTATTCGATCTTCATCAGATGACGACCATTATGCTAAGTTATGAACGTATTCATAACTTAGCATGTATTCTGTTGTATCTGTCTAATAAGTAATTCAATCAATCAGAACAAAACAAACGGGAGCAGTTACTAGGGGGGAGCAGATCGACCCATTTGTGCCAAGAGTAAAAAAACGATTTTATAAGAAGAAGAAGAAGAAGAAGAAGAAGAATATTCTTTAAGGATCTGTCTTGAGAGATTAGCCTTAACCCTGTAAGACCCGGATATATTTCTACTTGCAAAAAAGAGATTTCAACCTTACTACTACTTTGTACTACTAGGACTAGGAAAGAATATGTAAAAAAAAAAAGATTGATTTTATGCACATTTATAATAATGATATAATACTTATATAATAATATAATAATTCAAATTTGGGGGATATCTTTCACAATAATGAATAAACATGTTCTAGACATTCTAATGATCACAAAAAAGTGAGTCCATAATGTTTTAATTTGTGTGAATTTCAGCCTCTGTGGGGGTATTTATATGCAAATTTCATGACCAATGGCATTGCAATGAACATCACTGATGACGTTTAGGTGAAAAAAGAACAGAAAAACAAAAGTAATTAATTAAAAGCAACGCTGGGTCTTACAGGGTTAAAGGTATTATGACATTATTTATATAGCATAATTTTAACAACATTAAAAGTCTTGGCCGTGGTCCTTCAAATGTGTCTACAAAGTTTTAACAGAAAAAACTCCACTCCATGTATTCATTTTCCTGACATATGTATTTCTGTAACGTTAAAATGTCCATGTTAATTGTGGATAATATCCTCTGAAATATTAATAACAGTATTGTATCAACTTGCCAACATGTTTCTAGCCTAGAGTTCATGGCCTTTGAATAATTTTCTCTAGACATACAACTTACCATAACTATACTGTAATGTACATTTATTCAATGTTTGAAGACGAATGAGGACAACGAGAAGAACATCATCCAGAACAGTGGACGACATATTTGCTCCAGGCACCACTACAAAATGCTACAAATGTACAATGCTGGGCATGGCATCTTTAGAATCAGAACAGATCAGCTTCAAGATTCAGAAAACATGTTTTACATTCATATTGGTTTGTTCCGTCATGCTTGCTATAGTCAGTGTATGAGATTACAACCACTGTCCCCCCCCCAATTAACTCATGGAGTCACATTTAATAACTACTGTAAACATACTGTGAAGCATTTTGGCCAGGCAACAATAGTTCCACTACAAATATATATTCTGAATTAATCTTCTCTTTGGGCATTTGGCTTGATTCATGACTGTACAAGATATTTCTTGAATTGAGAATACATGACTGAAATTGTATAATCAGTTAACCATTATTTTTAAATGACTATATTATAATATCAATATTTTAATGTTTTTGGCACTTTCCCTTCAAACATGTATGCAAAACACAAAGAAAAAACTTATATAGCCTAACTTATGACAAATAGATGTAGGCTACAATATGCCAGCAACATATGCATCAGTTTGGAATACTTTATTTCCTTTTTCAATTATACAACTTTGAACTTATTGTGTCATGTATGTTGAGTCATATTTTTCACATCTGACAGGCGTTATTCCTACATACAAAATGTTTGTCATCTGGTTCTGGGATCTCTTCCGTTTCTGTGCGGTGAAGTTGATGAACCATGGGCTGTAATGTAAACAGAAGTAATTCAGATTAAACATGTTATTTATAAGACTATCATTGCATGCACTGAAGGGGTGGACAATCAACGTGGCCATAAGGGCAAATGTTGTAAACAACACAGCCAGTTATGCTGCACACAACGGTGTCACATGTCGAAAATCCCCTCACTGGGTATGCATAATGAGCGACGCGATGCAAAGTTATGTATTATAGTTACGATTATATTCAGGGGGTGAATATGTGTCCGTTAACGAACACATCGTGGCATAGACGTGGTCTTGTCACACACACCATACTGTTCTATTTTGATAAGACCAAATTAATGTCAGTCTCCAGGTTTTCTTCCGAATAATATGAACACAGATTTAGTATGACTATGTATGTTTTATTTACAAGGGCCATCATAACAGTATACAAATAGAACAAAATGTAGCCTACCCGTAAGGGTCCATTTGGTTCCATCATGGGTTCCATGTGTATACCAGGGGGGCAGTCAGACAGATATTTTCTGAAGCCACTAAGGAAATGGAAGTTCATATAATGGCCTGTTGTGGCGCTGTCATTGGGCTCAAAAAAACCCATAGCCCCATAGAAGTCCATGTATTTGGGCCCAACTTCACCTAGACTGTATTACCTTAATAAACATGGTCATGAATACTTTTTGCTTCCAGTCACTAGTTTAAAGTCTCATTTCTAATGTCATAATATTCTTTTTGGAAAATTATGGTCCCATTTATAAAAAAATTTACCATAAAGTCGTGCATGTTCTGAGGGGCGTGGCTAACGTTACAGTCTATGAACGGGATCCCCCACCCACTCGAGTCAAAATTTAAACCAACGAAGAAGAAGGGGGGAAGTCCCGCCTCGTTGTCTGGGCCAGCCAATGGGCCAGCTGGGCCCAAACGGATCTAGAAAGATGGCGACTTCCATTGCAAGGACTGACAGGCTTCATTTTACGTTCATGTTAGACCCGCGGAACGCTTTGTCCATATTTTTTACAGTCTATGGTGTATACTCAGTAACAGTGATGATTCATTCAGGGCTATCTTATGTGTTTCTGTGTTTCAAATTTTGTCCACCACAAACCAGCATATTATTGACTAGCCTGTCATTAACCAGACTGAACGTGGATTCCATCACACGTGCGTTGCTAGTCCACGGTATGAGACAACCAAAACAACATCAAAGTTCAAATATAGTAACCTAATGCACAACAACGGTATAAACACTTACAGACTAGTTGGAATGTGCACACATGCACCAACAGAAGTTTCTTTGTGATCTCAGATGGAACATTAGCATTACCTAAATGAATCCACTCGGAGCGCAGGTCTTCTTTTAATGGGAGATTATGTAAAGATATGTTTTTTTTTTCTAATATATTTTTTATCCCACGATTTTTGTAACCCATTTTTCACCCCTGTGTCAATCATCTAATGTGATCCTGGGCTCTACACACCCTCCACCAACCTGGGGAGAGCAACGGACTTAACTCATGCTTCCTTCATGCTTGAGTGTCCAAGTTGCTCCTTTACACCTGACAGGGGGGAGTTTCCCTGGTTGGACGTAGCGCGTGGAAGGAACACGTTATTCCAACCAGTTCCTTTCCCCTCCATCAGGCGCCCCGGCTGGCCAGGGGGAGGCAGTTTAGAGACCAGGATTACTGCATGTTTTTGTGAGGGTACCTACCCTAGGGGACACAGGGAGAACATGCAAACTCCACACAGAAAGGCCCTTTCGCCAACCCCGCCTTCGGGTATGGGCACTGATGACGCGGAGGAGGAAACACGCCGCCAGGACCCACAGCACCCCGAGTGGGAAACCCCGAGGGGCGGGGAAAGGTGGTGGGCAGGGAGCAGAGGAGAGGGGGCAGAGGTTTAGCGGTGTTATACCGCCGTCCAACCAGATGAGCCGTTTTTGCATAATTATTCACACAACTCCAGAGAGCAGAGAATACACTGAATGTTCAAAGTTTTTTTTTTTTGTGAAATTGATGTCAAGACACCCCAAAAAACACAAAAATGTAACCTGACACTTGATTCAGTTTAGAGCAGTTTGACGTCACACGGACGACTGTGAAGAAGTGAAGTATGAGGAGGCGTGACGACCACACCCTCCTTCAAATCCTACAGTCATGAGTCAGGACTGATGAAGGTGAAGAAACACTGTGTTCATTATCAACGTCTCCTCTGCAGAAGACGGTCACCTTTAACTGGACGTGAATTCACCAGGTAAGAATCCTAAGAAAATATACAGTATGTGGTGCATGTGGTGTATAACATTGTATAATGCACATACAGTATCTAATAATTGTATAAGATAAAAGTGATAGTTGAGTCTTGAAAAGCCATATTTGATACTCACAGATCAACAGGGGTGTTGCCGGAACACACGATTAAGGGATAACAGTGTAATTGTTACATTTTGTATAATTTGTTTCAAAGTCACACACACACACGCGCGCGCGCACACACACACACACACACACACACACACACACACACACACACACACAGGTTGACAGATAAAAAAGGTTAAAAGGTTATTAATTAAACAGAATGTTAATGAAAGTGCATGGTTCTTTCACGTCTATCTATCTACATCGGCTAATTTAAAAACCTTAATACCGGTATTTGTTTTTATGGCTGGGTGGGTATGTTTAGTCAGGGTGACAGCAGGTCGTCTCCACAGCTGCTATTGTGCCTTTCCCCTGGGAGAGACCTGGGTCTCAAGTGTCACAACCAGTTTTCACCGCTTCGACGACTTGTTGCTCATATGAACTTTTATTTCTTTCCATAAATATGCTATGTTCGTGCCAAATCATCATTAATATTACAGCCTTTATTAAACACACACACAGAAAAAGCACTGGCAGATATCATCATTAAATGTATGGGCTGTTCTGGAAAGGTCGGGCCGAATTTTGTTAGGCTCTATAAAAGTGAAATCATACTCTGTCACGGCTAGCGCCGAGCTCGCTTGTAGATATTGGAGGCCCTTGACCTGGTCCTTGATATGTTTAAGTAGTCGAGAAAAGTTGGTAAATATCTGTAGAAGCTAACATTTTGGATGTGTATAGAACGTGTATAGAACGTGTAATTAACTTTAGTTTTTTCTTTTCAACCAAGGTTCATGTTTTAGGATCATTTAGGTTCATTATTTTTCATTTGCTGCTTTCTTTCGTTTTAGGGATTTTAGCTGTTTTTGACAGGGGGGTGGGGGCATTCGAACATGGGGCTAAATATGTATTTTGTTACAACATTTTATAGCAATTTATTTTTTTATTATTTACTATAGTCCTACTAGACCCCAAGAAATTATAATTGACCACAAAAGATCACGGATCTACTGAATATGTCAAACTGACATATTGAGCCTATATGACAAACAGTGTGGCTTCCCCCCAGTAGACTACCTTCACATTCAGTAGATCCTGTGATCTTTTGTGGCCAGATGTAATTTCTTGGGGTCTTGTAGGACTATAGTAAATAAGAAAAAAAGAAATCGCCATAATATTTTATAAATAAAGATAAAGAAGAAATAATTTAGCCCCATGTTCGAATGCCCCCGCCCCCCTGTCAAAAATAGGAATAACACTCATCTTTTACTTTCTCTAATAACAACTTAAGACATGAACCGTGGTTCAAAAAAACTAAAGTTGTCCTTTAAGATCTGCTGTTGATCGTCCTGTCTGCGACATGGCAGACTGGGATAGCAGCAACCTATATGATCAATGGAGCGATCGATGACTCTCACAAGAAAGCAGACGAACTCGCATTTCTGCATTACAGTTAACGGGTGGGGGGCTGACGGCCCATGGCTATTCAGATACAATGACTGAATTCCCTTTGTCGCTGAAATACCGGCTGAAGTGGATTCCTCAGCGGTGCATGAGAGAATGTATCTCTGTTCTGTGCCTCTCTTTGCTGCTCTGCTGAGAGCTGCACATTTGGGCACCTTTAGGCAAGTGGCTATGGCCGAATTTAGCCCAAGGAGTATTTTTGTGCAAAATGTATGCTTGGAATGGATTCAGCATCATGAAAACCCCCTAGTTTGACATGTCACATGCTACTTAAAGTATAATGAAAATTGGAACGCTTTGCCTTATATTGGTTGATAATGGTACCCCAACTTTCAGCAGCTGTCACAAAGTTTCCCAAGGGAGTTGGGTTGGAACACATTTTTCTGTGATAGTAGACATGTTTATGAACACATCTGTGGAGAAATCTAGTGGTAAGCTTTTTTTTTGCAGATTTGCCACAATTTAAGCTAACTTTACCTAACTAATTGTCTACTACTGCATCAGAGGGACTGACTGTATGTGCGTTATGATATGAGATGCGTGCGTTTTCCTGCTCATTTTGTTCTTACCATGGGTTCCATAATCTACTAGGGACGTCATAAATCCACTGTCCTACTGTATATATTTCCCTGTGTGTATAATAAACTCTAGAATATACATGGGCAACTGGCGGCCCGGGGGCCACATGCGGCCCCCACGGCCCACCTTCACTTAATGTGGCCCTCAGGTTAATGTCAGAATACTGATATAGTATTGGTTTCAGCTGTTACAATTCCACAACATGCAAACATGACCCGCTTTAATTACTGCAGTCTAAATTAGTAGCTCATTGCTCAACACAAGTATAATTAAAGGCATTTCAAATGACATCAAAATGATAATTTTCAGGATTTCAATTTGAATATAGCAAAAAGTAGCTCATCTACAAGCTCAAAACGCGTCGCAGCGCGTTTTGAGCTTGTAGATCGGATATTTTCGCTATGACAGTAATATATGGCCCTAGGGAGTGAGTGTGGAAATATAGTGGCCCTCTCCATCGCCAAAGTTGCCCACCCCTGTCTAGAATGTATGTGTAATACTGCGCTGTGTTGGCATAATATGCCATATTATGTTCTCTGTGCCTGCAGCCTGCAGCTCGACGGATCCTCACCCACCACCCCAAGGTTAGATAGAGACTTCTAGAGCTCTTATAGATGGTCGCCCTTTAAGATCAGAACTATACGTGGTGCAGCTGGTTCCTTTCGTTGGCTTGGCTAACTCGCCCGTGAATCAGAGGCAGAATAGGGCGGGCTCATGGCTCAGCGTGTCCCTGACTTGAATATGGCAAGCAAGCAATAAAGGTTATTACAAATATTATAATGAAGTATTAGTGAGAGTGGAACATAATACACATGAAAAGTGTGGCGTGTCAAACCCAACATCCAGCTCTTTTCTTATGATGGAATGAAAGGAAAATGGAGACGAATTGACGCACAGAGCTTTCTGTTTTAGGAACACAAGGCTGCTGTACTTTATACCTCATACTTTAATGCTTAGTATAAGGTATAAAGTACAGCCTTGTGTTCCTGAAACAGAAAGATTGAGTATTGGGTAAGACTGACGTTATGTATCTTTCAGGACTTTTCACTGCTTTGTCTCAACCATTGCTATATATGGCTCTGGTCTCAGCCACCACGGTAGATATTTTGACATTACGTTTTTTTTTTTGGAATGTTGCCACTAGTGTTGCAGCAGGTTCATCCTGTTTGTTGTAAAACTCTAAGGGTCGATTCATACTCCTATTTTAGAGCCGAATAAAAGTCGGTTCGGCGCTGTAGAGCCTACAATTTGACGTCATTTGAGGTTCGGGGGGGCGGGTACCGTCCTAAAGTCGGCTCTTCGGTGCTACTGAAATTTTCTGACCAGCCGAAATCATTTCGGCACTACAGCGCCGAAACAGGAGTATGAATCGGCCCTAAGTACTGAACCCTCGTCTGGTTTGACAGACAGGTAGTGTGTGCCGGCTGGGTGGTGTGTGACAATCCGGTTGAAGTATACCTTGGTACGGCGGCAGCGGCGACGGGCCCAAGAGAACAATAACGCAACACGAGACAGTGTCACGCTAAAGGTTCACAAAGTTTATTGCACACATACAGGAAATATATAGAGCTGGATCCTAATGACGTGACAACAACACTTGAGACATAACAACCGCTAACTGCAGCAAGCTGACCTTGCTGTCTAAAATGTCTCCAGTTGCTAGCTATAAAGTACAGTTAAGGCAGTACACAATACATAACAAGTACACTGTGCTCTCACGTACAAGTACACAGCCATGAGCGATCAGATTACAACACTGTTGTTCTGGGCATCTTTGTAATGTTAGTGTTAGTAAAAAGCAGGTAAAAGAGTAATGTTTGAGGCAGACTAACATCAGTCACTTTTCCATTCACTGTAGTAGAAGGAGGTGCGGGGAAACCGCAGATATGTCGTCTCCGCCTACAGGAAATACGTTGCCTGCGACCATGAGACCCGTTTCTGAATCGATCTATATGGGGACTACTCTAGGTTGGCGGAGGGTGTGTGTAGAGCCCAGGATCACATTAGATAATTGACACAGTGGTGAAACATGGGTTACAAAATTGTGAGATAAAATTTATTTTAAAATAAATAAATGTGATGATGATACAAAAGGTGCTCACACGGATCAAACGGGATCACGGCATAAAGAAAAAAGAAATGAGGGGAGAGGGGACGGCGACACTGCAGCCAGATTGCACGGCTGCAGCGAGAGCCACTTAATATATCCGCTCTGCAGAGCTCACCTCCGGCCACAAGCATTTGGAAGTCGGCTTGTGTCTCTTCCAAACAATCGGCTTGGCCGACAAATTGAACTCGAGCCGGGATGAATGAATGTGGAAATACCGCTGTATTGCCGAAATGATTGTGGCTCGTCAGAAAATATCAGTATTCCCCCCGAAAGCTTGGTAGCCTACATTCCAAAATGACTTGGGCAGAAAGTGCTTTCAAGTCAACCTTTTGACCTAATTGACCTTATGCACACCACTGCCGTCTTGCCAGCAAGGTGCTACCTAGGTGCAACTTCCCATTGCCAATTCATCCAAACAGAAAAGTCCTATCGTTCTATATGCAAAGTGTTTGTTTCATAAAAATCCACTGTAGACATGTTACAGTATATGATTTATTGACTTATTATGAGCTCCTTTCTGTCAAGAACTTCCTTGCAGTTTGGTAGTGCTTGTTGCATACCACTCAACAGCCCATGCGTACCACCTGTTTTGAATTTGCACATAGTGCAGGAGGCAGCAGGGGGTTGCTTTACTGATAACGAGTGCTTCTGAACTCTGACACTTAATAATAATCATCTGCAAGGAATTTATTGACAGGAAGTGGCTCATAACATTTCTACGGTGAATGGTTTTTATGAAACAAACACTTTGCAGATAGTAGCTCAGACGGCCAATTTTCTGTCTTGTCTCAAGGCGACTCCAGCCGCGACTTGAGTGACAGGGACCTTGGGCACGCCCACTTTCTGAGAAAAAGCTGCTTCAAAATCAGTTTTGCGTGCTTTTGTTTCCAGCTTCATCTTGGTGTGAATGAAGCATCACGTGTGCTACTGTGCTTCCTACTCATGAATCTGTATGCCCATAAACATCCCTGTCTAACACTGAGAACACCAAAATACAGAGAGAGAGAGCGAGAGAGAGAGAGAGAGAGCAGCACCACCACACTAGTACACTGTTTAAACACCACCAGACTACTACAGTGTGTTTCAATAGGTAAACACCACCACACTAGCATGCGTTTCTACGTCCGAGCATAGACATGGTAACGCCCCGTCTGCCTCTGATTGGCCTACCGACACTTCACGTCTTGCCTGTCCTCCGAGATGCAAGGGTACTCCGTGGTGGGAAATAATACAAGTGCCAGAGAATGGCAACACGCGACAGTAACTTAAACTTAAATTTTTGTAGAAGAGGTATTGTATTGTTTGGGCCGTTTGCTTTGATTGAATAAAGTGTTAGTGTTGATTATCGTGTAATAATCTAATTATAGTAAACTAATACTATTATACTAAAAAAGATAAAGATCAAGGTATTAATCTAATTATAGTAAACTAAAACTGTTACAGTAAAAAAGATAAAGATCAAGGGAAAAGAGACCTTTTTACAATAATGTTTCAAGTTTACAAATAAACAGGCCAACAGCATAAAATGTGTTTGCCTCTTCTACAAAAATAAAAGTTACCGATCGCGCGTGCCAAGCTGTCATTCTCTTGTATTATTTAATACTGGTATTATTTATTTATTTCCCACCACGGAGTAACCTCGCAGCAGACTATCCAGCATGTATCTTCCACCTCGGAGGAAACTCTGGTAAGGCAGTGCTCAGACGTAGAAAAGATATACGCACTACTACAGTGTGTTTCAATAGGTAAACACCACCACACTACTACAGTGTGTTTCAATAGGTAAACACCATGCACCACACTACTGCAGTGGCTGATAACTACCGGTATAGAGGCAAATGGTGGGTAAAATATGTATTTATGTTTTTGTTGTAAACACAGAGCAACATTACATACTATACAAACTATACAAAAGATAAATTAGACGTTTGCCTGCGACACACACTAGTGAAAATAGCAGATCTACAAGCTCACAATGCATCTCTTCGAGCCACGTTGTGAGCTGGTCCATCTGCTATTTTCACTACTTTATAAACGCATTTTTTATTCATGGTAATTAGGTGATTATTTTATTTTATTCATGAAATAATTTAGAAAATTGTTGGAATTGTGTATTGAAAAGTTTTTCTTCTTTAAACTTTTGTTTTGTTTTGAATAAACAAAATATTACAATTAGTAGCCTACATTAAATGCATGCCTTATGTTCTCTCATGTCTGTCTGTCATATGCAGTGATGAATAGGTGACCACTGCTTCTATTTGTGGCTCCAAAGTTGAGCAAGTCCAGAGATGCAAGTTTATGTTTTCAACCAAATCCTCCACCAACAGTCTGGTCTAGCAGTCATTTACAGTGAAGGCCTTGCATAACAAAAGTCTAAATTATGTTGTGTTCGTCTTAATAATAATATCCACACGAACGACGGAACTTCACTGGTCTTATAGCACCACTTTATTAGCCTCCGTCACATAATACAACAATAAAAATTGCAGATACTTCTTGGTTACGTCCTAATGAACTTTGAACCCTGTGACATCACTCAGATTAGATTACACCACAAATGAGACTTGCAAAAACGAAAGAAAACAACGCAAGGATTTAAGAAACCGTCAAACAAGTAGTACCCTTACACAAGGGCCCTGGCAGCTCTCCCCTATGTGTTTACAGCTTGTTAGCTCCAAGTCCAATTGATTCCAGCTCCCTCTTATTGTTGGGTGGCAGCTGGGTTGTGTGTGTGCGTTCAATGTCATTAGCACCATGCATGCATGCATACCAGAGTGGCAGCATTTCACACCAACCGAAGTTGGTGTCCCTGGGTCTGTCCCTGGGTCTGTCCCTGGGTCTGTCCCTGTGTCCCTGGGTCTGTCCCTGTGTCCCTGGGTCTGTCCCTGTGTACCTGGGTCTGTCCCTGGGTCTGTCCCTGTGCCCCTGGATCTGTCCCTGTGTCTGTCACTGTGTCTGTCCCTGTGTCCCTGGGTCTGTCCCTATGTGTCCCTGGGTCTGTCCATGTGTCCCTGGGTCTGTCTGTCCGAGCATGAAAATAGCGTTATAGCGTTTGTTCACCACCAAGTGTCAGTGGTACAGTACAGTACAGTACAGTACAGTACAGTACAGTACAGTACAGTACAGTACAGTACAGTACAGTACCACTCACTTCAGACAGGTCCGACTTTTTTCTTCTTGTCAATTCCAGACCAACCCAGCTGTCACATGTGTCACGTGTGCTTTCTTCTCATAAATCTGTCTGCAGGTATGTGATGTCTCACAGTCACACCTAGCTACGCTATGTTGCTGTCACGCTGGCTTTAAGAGTGTGCAATCTAGGCTACTGTAATAAAACATACACATCACACTTAACATAACCTACAGTATAACAATGATGATCACAATATGACATGTTATATGTATTCACAGAATAAATCATTTGAAACAGATATGAATACATATAATATCTGTAGGCTACACTACATCCTCTGCAGATGAGGGTCACATTTTACTTAATCTGGATGTGAATTCACCAGGTAACGCTACTAAAAGGCAAACTTACTATTGTTTTAATGAGTAGTTCATATGTGACATTATAATTGGGCTCGGACTTTAACTGCTTTATTTTGATTAATGAATTTCAGAAAAATTATGTTTGAAAAATGTTTAATCAAGGCTTATTTTTGCACCACAGAATCTTTCTCACTGACTTCCAGGTGTAGCGATCATAAAGGTGTGTGAATCTCTGAATATATATTCCTAAAATTACTGCTCTTTATGGTAAAACTGTTATTGATACAAAATTAGACTCTAATTAGACTCTAATTCATTCGTTTTTTCTAATTATAATGTATAATATGACAAGATACAAATACAGATTATGAATGTTTGATGAACAGTATTGCTTTGCATAATACAACTCTGGAAGTGTAAAGTGCTACTATACATGATGATAGTGATGAAGCATTATACAATTGTGGAATATTTTCAACATTTGTACAGAAATGTGTTCCTTGACTTGTGGTCAAAATGTACTTTATGTAACATTGATCCATTGTTTTATTTCCAGTGTTGGAAGATAGAATCAACAGCAGGCAACAATAGTCGGTGTTGGTTATACAAAACCTCATTCCATTGGTGAGTTGATTATACAAAACCTCATTCCATTGGTGAGTTGATTATACAAAACCTCATTCCATTGGTGAGTTGATTATACAAAACCTCATTCCATTGGTGAGTCATCATGCATGTGTCAGATGTCAGATCTCTGTCTGACAGCTTGAAGGAATTTAACACAACGTTTCCTTATAACCCATTACGACCTGAGGCCCATTCTACAAAGCAGTAGTTCTCAAACTTGTTTGTGCCAATATGACCAAACCCCCCCCCCCCCCCGCCCTCAGCTAGTTTAGGAGTCTAATTATTTATTTATTTGTCACCTCTTTCCCACAGCAGTGTGAGGAGAAGGAGATGGAGTCCAGAGTGGATGATGTTAATCCTGGAGTAACTGAAGGCTCCTCAGAGCAGGTAAACATCTTCAACCTTCAACCTTACCAGTTAGCTATGGAATGCATTGCATTTCCCGTCAGTCAGTGTATCACTATCAGGGATCGTAGTAAATGTGACCTGCTGTCGCAAGTAAGCCCACATATGGAGATCCCTGATGTCATCAATATTAGTATATGGAAATATGTCAGAAGCTGTTCTGACATTCCATGTGTCGATCCTTCCCCATCCTTCCTTCCTCTTCGATGTCACCCTTTTGACTGATACCTGTCCATTTAAACTCTAGACGGGCCTGTCCCAAAGTTATTTGTGCAGCCGTGCCCGGCAGCCGGCAAAAACTAGAGTTCTCAACAGGCCCGGAAATGAAGGCACCCTACCTGGGCCCTCATCAAACCCTGTAAACTCAAGACACTGCCCCTGCTGCCACCCTTAGATCTCCATGTAGGGAGCTGACCTGTTCTGACATTCCATATGTTGATCTGACGTCATCAAACCCTGTACACTCAAGACACGCTCCATATATGGCCAGTGCACACGACCTCGCCCTGCTTCTCGCCCTCAGGCGTCTTAGTATACTGTGGAGTTGTGTTTAACCCATTCTGGGCCTTTTGGTGTTTTAAAGCATTATGTTATACTTTAGCTATTGAAAAATAGCAGACCTACAAGTTCATAGCGCGGCACTCGATGCCACGCTATGAGCTTGTATAGTCTGCTATTTTCTTTTAATCGTGAAAATGTGCCTCAAATC
The DNA here is from genome assembly GCF_963924005.1 of Protomyctophum bolini. NCBI lineage: Eukaryota > Metazoa > Chordata > Actinopteri > Myctophiformes > Myctophidae > Protomyctophum > Protomyctophum bolini. The sequence continues at coordinate 905,224 of NC_137865.1, forward strand.
TTTTAACATATTATTATAGAGTGGACATTTTAACTCAAATATTTGCTTCTGGAAGGTCCGTGGAACAACATATTTTCAGATAGGGGTTGGCAGCCAATTAAATATGATATTGGGGGTCCTTGAAATGAAATAGTTTGAGCACCACTGACATAGAAACATGTCTATGTCATTTCATATGTCATATCATTTATCAAAGCGGCGTACGCCAAAATATGGGTGCACGCCGGAATTCCCGCAATTTCCGGCATTTATCATTTCCGTAAAACCTTGAACTTCAACGTGTGCCAGGACAAAAATCACGTCAGGTCCGGAATTGTCGTAGGCTTTGTCCTCAGCTGTTTTTTTGTCGTACACAAGCGGAGCAGCATTGTCTGAAATGCTGACAGGCTGTCAGAGGCATCTAAACATGTGTTTTCACTCCTAAAATGTATAAAACTAATAGGCCTAATACATTTTGTAAATATATTTTATATTTTGTAAAGGCATGTCATATGAAATTTGTAGGATCCCCGGCCGATAGGTGTGAAGTGTGAACGGTTTGGGGGACCATTTAAAACAAAGGCGGCTTGCATGCTGTGGTTTAATAACCAGAAATGGATGCACAAGGCTCGAAGTTAAACTGGTCCAGCTCTAAATTGACTGGGCCCGTGGCCCAATGGACCCTACGCTGGTGACACACAGTGACAATTGCTTGCAATTAAGTTGCGATATGTTTGTTTGTGTGTGTGTGTGTGTGTGTGTGTGTGTGTGTGTGTGTGTGTGTGTGTGTGTGTGTGTGTGTGTGCGTGCGTCTGTGTGTATGAGAGAGGGGGGTGAGGCGGGCAGCAATAAAGGCAAAACTTTTTTTACCCTGTAACCACGGTTTCCAGGTCGTATTGCAATTGTTCATGTCGCAAAAACGATTTCATAGGGCGTGCCAGATAGATTTCAGCCGTCACATTTATTAACGTCAGAACGAAATTAAGGAAGGATCAGCTGTTTGCGATCACTTTATAAATGCCGTGGCGACGTGGGTGTACTATGAAACCTTCACTCGAATTTGGGGCAGATTTTACACTCAATTGATAAATGAGAGGCCCTTATTTATCAATTGAGTGTAAAATCTGCCCCAAATTCGAAAAATGTAGGGTTCGTAGTACACCCACGTTGCCATGGCATTTATAAAGTGATCGCAAACAGCTGATCCTTCCTTAATTTCGTTCCGACGTTAATAAATGTGACGGCTAAAATCAGTGACGAAGACTCCGTGGGGGCGGCGGGGCTCGAGCCCCCATGAGGAATTAGACCTGAATATATCATTATCATTACTCTATGGAATATATTCGCGCCGCGACCGTTCGCGCAATAAAATTCCCGTCTTTGCATTGACTTTGTATGTAATCGCGCCGCTCTGACCATCCAAGTCTGAACACACCTTAACACCTCTTTTGTCCTGGCCAGGGGGCAGGTGGGGGGTGGAGCGCGTTCGCCGTTGCCTGTCCACTTGTACACATGCAGATCAGGCATTCAAATGCTAATCTGGTGGCTTGTTTTCACCTGCCGGCTTCCAGGTAGGGTAGGCCTACTGTACTCTGCATAGGGTGGCCAGACATCCGGTTTCACGCCGGACAGTCCGGTTTTAGACCCACCTGTCCTCCTCCCACCTCAACCTCTGGCCGGACACATAATTGTCCGTTTTTTTGTGATATACAGTGCTTGTGCCATAACTGTCATTTACGTCGTCTGCCTGGGTATTAAAATCTCCGCAGCGCTGCTCAGCTCCGAAGCAAGCCGGCCACACTGTCTTAAAAAGAGTGAGAGTGAGGGTGAGGCGAGTGGAGACGTTCGGAGTGTTGCCATGTCCGCTTAATTATAAGCGACTTTGGGCTTGTTTTATATAATAGGCTACTAAGCCTAGTCAGGCTTCTTTTGGGCTTGTTTTCATAGACATGGTTGCTTGGTTCTCTTCCAAAACCTGGCAACACTGCCAGTGGGATGGTCGGTTTGTTTGTTGAGCTCTCACAATCACTTTAGTATAGTTGATGCAGAGATAAATAAGCCAAATATGCCGAAATGAAAAACTACATTTAATGAGCAATGGAGCAAGGAACTCGACATCATAAAGAAAGGGAGGCTAAAGCACTGTGAATATATAGGCTACTGGCATCATTCTATGTCCCACACCGATGACCATAAGACTGTATAAAAAAAAACACAAGAAAGAGATTAAACATAAAACATATCTAAACATCAAATAAAATAAATTGATTATAAAATGAATGGCCTTTGTTGTACCCTATAATTTAAAAAGGTTAATTTAATTAGCAAATATATGTTCTCTGTGGACATAATGCTGGAGAGGATAGTGGTGAAAATCAGGTGCAATAGTAGTAGTAATAATATTAATATCTGGGGGGGGGGGGGGGGGGGGGGTCGGGGGAGCGAGCCCCGCAAAAAGTGTCCTCCTTTCTGAGGTCTTGCAGGTGGCCACCCTAACTCTGCAATATGTTACTTGTTCACAATGAGGAGTAGCCAGATGACTCAGTGCAATCATGACATTTAAACATGCTCTTCTGTTTATAATCTAAACACTGACACGTTTAAAAAGTGTTACAAATAAGTGTTTAGAACCTAAAACGCCTGGGTTTAGTGTGAAACAAAAAAAAACTAAAACGCACGCACGCACACGCAACTTGCAAGCAACTCACTGTGTGTTGTTAGTTGTAGCCTATACTGTATACAATTATTAAAGTGTTTATTAATTTAATATACAACAAGATTAGTGAACGAAAACCTGAACTTGTGATTCTGTGAAGCATTATAATTACCGTAATTTCCGGACTATAAGGCGCACCAGCCAAATTTAGGGAAAATCCCAAATATGTACGTATACAAGCCGCACCGGACTATAAGCCGCAGGTGTTTTAATGTTTAATTACCATATGTAAAGGTTTCCGCACGGTCGCCCCTTTTCCATCCTGCCCCACTATTATATTTATTATATAAAAAGTATTATCATATTAATTTATCATTGTTAAGTTCACTCTGCATATCCACGGGCATAATAGCGTGATGATGCCATTACAAAAAATGGGCTAAATCAGGAGAAATGTGTTTAATAAAACGAAATTAACTGCTAGAAGGAAGGTCCTAAATTAATTGAATTAAGCAGTGACCGTCTCTGTGTCATGTTATTCTTTCTTAATTTTAGTATAGAGATCGACTACTTCTCCAACCTACGTACTAATCCATTCATCCTGGCTGATTGTTTTCATATCATATACAAGCCTACTGTACGTGGATTTTGCCGTCACCGCCACTCGTGTGGGCTGCAGTGGCAGCATTCAAGACACAGTCCCTCCTCACTCTGCCCAAATGTAGCCTGCTAGCTAGCAAGCCTAGCATGTAATATTAAATAACCTAGCCATTATAAAGACCAAAGGAACTGTGGTTGTAACTTGATGTGAACATTTAGGCTTGTATGAATTGAATGAATAACATCCCATCGTTTTTCAAACAGCGCTGCATGCTTCAGCTGTTGTGAATTTTGGCCAATCAGAACGGCAGCTGCAAAGAGCCTGCATGCATGGACCGGCCATAGATAGATTTAGAAGGCCCCCTAGTGGCCGTTACGTTAGCTCAGAGCCTTAGATGGCTCTGCTTTAGCTGTAAAAATCCATAGATAAGCCGCACCGTTGTATAAGCCGCAGGGTTCAAATCATGGGTAAAATGGTGCGGCTTATAGTCCGGAAATTACGGTAGATAACATTGCTCACGTCATTGGAATGAGTTTGGACACGCACAACCCGTGATAAATGCTGTTTTGCAAATAGCTGCATCTCCTCCTCCGCTCCTGTTCTGTCTGTCAATAGACTGCCTCCCTGCGCAGCCTAAACCTTATGTGGTAGGCTACTGGTAGGCTATAGTCGTGGTGGAATCAGGCTGGCTGGGTTAGCCTACCTATAGATGCGGATGCGGTCCCCACTTGCGCTGGATTGGCAGTCACATTTATTGGCATTCGAGCGTGTCAGGTTTATCCTTAATTAAAAGGACGAGACGTAACACGAGAAATACATGGCTGTAGATTGCAGTAGCCTACCAGTTTTGACTATAGTTGCAGCAATGCAAATGCCTTCCATGTCATGGAAGTTAACTCTTCCAGGAGGGAAGGCTGTTCTACGACAGAAAAACAGGTGAGGACAAAGCGTACGACAGCTCCCGACCTAACGTGATTTTTGTCCTGGCTCACGTTCAAGTTCAAGGTTTTGCGGAAATGGTAAATGCCGTAATTTCGGCGTGCACCCATATTTTGGCGTACACCGAGTTGATAAATGAGGGCCATAGTTCACATCTCAACATGAGGGGTGTCACTGTACAGTGCAGTCCAGTGTTGTCCCTGAACACGTTCAATGAACCATCCTTCACGAACCTGTTCATATTTGGGGTGAACGTGAACATAGTGTATTTCTGCTTGAAAACAGGCCTTCATTTGTAGTGGAAAACCCACCGATAAACTAAACTAGTTATTTTTTGGAACCATGGACTTTATGAAGTGTATGAACTGAACTAGTTCATTTTTAAATGTGTGAACTGTGAACTGAAGTATAGTGAACTTTCCCAACACTGGTAAAACTATTTTTTTTAAATGATAATAATAAAGACTATGATTTAAGTCTGTGTTCTACACATGTATACTACTCTTTTAAAATATGGATATGATATTTGATTTTACGTGACGAGTAGGTGTCGGCCTGATGGGTATATATGTCATTGTCTAAAATAAAAATAACTGTGTCCCTTTTATTTGGGGTATCTTCCACACATAGGAGGCCTTTGCTATGTTTCATCAGTTCCAATTGAAACAGGTCTCCTCCACTGAGTCTAGGGGGTCTCCACCATCTATGGGGCTTCGGGCACCCCCCACCCTTGCACCGACGCCCTCAATCTCTCGCCTCACTCGCTCACTCGCTGCCTTGCTCTCTCTCCCACACTGTTGCGCCTATATTTCCTGTTAATAACCTGGGTAAAATGTGCAGCATTGAGAGGTATAAAGGGGAGACACTTTATTGTGAAGGGACGACAGGATGAGGACAGTTGTTGTTGTGGCTGCTGCGTAAATGTCGAGAATGATGGCTGCGCGCTATATTGAACAGTCAAAACTATTTGTATCAATATGAGTTAAACTATGCCACAGACACTTTTAAACGAGAGGGTGATGCACAACCAAGACGTTAATCTTAAAAGTGGACACACATGTACATTAACGTTGCCACTTGAACTGAAAAGCTCTGAGGAAACTGTACAATGATCATCATTCATCAAAATGCTTTAATCAACTTTCTCGAACAACCTGTGAATAGCCACTTCATTGCCTGAACAGGTCAGCTGAGCAACGTTATAATGGATAGAGCATTGTCATAATTAGAAGAACAGGTCAGCTGAGCAACGTTATAATGGATAGAGCATTGTCATAATTAGAAGAACAGGTCAGCTGAGCAACGTTATAATGGATAGAGCATTGTCATAATTAGAAGAACAGGGCAGCTGAGTAACGTTATAATGGATAGAGCATTGTCATAATTAGAAGAACAGGTCAGCTGAGCAACGTTATAATGGATAGAGCATTGTCATAATTAGAAGAACAGGTCAGCTGAATAACATTATAATGGATAGAGCATTGTCAAAATTAGAAGAGTATCAACATTATCCACATAGCCAACTGATTAGGCTACTCTCTAGCCTATATCTCTACCCATCAGCTCAAAGTCTATAGAAACAGAATAATTATTATGTCATAATATAAATGTTAAAATTCATAGCTTTATAGTTTAGCTTGTGGGAACAGCATCACAGACCTTCTGTGAATCTCCGATGGGTTTTCGTGTGTTCATGGACTTTTATTTAAGTGAAGAAAGTGACTCTGGTAATGACAATGGTGAAACAATGTTACTTTTGTTAATGCAATGTGAGTGAATTGTTCATTCAAAAAATGCACCATTATGGATTATGCATGGAAGCAAACCAACTTGAACAGCTTGAATGAGTTTGACAGTTAAATATTTCCTTCATTAAAGGACCACTTCAACAAGATTTGTTTTACAATTCATTTAGATTTGTATTATCGTGAGAACGATGGCTTCCATTTTTGCATTGCAACTTTTCTGGAAAATAAATCCTGCCGTTTCTATTAGCTTGGATTCCCCATCGATGATGTCACTGGTGGACGGGTTTGAGACACAGACTGAGTAGGAAAGAATTGTGGTATTTTATCATGAACATTAGTGAGGAGTAATTATATGAAGATAAGTTGAAAAGTGGTGAAAAAAACACCCTCACCTCCCTATAGTCTGCATGTGGTTAATGTGCACCATCTAGTGGACTCATTGTCAACTACACCACCTGATCTCTGATTTCTCTGCTAAAGAGTTTTTAAACTGATTCATTATAACTGGACTGACAACTCTAGGTTAGGAGTCTATTGTATTGTATCCACTGTTAATACAGACTGAAAATGAAGCACTTGTTACCCGTGTAAAGTTTAAATTGTCCCAAGGATGTAAATACATTTTTCTTCTCAACATGGCCTTCCTGACAGCAGTAGATAATAAATTAAACAAATTAGGGATCACCTGGATTAACCTAGATGTGTGTGTAACAGAGTGGAATATCCCTTTAATCATAATGACACAACATTGCCTGTATGGTTATGGTAGCTGATAATGGAGGCTCGGCTCTACCTGGGCCCTCATGTGACTAAATTTGACTGAGGGACTGCCATTGGAATTTTTTGAATTTTCGTTTTCCATATATGAAAGCAGGAATCATAGCTTCAAATTGACATTGGTTGTTCAGTTTGACCCACCAGTTTTGGAGATATATGGCTTATGTCTTAAAGAAAACGGCGAGTTGAGAAAACAGGCTTGAAAGGTTCACTTCTGTGGACTCTAACATTACACCTACAGTAGCTACATGTTTAAGCATTTATTTCATATTTACATGTCGATTTCAGCTCTGACACTTATTTCAGACATAAAGAGTCTACATGTAAATGGCCCTCCTCCTCATTGACCAGGCCTTTTCAAGGAATGAAATACCGTACATACATTTCAGAAGTTTTAGCAGTTTTTAAGGACCCACTTTTAGGCCAGTGCACCAGAGCAAGCTCTTGCCTTTTTTTAAACCCTACCCATTTTTTAACCATATACATACATACATAAATAAATAAATAGTCCAAAATTTAAACAAATGATAACTGACAAGTGTCAACTTGCAACTTGAGTTTGGCATCAACGTCAGTGTTGTGGAACTTGCTATAATCATCACCAGGTGCCGTTTCTGAATGTTAATGAGCATCAGAACAGTGGCGGACAGTGCGTTCATATCCTGAGACAAAAGCTCTGTCAGGATGATCTTAAAGGGCCACTTCACCCCTGACACAACCTGATCTTATTTTAATGTTAATGTTATTTGTAATAGATAACAGTAGCACAATTTGAAATTTGCACCCTTTGACCAGAAAAATAATGAAGTCTGTGTATTTGACTAGGGGTTGACTGGATTGCAGAATTCCTACAATGCCCATAATGCTTTGCTGCGCTGTTCCTCAGGGGGAGGCTGCGGTGTGACTTTATCCTCCCATTTTCTAAAAACAACAAATACACATGGAAGTGCCCCAGTGTTGCCATGTCTGCTTATCATAAGCAACTTTAGGCTTATTTTTGTTGCTTGTAAATATTGGTGGTTCACTGGTTGATTCTTTTTTTTGGCTTGTTTCAAAATGTAGAACTGATATTTGGGCTTTCTTCCAAATGTTTTTTACACCAGTGGTTCTCCATGAACATGCCAAGGACCCCCAAATTAATTTGTATTTCTCCACGTAATTTGTGCCATGGTGCCCTGTATTAGATATGTGTTAAAATGTTTGAAAGATATTCCACATTTGCACTTTATCCACTCAAGATTTCTTTTTAAATAGCCGGCTTATGTGCCTAATATATGCATAATATAAATAACCAAAAGTATATGTGCATATTGTTTTTGGGCTTGTTTGCACTTTGCATGGACATGGTTGCTTATTTCTCTCACAAAGTCAAAGATCTGGCAACCTTCACAGCTTGCAGAACTTTTTGCAAAAATAACAACAAACCTCACGTTGACTCATACCCACTTTTTGCTAGCTTTTTTGGAGTGCATGACTGAAAAACACGACATGAAGCCCTTTCTTGTACAACGTGAAGTCTGCTTCTCCTTTTTCTTGAACCAGTAAACGGTTGGATTTGTTTTGGAAGAAAGTATTCACTCTTCAGGAATTAGACAGAGCCGCTGCAGACGCGTCTTGTTTTTCATGCATGTTGAAAATTGTCATGTAGCTTTTTATAGCAAAGCAAACTAAATATATAAATTAGTATAGTATCACTAGGTTTTTCCTCAGAATTGTTTCGTCATTCCCACACCATAAAGAAAGTCTGTGATTGACATTGAAGGGAGATATAATGCATTTTATAATAAAACAAAATGTACGTTTCATATTCATGTGCTATCCCAATAATTTCAGAGAACATGTTTCATTGTAACCGTGTCATCATGCTTTTAATTAGTGTATATGGTAACATATGTTTTACTGTACGTAGTTCAACTGTATAGTAAGCAATCCCCAGCTAAATGATTACATGAAGGTAATGTACAACACGTTATGCAATAAATATGAATCTAATAATTTCTACCAAATGAAAATCGTTCAAATGAACACTATATGGAATTTGGGGTGCAACCTTTTTTTCATTGTTTTTCTATAGGCTATAGTCATTAGTCAATGAGCAGCAAGCAGGTGCACATCATGTAAACGTTTTATTAGATAACTTCATAGCTGTTTTCCGAGTTTTTAAATGATGACATGAAGGCTTGGAAAAGGGAATGTTCTTCTTTATAGGTGAACACAACTCTTCAGCAGTTCCTCGTTTTGAAGGCTGAAAACGACATCCGTATTGTCTGTCCTCCTGATTCCTGTAAATGAGAGAATTATGGCCATCATTTATCCGACGTGAAGCCTGATTTATACTTTGTACGCATGCATGGCATTGATGCACCACAAATATCAGACCTACAAGCTCACAAAGTGTCACTCAAATCCGCGATGCGCTGTGAGCTTGTAGACCTTCTATTTTCGGGTCCCAACGTAACGATATGATAGAACATGGCTGCGTCTATGAACTGGAATCTTGATATGAAACAAATATAGTAGTACTACAACACTCTGAACAGTCTGAAATACACATACATAGCCTAGCTACTACCCTAACGTAATACATCTCTCACATTAAAGCAATCAATTGCTAGATTATGCAAGTTTACATAATGTTTACACTTTGCAGAAATGCTATGGTTCACATGACGCTCGCTCGTATGACAGTCATGTTTCAGGGCTACAGAAATACTTACTTGATCAAGTAAAAAATATCCAGGGCTCTCCTCTTCTGTGTATTCGGGTTCAAATAAATATTGTCCATGGAGTCCGTGGATCAGTATAACTCTGCACTGCAGACGCCATGATATTAGTACACAAACAAACTGAGGAATGCAGCGGTGGGGGTGGCCTGGGGTTGTAGGTGGAACGGACACCCCTCGGGGGGCTGTCTTCAGGTGTAGGTGTAGCCGTGTGTAGGTGACGCGCATACTCTACGGTGACGCGAGGTTAGACTGTTGTAGTCCGGAGGGGAGGGGCCTCCGTGTTAGTGACGTACATAACATTTAGAATTTACCAGGATATCTGAAAACAGAGATTGCACACAGAAAAACCCAGGAAAAGTGTTTCTAGTGCCCTAAACATCATTAAAATAAGATCAGGTTGTGTCAGGGGTGAAGTGGCCCTTTAACTATGTCTTAATATGCTGTTCTCCACTGGGCTGTTGTGGGGTCAAGTTCATGATAAGACTTCACTTTACTGATACTTAAATCTGACAGCACAGCAGCAACGGGCACTCCCTGCTCTATAGAGGGTATGCGCATAACATCATCATCATACCAGGAAGTTAGCCCATACATCCAAACAGAAAAGTCCTATTTCATTGCATGAAATGACTTTAAACAACATTAAATTCACTTTGTCACTCACTTTGCCACTTGATTGTGTCACAACGTCTTGCACAAGTGAAGATACATGTTCTGCCACAGTCTTGTCTTTATGCCTTTCTGTACATGCTCTGGTGGCCTTTGCACCTTTTTTGAAGTGAGAAACAAGTAGTCATGCAGCTGCTATCGTGTGAGTCTGTTGGTATTGAGCAATGTTTTATAGGGTTTCCTATGTAAGGCAAAAATTTAAATATTGTCAAACTTTTCTTATGCTTTAAGTCACATGTGACATGTAAAACTAGGGGTTTTTCATGATTCTGAATCCATTCCGAGCATTAGTTTTGCACAAAAACACTCCTTGGGCTAAAACCAGCCATAGCCTGCAGCTTGCTCAAATGTCCCCTAAAATGTGCTGACCTCATCACATTTATGCTGATCTCATCATATTTGTCATGAAGGCTATGAAATCCAGTCTGTGTCTCATAGGAGGGCTGTGGGCAGTTCAGAAACCAGTCTGTGTCTCATAGGAGGGCTGTGGGCAGTTCATAAACCAGTCTGTGTCTCATAGGAGGGCTGTGGGCAGTTCAGAATCCAGTCTGTGTCTCGTAGGAGGGCTGTGGGCAGTTCAGAAAAAAGTCTGTGTCTCATAGGAGGGCTGTGGGCAGTTCAGAAACCAGTCTGTGTCTCATAGGAGGGCTGTGGGCAGTTCAGAAACCACTCTGTGTCTCATAGGAGGGCTGTGGGCAGTTCAGAAACCAGTCTGTGTCTCATAGGAGGGCTGTGGGCAGTTCAGAAACCAGTCTGTGTCTCATAGGAGGGCTGTGGGCAGGTCAGAAACCTGTGACATGTGACATCATTGATGGGGAATCCAAGCTAATAGAAACTGCTGGCTTTCTAGTCCTGAAAAGTTGCAATGCGAAATTGGAAGCCATCTATCTCACAAAAAAAGATTGCCTAACGATGATGTCACTGGTGAACCGGTTTCTGACCTGCCTACAGCCCTCCTATGAGACACAGACTGAGTAGAAAAAAAATGTGCCATTCTATCATGATTATTAATGAGGACCTTTTATATGAAGATAGGTTGAAAAGTGGTGAAGTGGTCCTTTAAGTCCTCTGTAATGGAGTCAACCTAGAGCTTGTCCATAGTTTCAAATACCTTGGAGTTATTATGAACTATAATGGATCATTTAAGATTGCTATCGAAGAATTACACAAGCAGGCCTCACGTGCCATGTACTCCCTCCTTAGTAAATGTAGATCATTTGATTTACCAGTAAATGTTGCATTGGATCTCTTCGACAAATTGGTCTCACCAGTCATGCTGTACACATGTGAAATCTGGGGGTTTGAAAAACTAGAAAAACTAGAAAAATTACATCTGAAATTTCTCAAGTATATCCTAAAAGTTAAAACAACTACCTGTAGTAATATGGTGTATGGTGAGCTGGGGAGGTACCCAATTTGTATCGCTGTTAAAAAGAGACTTATCGGGTACTGGGCTCGGTTGATCGAAGGAAAAGAGAGTAAACTGAGTCGAATAATGTACGACTGTCTGCTTAACCTGTTCAACACAGTTGCCCATGTGTCAACTTGGGTTGCACAGGTGAAGAAAATACTGGATGACTGTGGTATGTGTCTTACATTTGGTTGGCCCAGAAATGTAATAACATTGACTGGTTGAAGCGAACTGTCGAACAAAGGTTGAAAGACCAGTTCCTGCAAAAATGGCAAAGTGAACTCAATAGTATGACATCATGTGACATCTATGTTGAATACAAACAAGAGTTCAAACTAGAAAAATACCTTCTATGTGAAAACCTTAAGTATAGACAGGCTATTTGCAACCTTAGGCTAAACAACACAAGAATCCCAAAGGTCATCGGTAGATATAAAGGATTGGAAAGAAATTAGAGGATTTGTAACCTATGTAATGAAGCCAGAATTGGAGATGAGTATCATGTTTTGTTAGAATGTAAGAATCCTGGCATTATGAATTTCAGGCAAAAACACCTGCCACTTTTTTACCTACCCTTAAACTAATTGCATTACTAAAATCTGAAAAACAAAAAGTAATCTATAAATTGGGTGCTTTTCTGAAAAATGTTCTTCCACTGTATAAATAGGGAAAGCCTTCCGATATGTCTATGTATATCGTGTAATCTGTAATGTGTAATGTTTTTCTAATTATATTAGTAGGGGTGTAACGATATAGTAACTGCATTGGAAAACTGATATTAAATTCAAGAATCGAAGTATATCGAAAAGAAAACGGCAACATTGACTGACTATGCATCGTATCGTTTTACAATGGAAATAATCAGTATCGAATCGTTTTGCTATGCAATTAATCGATTGAATCAATAGTACATTTTTGTGCGTATAGTATTTTACAATTTTTAGAAGAAAATTTTAAAAGTGAGGTTTAATTACTTAATTTAAAATAATGTCAATGTATTTTAAATAGTTACTATATCGTGTGTCTGAATCACATGAGCTCAGAAACCAATATCAGACTCCGAGTCAGAATCAGAATCATCTTTATTGTCACATCACAGTTTTACAAGTTTAAAAGAAAAGTGGGAGAAATTCATTTTTGTGCATAGTTCCCATTGTGTAATTGTTTTCCCGAATAAACAAAGAGAGGGATTTGATCATGATACATGATATGACGTAAATTCTCCATTCATTGTCAATGGCATTTTTAATGCTTCTTCAGACAACACAAACATTAATCACTATAGCTGTTTATAGGAGGGGCTAGCGCCCCTCAAAATACAAACATTAATCACTATAGCTGTTTATAGGAGGGGCTAGCGCCCCTCAAAATACAAACATTAATCACTATAGCTGTTCATCAAAATACAAACATTAATCACTATAGCTGTTTATAGGAGGGGCTAGCGCCCCTCAAAATACAAACATTAATCACTATAGCTGTTCATCAAAATACAAACATTAATCACTATACTGTAGCTGTTTAATATGGAAGCATAAAGCTGCCAAAATTCAAATTAAATGGCAAATATGAAAAGTCAATTGAAATAAGAGACATGCTTTTTCATTTTCAGGTCATTAACGCATTTCTTGGGACAAAAATAAATCTAAAATGCAATAGCATTTACATATAATCTACAGATGTGCTCATTCTATGACACAATTCAAATTATATATATAAAATATCATTTGTATTTCAATTTTCTAAAAAATGCCAGCAAATTAGTGATCAATATTAAAATGAAAATGCAATTTAGAAGATTCAAATGATATAAGAGAAATGCTTTTTAACCTTCAGATAATGAACGCATTTAAGTGAATATATAATGCATTACCATTTACATTTCATCTCCAGGTGTGCTCATTCTATGAAAGCAAAGCAAAAGCAAATAACATTGCATTTTCATTTTCAAATTGGCGCATGTACGCTTTTGCTTTGCAAAATCAAATCACATTGCGAATTGGCGTGTGTACGATTTGAAAAGGAAAATACAATGTGATTTGCTTTTGCTTCATCTCTAGGTGTGCTCATTCTATGACCGAATGAAAAAGAAAAAGCAAATCGCATTGCATTTTCATTTTCAAATAGTACACACGCCAATTTGAAAATGCAAATGCCAGGTAAATTGCTTTTGCTTTTTCATTCTGTCATAGAATGAGCACACCTGGAGATGAAATGTAAATGCTATTGCATTATATTTTCACTTAAATGTGTTCAATATCTGAAGGTTAAAAAGCATTTCTATTATTTAATTTGAATCTTCTAAATTGCATTTCCATTGAAATGTTCTATGAGCAGGGTGTGGCTGTAAACAAGCATCTCGAGCTTAGTCCACTTCCCTGGGTAAACAAAGAACTTTGCTTTGCTTTGCTCAAGTGTAATATTGCAATTATACAACAGTTACCCTTAAAACTAAGAAAATCGCTAAAAATGTCCCAAGAAACTAGCTAGCCTATAGCCACCGAGTTTGCTGCACTCTGGGAGAACAGAGCAGCTGAATTATTTGTTTTGATTAGGTGTGGAGGGGTGCTCGTTTGAACCACGGCTAGAAGGTTGTTTCAACCAATCAGATTTAGAGAAGATTTTAACCTCTGGCCTTTCACCCTTAACCTCCAAAGGAGGTACAGACAGAAAACCAGACATCAATATCAACACGCGTTCGTTTGCATGATTATTTCCCATAAAATGGTACCAACCTCTGGAATAAATACACAGCAAAGAGTTATAATTATCTATACGTTTTAATAATTAAAAGCCCTAATATACTAGTGTACATTAATGTTTGGCCCTATAGTCTACAACAATATAATATGAGCCTATTACAATCATAATGAACAAATATGGATGTTGACAAATATGTTACCGACAGAAGTCAACGAATTAGCCACCGGTAGACCTCTGGACTCTCCATTCCGTCCGTGACCTCGGTGTCACATCATTTCTAGAGAGTTTCGATTCCATTGAATCGACAGTTATTTAATAGTTCCAAGTTTTGTATATAGTCCAATCAGAGAATAGTTCATTTCTTCAGGGGGTGCTCTTGGCCATCCTCCCAATTTGATAGTTCCAAGTTTTGTATATAGTCCAATCAGAGAATAGTTCATTTCTTCAGGGGGTGCTCTTGGCCATCCTCCCAATTTGAAGTGTCGTGTTGGACCTCTTCTTCCGGACTCTGCTCCCTATGTGTGGGTGTATGTGATGTGTTTAATTAAATGTGCCAGTCATTATGAGATTATCTTTCGTATGTGTGTGTATGTGCAGCTTTCTTAAATGTGACAGTAGATCAACTAGTGTGTATGTGTGTGTGTGTGTGTGTGTGTGTGTGTGTGTGTGTGTCTGTGTGTGTGTGTGTGTGTGTGTGTGAATGTGTGGACCCTGGACGGTCCCTCCATTTGTTTGCACAGTCCGGTCGAGAGGTCGGGCTGACCTGTTTTGGGGACCTGAGAGAGAGAGAGTGTGTGCGTGCCTGCACGGGCGTGCGTGCACACGTGTAGAAGCTGCATGTGTACTTTAATTTTAGTGAGGCCTGGTCAATATGTATTAGTTAATACATATAATTTTCTCATTATGATTACCTGTTTTATTCCCTATATATATATATAAGGTAAATACTTTAATAATAGCTTGATGGTAAATATACCTTGGTAATACTACTTAGAGTGGTCTTTATACCCTAAATATTTTAATAATTTCCTCCAGATTGCTTCCTCGAAACGACCTGTTGTATAATTCGGTATAGCTTGGAGCAGCTATAAAAACAACCATAATTTCTCTTCACACGGTGAAGTGAGGGGCCCTCTTATCATCGTACAACATGATGATGTAAAACAAACATTGGGACGAAACAAACATTGATTTTTTTTTTAAAACAAACATTGAACTAAAAACAAAACATCAAACCTGTATATAGGAGGGGCTGGCGCCCCTCAATAAATAAGGGTCTCTGATCTGTCTGATTGGTTTGTGGGCGTGGAGGGTATGAGGTCATAGCCACAGAAAGGTAGACGCCTCTTCCGGCTCTGGGGCGAATGGTCTCGAGTTCGGCGTTGTTTGGTGCTTCATAGAAGTTTCCGCCGTGCGTCACGGAGCGGATGTGCCCCTCACTCCACACCAGTGTGATTTATTCTGTATATCTATGGTAGACGTACATGAGGGGGAGATTATTTTCTTGCTGAGCCTGGGAGTCGATGGTCGCTGAGAGGGCGGTTGTTTTACATGTTACGGTGTTTACTATTTTGAAAATAACTAGCCGATCTACACCTACACGCTGTGAGCTTGTAGATCAGCTATTTGAACTATTTTAAAAGGTTTTTTTTAAATAGTAAAAAATGGCAAATAGGTTTAGGGATAAATTGACGGCAGTGTTGTTTTTGTCGACTTAAACTAAGACGAAAGATGTTCGTCGACTAGGCCTACCTTTCTTCACTGACGAAAACTAAATGGAAACTAAATGAAAACTAAGCTATGATGTCTAAAACTAAACTAAGACTAAATATATTGACAATTTCATCAACAGATGGGGGTCTATTAGAGTAATGTTAACTCCATAGACACATACAAAACACCCTGGGGGTCTATTAGAGTAATATGTTAACTCCGTGAACCACGTGACCAGGCTGTTTTCTGCCCCCCTCAATATCGCAACTCTTATATTAGATGGCTATATTAAAGCATTGCTTATTTCGGACCCTGGTCTTGGAATGACCTACAGTCCAGACTCCAGACTCAAACTGGCTGCTGTGATTCCCCTAGTGAGCTTTAAAAGGATTGCCATGGGCACACTTCCCATACACTGCTCCTGCTTTGACGTATAGCAAATGTCTGCTTGCTTTTTAGTCTACTAGCAATTTCCGTTGCTTAGTTTTTATTTATTAGTCCTTATTGGTCGCGTTCCTGTTCTCCATTTGTTCTGTTTTTTTGTTGTGTATTTTTTGAGTGGTGCAACCACTCCTACAACCAGCAATGTCCACCTGTTTGTGTACCTGTTTGTTTGTGTGAGCACGAGTATGTGACTTATTAATAGCAGTAGGGGGCGCCAGAAACAGAGAGAGGGGTAGTGCACTGCTGTGTCTCTAATGAGAGAGAGAGAGAGAAATTTAAAAAAATAAAGATGGCTCTGGTGGGGGACAAAAGCTGTATATAGGAGGGGCTAGCTCCCCTCTAAAAACAGTTACCTTTTTTTGCTGTGCTGGCAGTTTCATGCATGCCCACTGCTCTTTGTTGTTATTATGATGATTAACTTATTATTCCACCCGGAAAATACATTTTATAAATGGGATCATTGGTTGTATTTAGTTGTGAGGATGTGAGCTGCCGTCATCATGACATCATCTCATTCCGGCCAATCACAATTTGCGTCCTCACCTTCGTCATCAGTGTTTGTGTTACGCAGTGTTTGTGTTTACACGAACACTCAAAGTTGTCCATTCATTGTCAATGGGATTTAATGTTTGTGTTAGGACAAAGTGTGTGCACCCACACCAAACGCTGGGCAGGAGGGGCTAGAACGGTAGAACCCCTCAAAGTCAGGACAGAAATGTGAAGACAGAAAGGTGAGGACGCAAATTGTGATTGGCCAGAATGATGAGTGATGATCATCAGGTGTGATGATGTAGGATGATAAGAGTGCCCCTCACTTCACATGAGTGTGATTATTTTTTAACATCCCCTGACTAATAATGCAGGTAATCAGTGTGTTCAGATTTTGCAAGATGAAAACAAGCCCAAAAGAAGCATTTACTTTACATCTAGCAGATCTACAAGCTCACCACTTGTCACGACGCGGCACGTTGTGAGCTCGTAGATCTGCTATTTTCAAAACATATGCAGGTCTGAGTTAAATCTCTAAATGACTCTTTACCATAATAACGACAGAGCAGTAAGTCCTCATGAAAGTGAGATATCCCCTCTCTAGTCTCTACTAATAAATAAATACTACTAATAAATGAATAGTACTAATAAAGAAAGGACAGTAACTCCTCAAGTGAGAATTCAACCATTCAGTTATATCCCCTCACTATACGATTAACAGACAGACAGACAGACAGACAGCCCGTCGGGACCCGACCAGGTCCCGTCCCAGGCTTCGTCTGTTTCTGTACCTGACCAACGGGCCCTGCAGGGTTATATTAATGTTTCTGTACCTGACCAACGGGCCCTGCAGGGTTATATTAATGTTTCTGTACCTGACCAACGGGCCCTGCAGGGTTATATTAATGTTTCTGTACCTGACCAGGGTTATATTAATGTTTCTGTACCTGACCAACGGGCCCTGCAGGGTTATATTAATGTTGCACAGTGAATTTAACCCAGCCTGCCCTGGACCATTGTGGGCATGTATGAGCATGTCCGCACGCACGCACACACACACACACACACACACACTCACACAAGCTCACAATATGAAATATAAGGTATTAATAGGCTAGTTGTATTGTTAATATCCATAATTAGGGCACATGGTCTAATGGGCCACCTGGCCTGTGTTCTCAAGGACTTACATCTGGTCATTATTTGGGTAGCGCACACATATTTCGAATGCCTTGGGCAGACTTCAAATGAGCCATTTTAATCGCGATTAATCGCGATTAAAGGAGAATTCCATGCTAGAATGCTTTCTTATCTTTCTTACCTTTCTTTGTAGTTGTTACGTCCCCACCAAAGAGGTCCAGGTGTTTTTTTGTGCAAAAACTCCTTATTGGCTATTTTCCCTACCATAAGCCCTCAATGAATTGCATTGCATTGAATGGGAATTGAATGGGGCTATGGGGTGTTATGCTAGTTCGCTTATTTCCATCGAAAGAAGTAGTAAAGTGTGCCACTTGGGATATTATTTACATTATGAAGAGAGGATATATACAAAGAAATTATAATTTTGAGCGATGGAAATAAGCGAATTAGCACCCCATAGCCCCATTCAATTCCCAATCAATTCAATGCAATTAATTTAGGGCTTATGGTAGGGGAAACAGCCAATAAGGAGCTTTTGCACAAAATAACACCTGGACCTCTTTGGTGGGGACGTAACAACTACAAAGAAAGGTAAGAAAGCCTTTTAGTATGGAATTCTCCTTTAACTCCAGGATATGCCCACCACTAATATATATATATATACTATATATAGTCTGTCTGTCACTGTTCACTGCCTTGCCCGGGGGTCTTCAACAGGGGGTCCGGGACCCCATCTTCAATAGGGGGTCCAGGACTGCTAGGGGCCCTCAGAGGTACCAGGGGTCTTCAACAGGGGGTCCGGGACCCCATATTCAATAGGGGGTCCGGGACCCCTAGGGGCCCTCAGAGATACCGTCCGTTTCAGCACAGAAAGTCTGTTTGTACCATGACCTGCAGCTGCACACACGCACGCACGCAAGCCGCTCGTAGGCGGCCGCTTGTGTCAGCCTACCAGAGACGTTTTTTTAATTATATTTATATATTTTTCTCTTCTTTTTTGTAACATTAACTACAGCTTGTGATCAATATTTTCATACCCAGAGCTTTCTGTTTGTGTCAGGAAAAAACCATGGATGGACTTGAGGTACGTATCTTGACAACTCTCAACGATCTGTCAAAAGAAGACTTTAAGCAGTTCAAGTGGCATCTGAAGCGGGTTGATGTTGAAGGCCTCAAGCCGCTCCAAACATGCGACCTGGAAGACGCTGACAGGATGAAAACAGTGGATCTGATCGTCCAGTACTACACTACTCATGCAACTCAGATCGTGGAGACTGTCCTGAAGATGATTAAAACGACTGATCTGCAGGAGAACATAGGTAGGTGAAGACATGGTATATATACTATAGTCAGGGGATATCAATACAATCTGGGAATACATTTCTTACCAAGAATTATCTTCACCAATGTGTTTGTAAGGGTGTCTACTAACATAATCCGACATTGGTTTATATTCAACCACCCCAGGGGAATTTTTGACAGCTGCTGAAAGTTGGTACCATACAACCATTATAAGGCAACATTTTCTAAATTTCATCATGCTTTAAAGATGGAGTGCCGTGATTTCTTTCCACCCTAAAACATGATCATCAGGTCTTATTGTTATATAAGGAGGTGTATTTTTTTCAAAAAAGTGTAGATTATTTTGTTAAAATGTTGTTTTTATGTGGGCATGTGGTGATGGGTGGTGATCCACCTGAACTGAAGCTGCACCCACAGCTGTAGTTGTATGATAAAGGGGGAGGGGTAAGGGGAGGGGCTGATAATGTGTTCACTGTTCAGCGTCCAGGAAGAAACCCTAAATACAAAGTTAATACACCATTGCACATAAAAACGACTCCAGGGTGTCTAATGAAGTATTGTCACCTCATAGACACATGCAAAACTGGAAAAATGGTGGCACTCCATCTTTAAGTAGCATGTGACGTGTCAAACTAGGGTTTTTTCATCATTCTGAATCCATTCCAAGCATTAGTTTAGCACAAAACACTCCTTTGGCTAAAATGGCCATAGCCGTCATCACAAATGTGATGAAGTCAGCACATTTGGGCATACGTGGGCAAGTGGCTATGGCCAAACTAGGGGGTTTTCATGATTCTGAATCCATTCCACGCATTAGTTTTGCACGAAAAACACTCCTGGTGAAGAGAATTATTGGTAAGAAATGTATTCCCAGATTTGACATTATACTGATAATATTCCCTGACTAATATGCATGTTTACAAGTTACTGACAAACTTGAAGACTATAAGGGCTGTATTTTGCGTGTCTTAAAGGGTAAGACCACTTTTTCAGAGGTTTGGGTTGTTTTCTTACCTTATTATGGGCAAACTATTCCATTCCATGAGTTATTTCGCACCGTTGAGTTGTTTATTAGCAATTTAAGAAATAAAAATAATCGCTCATTGACTTCCATTGTAACGTGGAAACAGCTCTCAAAGTCACTCTTTTAGCACATAAACCAACGCAACAAAAGCTGATTCTGACAGTTTATGACATCAGGAAAACTCATGCGGTTTTATTTTCGTCTTTTAAGATAGATTTATAAAG
Source organism: Protomyctophum bolini (assembly GCF_963924005.1). Classification (NCBI taxonomy): domain Eukaryota; kingdom Metazoa; phylum Chordata; class Actinopteri; order Myctophiformes; family Myctophidae; genus Protomyctophum; species Protomyctophum bolini. Next base: position 925,769 of record NC_137865.1, read on the forward strand.
TTACTATTTTAGTCGGAGATAGACTGCAACAGTACTACGGCGTTCCCAACTCTCGCGGGCCGTCTTGCGAGGTTTCGTTTGTAAACAGAATTCTCCACGCTGTTTGAGATGCACCCAGCTGCACCCTCGCATATAAGCAATCACAGACACAGACACTTTACACACTTTAATTGTTAATAAACAACACAACGGAGCGAAATAACTCATGGAATGTAATAGTTTGCCCATAATAAGGTAAGAAAACAACCCAAACCCCCACACACACACACACACACACACACACACACACACACACACACACACACACACGCACACACACACACACACACACACACACACACACTATTTATTGAATTAGCTGCAGCTGTGTTGCTTACAATACATCACTGTATACTTATGTAGCATGCCATGTTTTTACCATGTTCTTGTTTTACCATGTTCTTAACCTGATAACATATAGGGTTTTATGCCACTATAATAAACAAATTGTCAGAACAGAAATACAATTCCATGTCATTTTTTGTATCAATTCAACAAGAAACATTGACAGCTCTATGCCTAGTTTAAATAATAATTAATAAGACATCAAATGGAAGATTCAGCAGCAAGATTCAGTATAATTACCAAGTCCACTCATTTGAGGACCACATTTATCATAGCATGCACTTACTGGTGTCCTCTGTTCTTTGGTTATTTAGAAATCCTTACTCCCCAACTACTCAAGTCTTTTCTGAAGAAGAGGGGAGAGTATCTGATTGAGTGGAAACGACCTGAGGAAAACCCAGAAGAAACACCTCTGAACCAAGACTTCACAGAGGTCAATGTCACAGTGTTAGCTAGTGGAGAGGTCAACAAGGAACATGAGGTCAGCCAGATTGAAACTATGTCCAGAAAAACATCCAGGCCAGAAACGTCAATCAAGTCTCTAGACATCACTAAACCTTTACCCGGGGAAGCTCAAATCAAAACAGTGCTGATGCAGGGAGTGGCTGGCTCTGGTAAAACAGCCTTAACTCAGAAGTATGCTCAGGACTGGGCAGAAGACAAAGCCAACCAGGATATCCTCTTCATGTTCCCATTCACTTTCCGAGAGCTGAATGTCAAGCAGAAGGAGAAGGAATACAGCTTGATGGAACTTCTTCGTGATTTTTTTGGTGAAATCAACAAGGCAGATATTTGCAGCGGAAAAGGGTCTAACGTTATGTTCATCTTCGATGGGCTGGATGAGTTTTGTACTCCTCTACGCCATCTATTCCAGAAAAGGGAGATCTGCACTGACGTAGAAAAGAAAATGTCAGTGGCCATGCTGCTGACAAATCTCATCAAGAGAAACCTGCTTCCCAATGCTCGCATCTGGATAACCACACGACCTGCAGCCGCCGTTCAGATCCCTGCTATGTATGTTGACAGGGTGACAGAGTTGAGAGGGTTCACTGACGACCAGAAGGAGGAGTACTTCAAGAAGAGAATCAGTGATGAGAAAATGGCAAATAAAATCATCTCACACATCAAGACATCACGAATCCTCCACATCATGTGTCACATCCCAGTCTTTTGTTGGATCATTGCTGTAGTTCTGAAGGACATTTTAATAAAAGGGACAGGAATGCTGCCAAAGACCCTGACCGAGATGTACATCCACTTCATGCTGGTTCAGTCCAAACAGAAAGAGACCAAGTATGACTGGAATCCAGCTAAGAACACGCACGCCATTCTGGCAATGGGAAAACTGGCTTATAAACATCTGAAGAAAAGCAAACTGATCTTCAATGAAGCAGACCTGAAAGAGTGTGGCATTGATATCAACGATGCAGCAGTGTGTTCAGGCATGTTCACACAGACGTTTAAAGAGGTGCGTGGTGGGTTGCACAAGGACAAGGTGTTCAGCTTTGTCCATCTGAGCGTCCAGGAGTTTCTGGCTGCTCTTTACGTCTTTCACACATTCACCAACACTGGCGTCAATGTACTGTCAACCTCCAAGTGGTCAAAGCTGTTTAAACCACAGTTAAATGACCTCTACCAGAGTGCTGTAGACGAGGCCTCAAAGAGTCCAAATGGACACCTGGACTTGTTCCTCCGTTTCCTGCTGGGCCTCTCGTCGGAGACCAATCAGACTCTCTTACAAAGACTGCTGGAACATACAGGAAATAGGTCACAGGCCAATCAGAAAACTGTCCAGTACATCAAGCAGAAAATCAGGAAGAATCTCTCTCCAGAGAGAACAATCAATTTGTTCCACTGTCTGAATGAGTTGGGTGATCATTCTCTAGAGGAGGAGATCCAACAGTACCTGACCTCAGGGAGTCTGTCCACTGTCTCTCCTGCTCAGTGGTCAGCTCTGGCCTTCATGTTGCTGTCATCAGGAAAGGAGCTGGACGTGTTTGACCTGAAGAAATACGGTTCTTCAGAAGAGGCTCTTCTGAGGCTGCTGCCAGTGGTCAAAGCCTCCAACAGAGCTCTGTAGGTTGACTGAATACACTTATAATATGATGTCACAGTTCTATAGGAAATAATACTAATATAATAACGTTTCAATGCTGTTTATCCTTCTTTAATAAATAATGTGATATTGATTTTACAGAAAGAAAAAAAAAGATAATACAAACTCTGCTATCACTGCTCCTTTTTCAGGCTGAGTAGCTGTAACCTCTCAGAGCGATGCTGTGTGGAGTTAGCATCAACTCTCAGCTCCAACTGCAGTCTAATAGAATTGGACATGAGCAACAACGATGTGCAGGATTTGGGCATAAAACATCTGTGTCTTGGACTGAGGAGTCCACACTGTAAACTGGAGACCCTCAGGTTTGTATGCCTGAAAATTATCCTGGCGTAACCACTCATGGAGTTTGCCCTGATTCATTTATACTTCGCGAAGATTATTACTTCTTAGCAGTAGAACGAGTAACAAGTAGAACTGAGCCTGGTACTTGCTTATACATACATACATACGTACATACGTGCGTACGTGCGTGTGTGTGCGTGTTCCTCCTCACAAGTCATGCATTCGTGATACTTAATCCTCCAAACACATTTCTGTATCTGTACGACTGCTGTCACCTTACCTGCCACAGTGACAATGTCCGCTTCCCTCCCCCAAGCATGCACAGCTGTGTTTGTGTAGATGCTGAGTAAGCTGTATGAACCACAATGGATTCAAACCCCATGACTCTGTGATGGTGAACAGTTACTGTACCCCTCTGTCACCTGAGGGCCCAACAGAGCCCAATAACCTACTATAATAAATATGAACAGTTACTGTACCCCTCTGTCACCTGAGGACCCAACAGAGCCCAATAACCTACTATAATAAATATGAACAGTTACTGTACCCCTCTGTCACCTGCGGGCCCAACAGAGCCCAATAACGTACTATAATAAATATGAACAGTTAGGGTTAGAAGATGAGAAAAACTTTATTCATTCATTCATTCATTTATTTATTTGTATCCAAAATTAGTTAATAGCACAGGCAAACTCTTCACATACTAGAGTAGAGCTTGTCTCAAATAAATGTCAGAGCTGAAATTGACATGTAAAAATGAAATAAATGCTTAAACATGTAGCTAGTTGTAATGTTAGAGACCACAGAAGTGAACCTTTCAAGCCTGTTTTCGCTGTTTTCTGCATGACATTACTTAAGCCATATCTCCAACACTGGTGGGTCAAACTGTCAATTTGAAGCTATGATTCCCTGCTTTCATAATATGACAAAAAAAAAATGAGGGAAGTTCATCCTTGAGAATTGGCCTTGGTCTTTATGATCCAGTCTCGTCTACAAACCATTCAAGTGTGTGTGTGTGTGTGTGTGTGTGTGTGTGTGTGTGTGTGTGTGTGTGTGTGTGTGTGTGTGTGTGTGTGTGTGTGTGTGTGTGTCTGTGTGTGTGTGTGTGTGTGTGTGTGTGTGTGTATAGGTTGTCAGGCTGCATGGTCTCAAAGGAAGGTTGTTCTTATCTGGTCTCAGCTCTGAGATCCAACTCCCACCTGAAAGTGTTGGACTTGAGCTACAATCACCCAGGAAACCAAGAGACGCTGCCCTCTGCTGGACAACTGCAGACTCTCAGGTATGGACAGACTTGATGCCAGTCAGTGTAAATGTGCCTAGTGACCTGACACTAGATTATAGTTTTCATATTTTTCAGAAAAACCTGTTTCTATGTCAGTGTATCTCAAACTATTTCATGTCAAGGACCCCAAACATTATATGTATTTGGCCGCTGACCCCCATCTGAAAATATGTTGTTCCATGGACCCCCCAGAAGCAAAGATTTGAGTTAAAAACTTTTGTTCTGGAACAATATATATTCCAAATAGCAGATCTACAAGCTCCGGATGCCGCGCTACGAGCTTGTCTACTATTTTTCAACAGCTAATGTATAACATAATGCTTAAAACACCAAAAGGGTGCTGTATAGGCTAGCATTTAATGTTTAATACATGCATTATCTATCATTGTTGTTTATATTATCTTATCTTTGTCTCTCCTTCACCCACAGTGACCACAGTGGAGAGTGCAGGCTGAGACCAAGTTTGAGGAAGTGTAAGTGTTTATTCTGTTGTATTCATGAAATCAAAGAAGCACAACATCCTGCTATGTATGAACAGCTCATATTATACAGCATGTCACTTTCACTTAACATAACTGTAATGTGTTTATATTAACCAAAACGTGCATTATATTTCCTGGGGTTTATTACTAATCACAATGTAGTTTTGAGTGAACTCTGCCTACCTATGGTGTCCACATATAGGATTCTAGAATGATACACTATGGCCCTCATTTATCAACCGTGCGTACGCCAAAATATGGGTACACGCCGAAATTACCGGCATTTAACATTTCCGCCGAAGCTTGAAATTGAACTTGTGCCAAGACAAAAATCACGTCAGGTCGGGAGCTGTCGTACGCTTTGTCCTCACCTGTTTTTCTGTCGTAGAACAGCGGAGCAGCATTGTTTGACCAGCTGAGAGGCTGTCACAGGCATCTAAACACATGTATTCACTCCTAAAATGTTTATATAAAACTGTAGCCTATAGGTATGTATTGAATGGGCTACATGTAAAAAAAATAAAAAAATAAAGGACTACATCAACGATGTGTCATAGTAGGAGATAGAATTGCGCAATTAAAAACAATGTTGCAAGTTAGATGCTTAAGCCATTTAAACAGTGCTTTGCATGAGCGCATACATGCAAGGATTTGGGCTGTCTGTGCTGAAATATTTCCATGACGGGACGTTGGAGAGTATAGTGCAGTGCTGCATCTGTGGAGAGTCCCAACGTGGGTAGCCGACTGTGGCCTAATCTACAGCAGGCCGGAGTTTTGGTATGTGCAATCTCCTCCTCGTTTAATAAACCAGACGCGTCGCTCGAATGCTAAATGTACCGTGCCAGCACAAGTGGCTCATCGGAGATAGGTAGGCTACTCAGCCAGCCCACCACCACCACCAGTGCCAGCCACATGAGGCTACGGTTTTGGCTGCACATTCATATAATGACAGTTGACAGCCCAGCCAATGCAGCGACTAACGACTGCAAGGCAATCCAAATAGACTGTCGAACGTGCATGGTCAGTTGGTCACGGACGGACCACAGTGATAGAGAGAGACAGACAGACAGGACAGGAGGAGCACCTATGCAAAACAGCAGCGCTGCGTGTGTGTGCCTATTTGTTATTTAATTCATGGTTCACAGGTTCAGGTTTTCGTTCACTAATATCTTGTTGTATATTAAATTAAAAATACTTTAATAATTGAATATACAACAAGGAGGGCCTGAGTCCCTCATTTATCAATTGAGTGTAAAATCTGCCCCAAATTCGAGCGTCGGTTTTGTAGTACACTCACGTCGCCACGGCATTTATAAAGTGTTCACAAACAGCTGATCCTACCTTCATTTCTAGCAGTGATAAATGTGACAGCTATGAATGTGGCCCTATGAAATGAAGCCTCGCCCTCGTTTTTGAGACATGCACAACTGCAATACGACCAAACAACTCATGGATACCATGGTTACATGATGGAAAAATAAATTAAAAGGTTTCCCCCGCTTGCCTTGCTGCCCACCTCACCCACATCTTATACACACACACACACACACACACACACACACACACACACACACAGACGCACATGCAACTTGCAAGCCCAACTGGTGTGTTGTATCTTAAATAAATAAAGAACGAACACCTGCATGAATTAAATAACGCAAATATACAACAAGATGTATTAGTGAACGAAAACCTGAACCTGTGAACCATGAATTAAATAAAAAATTGGCGCACACACACGCTGCTGTTTTGCAAATAGGTGCATCTCCTCTCCTATGCCCTGTCTGTCTGTCTCTATCACTGTGGTCCGTCCATGACACCGTGACCATGCACGTTTATGACAATCTATTTAGATTACCTCGCTAGTACAGTGGCTGGGCTTTCAACTGTCAATTATATGAATATGCAGCCTAAACCAGTCTCGTGTGGCACTGGCACTGCCTGGTAGTGGTGGCTGGCTGGGTTACCCTACCTATCTCCGATTGCGCTGGCACGGCACATTTGGCATTCAAGCGACACGTCGGGTTTATCCTTAAACAGGAGGAGATTGCACATACCGTAACTCCAGAAATATATCGGCCTGCTGTAGATTAGGCTACAGTAGCCTACCCTACTTGACTGCAGAGCTGCAGTCTCCCTCAAATGCCTCTCGATTAATATCATGAAACTATTCCAGGTGGGGGGGCCGGGGGGATTCCAGCACAGGCAGCCCAAATCCTCGTATAGGCCTATATGGTATGCGCTCATGCAAAACACTGTTTAAATGGCTTAAGCAAACTTTTTAATTGCTTGATTTTAATTGCTTGCACACTTGGAAATATTCTACCAATTTCAAATGACATGCCTTTACAAAAAAAGAATTCCACATGTAATATTAGTTTTATACATTTTTAGGAGTAAAAACATATGTTTAGATGCCTCTGACAGCCTGTCAGCAGTTCAGACAATGCTGCTCCGCTTGTGTATGACAAAAAAACAGCTGAGGACAAAGCCTACAACAGCTCCCGACCTGACGTGATTTGGCTCAATTTCAAGGTTTTGCGGAAACGATAAATGCCGAAAATTGCTGTAATTTCCGACGTGACCCATATTTTGGCTTGCGCCACGTTGATAAATGAGGGCCTACTGTACCTACTGTGCGTCTCAAAGCTTTCAGCACTTCCTCTCTGAATGTAAACTCTCTGGCCTGTAAGAGCACACCAAACAGAAGTGATTTAGTTAAAGACTACTTAAACAACTTTTGATGTGGGCTTAAATAGTTAAAGAGGACCAAATTAACTCAAACTAGTGCTGGTTGTCTGGGCTAGGCCCTGCCGCAGTGGTGTCCGATTAGAACATTGCCTGGATAATGAAACTTCCAAAGCCAGTTGTAAGGCCATGATATCCTGTCTTATACGGAAGGTGACGGAGTCTCTCGCAAGGAGCGTAGCAAATGCTGCTAGCTACCCTAAACCTTTCGGATTGTACTTATATAAGGTTCTTACTGGGTGCGTGTCATGCGATGACGATGCCAAACGTGTATCCCCATATATGAGGTTTCTACATTAGCCTGATGTCAGTGCTGGATGTCGCCGTCATCCTCATATTATGGAGCTCTAGGTGAAAGCCTCCGCTACAGCCACCCCTAAGACCTACGACGAATAGCCACAAAGCCAATTTACAAGCTCGCAACGTGTTGCATCATGGCGCGTTGAGAGCTTGTATATCAGCTACTTTCACCGTCTTTGGACTTTTTTTAAATACAGTTAATCAGTACAACCACTGGTTTATTTACCTTAGGAGGTACAATACTCTTAAAGAGACATCTAAACATAATATAAGCGATCAAATACTGAGTGAATTACTATAATTGCAATTATGGTACATCTATTGAATTAAAACAAACAGCCTCATTCTGAGTTCCACATTAACCCGTTTAGACCTGAGGATGATTCTACAAATGCCTTCTAAATCCTGACAGTTTTCTGAAAAACCCATGTTTCTGTCAGTCATTAGTGCTGTCAGAACCAATTTCATAATATGAAAGAAATTCGAATATTAAAAAATATATATATATTCGAAAGCTAAAATTGCCATTCGAATGGAGCTTTTATCATTTATTAATTCTATTTAATATTTTTATTTTGTTTTATGCTATTTTATCCGCTCACTAAATGTATTGAGTAACGAATCTACCGCTGTGAAATCTCCACGGCCGCTTCCACTGCATATGAAAAGGTGCACGTCCGGTCACGTCGCAGAAGAGGTCATTGATTGGCTAACGTAGGGCCAGATTTCAGGGTAAGCCAATCAGAGACAGTCTACAGGGTGGGCGGGCTTACTGGCTGTTGTAAACAGTAACTCTTTTAATCACAGACACACAAACCCTTGTAACACATACATAGATACGTCTAGTATACTACACAGACAAAAATCGCCGGTAGAACGAAAATCATAATACAGTCTCACGACACAACTTTATTGCACATCTGTGCTTGCCTTTCATCCACGCTTCTATAGCCTTTTAAATCTCATTTCCCATCCACGGGCACAAGCAAAGTGATATCAGCATCTTCCACCCGATCTGTGGTGTTGTTTCTGACGAGGGTAGCAACTAGTTAGCATGGGAGCTAACATTAGTTTAACTCTGGTCCATATCGTTAGAAGCCAAGGAGTCCTCCTTAATAACACTATGGTACACGGGAGGCGGCCTTTTTTCCGACAGCATTCTAGCCGACGGGGCAACGGTCCGCTCCACAGCGGGGGGACAATGCTGCGTTTACACGGGCAGACACAGACGAATGCTAATATAATTTGGAGCAGCTACTGTACACGTCTGTTTGCATCAACATGTTGCTGGCTTCACAATGAATGATAGACTTTATCGTTGCGTCTGCCCGTGTGTAATGGTCAGGGTTTCAATGTCCACAGCAGGCAGACCTGTCAAAAACCTTGCACTTCCCAAAACTCACAAGACATGCCAGCCACGTGTATTATTATAGGCTAAATATGAGCTAAAATAAACAATGTAAATATTCGAATATTTTCAAAAATTACAAATAATGAAGCAATGAAATTCGAATTGGATTATAGAGGTGAACTGACAGCCCTATCAGTCATTATCAAACATTTTGATGTCAAGGACCCCCAGAGATATATGTATTTGGCCCCCAACCCCCAGCTGGAAATATGTTGTTCCAGGGACCCCCCAGAAGCAAAGATATGAGTTAAAAATGTTCACTCTGAAAGAATATATATTCAAGGATTTGCACCACATTTTCACAATAGATAATTTCAAAAAGTATAACATAATGCTGTAACGGTCAGATATCTCTATCACTGCTACGAATTATTTAAATCACGGGTTGTGAATGATCTCCTATAGGATACAACTGATAAAGTGGAATGCAATGACAATAACCTAAATAAGCAAGCAGTAAATACAGTCGGAAGCAAAGCTCACGTTAACCGTTTATCTCATAAATCAAAACAAGGAATCAACAGTTATACAAACAGGTGTGTCTCACGCACGCACGCCCGTGCTTATTGTTTCTTATAGTTCCGTGGTTGTTTACAAACAAAGTCTGTTGCCCCCAGAGTTCCTTCCCGAACGTAAACTCCCTATAAAGCAAAGTAGATGAACGAAACTTATCCATCCCCGTAGCGAACGTAATCCAGTTGCAGGTATAGGCTACTCCGAAAGAAGAGGAAGACCCAAAACGCGTGTCCTCGCGGGATGTCGAAATAAATAAATATATAAATAAAAGATGAACGATCTCACCAGTTGCCGAAGAATGTCTCGAGCCTCCTCGAACCGTGAGCTCAATCGTTCGTGTAGCTATAGCCTTTTGGTAACGAGGTATTAAAGAGAAAACTTATATCCAGGTCCCTGTTTGTTTGTCTCTCCCCGTCAGGTCTCCTCAGGCCGGTAACCGACGCCAACTTTATGTGCGTCAGTCCAACTCCAGACCCATGTCACTCACATGATATCAAATCATAAACATAGTGTTTAAAACCCCCCAAATAATAACAAAATCACACAATAGACAGCACAGAATATATAGGACCTTACCCTTGACAGATGGCGTTAATTCAGAAATATTAAATAATACAACATGTACTTTTAAATGTTGATATTAAAATAAATCGTGTTTAACTTGTGTGGCAGTTGCTACAATGCATAAAACACCAAAAGGGGTTCCCGTCCTGAATGGGTTGACTATTTCCCCAACTCACCCCCTGTTTCCTGTCTCTGTCAGTTGTACTATCGAATGAAGGCAGAAAAGCCCCGGAAATATAGAGACAAACCATTACAAATTCACTATTATTAAATGTTTTTATAGATGTATCTGTCTGTCTGTGTGTGTGTGTGTGTGTGTGTGTGTGTGTGTGTGTGTGTGTGTGTGTGTGTGTGTGTGTGTGTGTGTGTGTGTGTGTGTGTGTGCGTGCGCGTGCGTGCGTGTGTCCTCATGTTATTACAGGTCACACATTTAATAGGTGTGTGCGTGCATGCATGCGTGTGTTTGTTGGAATCTTTTGTTTTGAAGTCCACCGTCTGGGAATAGTGTTTTAGCTATCTATAGCTATTGTATCTCGTGTTTGTTTATAGCAGACTGAGGAGTCTGCTATAAACACAACACTTGCACTTGCAGTTTGGGCAACTCCAAAGCAAACTCCACATGCCCCAACATTTTATTTACCTGCCTTAGTGCCAACCCTTACCCCTGTGTCTGATCTGTGGTGACACTAGCATATTTGCCGATACCGATATGACCTGATATGACCAAATTAGGGCCGATCCGATACCTTTCCGATACAGTATCGGGACATCTCTATTAATATTACCCGCTGTCAACTTGTCATAGCTCCCGTTTTAACTATCTGTCTGTGTCCCTTTTGTGTCCATACTGTATATGGAGATCTCTGTATCTGTCTGTCTGCCTGTGCCCGAAGAGTGCAAACTGACCAATTGTCAGGTGTGGGGTTGCCATGGCAATCAATTGGTTGAGGCAGAGGCTGGAAATTACACAGGTGAGGGGAGAGCCTGACCAGAGCCTTTTGTTGTGTTTCTGGACAACGGTGTGTCCCACAGACTCAAGGCTGGTCACTGCACTCTCTGTGGGGGTGTGGAACGCGTGTGTCGGTGGGTCAAACGGTTCTTGAGTTACGTGCATTACAAACGCACGCACACACACACACACACACACACACACACACACACACACGACACATTTGTAGTTAGATTGTGCATTACATTCACACACATTCATACACCTTTACATAGATTGTGCATTACATTCACCCATTCACACACCTTTACATAGATTGTGCATTACATTCACCCATTCACACACCTTTACATACTGTAGATTGTGCATTACATTCACCCATTCACACACACATTCATACACCTTTACATAGATTGTGCATCACATTCACCCATTCACACACCTTTACATAGATTGTGCATTACATTCACCCATTCACACACACATTCATACACCAATGGTTGAGGATTAGGAAATCATGCAAGGCACCAACCTGCACATCTGGAGCAATTTGGGTTCAGAGTCTTGCTCAAGGACACTTTGACACCAACTTTGAGGGTTCGAACTAGGAACATTGCGGTTGCCATCCGGCCACTCTACCCCTGACCCACTGCTGACCCTGTGTGCACGTGTGTGTGTGTGTGTGTGTGTGTGTGTGTGTGTGTGTGTGTGTGTGTGTGTGTGTGTGTGTGTGTGTGTGTGTGTGTGTGTGTGTGTGTGTGTGTGTGTGTGTGTGTGTGTGTGTGTGTGTGCATGTTTGTGTGTGTGTGTGTGTGTGTGTGTGTGTGTGTCCTGCATGGTGATGTGTTGTGAACTTGTAGATCTTATTAATTATATGCAATATATTTATTATTAATATATTTCCATTCTGGACACGTCATTATAGGTTTTACTGAAAACAGATCTACAAGCTCACACTGCATAGACCTGATCTTTTTAAAGTGGTTTCTGAACAATTTGAACCACAATGTGTTGCGATGTGAGCTTGTAGATCGAGTGCCTTCATTATTATTGTGTGTGTGTGTGTGTGTGTGTGTGTGTGTGTGTGTGTGTGTGAGTGCGTGCGTGCCTGCGTGCGTGCGTGCGTGCGTGCGTGCGTGAGTGCGTGTGTCCTGCATGGTGTCCTGAATGGCGTGCGTGCGTGTATGTGTGTTTACGTGCGCATACACACACACACACACACACACACACATACACACACACGCACACGCACACACGCCTGCACATGTCCTGCATGGCATGCGTGCGTGTGTCCTGCATGGTGATGTGTTGTGAACTTGCGTGTGTGTGTGTGCGTGCGTGCGTGCATGTGTGTGCACACACACACACACACACACACGCGTGTCCTGCATGGCGTGCGTGCGTGTGTTTGTGCGTGAGTACGCATGTGTGCGTGAGTACGTGTGTGCGTGCGTGTGTGTGTCCTGCATGGTGATGTGTTGTGAACTTGTAGATCTTATTTATTAAATGCAATATATTTATGATTAATATATTTCAATTCTGGACACGTCATTATAGGTTTTACTGAAAACAGATCTACAAGCTCACACTGCATAGACCTGATCTTTTTTAACCCATTTGGGCGGGAACCCCTTTTTAGTGTTAGCATTATGTTATGCTTTAGCTATTGAAAAATAGCAGATCTACAAGCTCATAGCGCGCCACCAAGTGGCGCGCTACAAGCTTGTAGGTCTGCTATTTTTGAAAAATCGAAGAACGACTGACATAGAAACATATATTTTTCACACACGCGCACGCGTGTGTGTGTGTGTGTGTGTGCACACGTAAACACACACACACACACACACATACACGTGCGCGCGTGCGTGTGTGTGTGTGTGTGTGTCCTGCATGGTGATGTGTTGTGAACTTGTAGATCTTATTTATTATATGCAATATATTTATGATTAATATATTTCCATTCTGGACACGTCATTATAGGTTTTACTGAAAACAGATCTACAAGCTCACACTGCATAGACCTGATCTTTTTTAACCCATTTTAGGCGGGAACCCCTCAGATACACACACACGTGTGTCCTGCATGGTGATGTGTTGTGAACTTGTGTGTGCGTGCATGCTTGCATGCGTGCGTGCATGCATGCATGTGTTTTTAACTTGCGTGCGTGTGCGTGTGTGCGTGCGTTATTGTATGTTCCTACATAGTTAGTGTACATCCATCACCATGTGCTGTGAACTTAGATCTTATTATTATTGTTGTTGTTGTTATTATTATTAACCAGATTAACTATATTCAAGGTAATTATACAGCAGCTGAACATCATACAGAAAATGGCAGATCTACAAGCTCACAACGCACCGCGATGCATTGTGAGCTTGTAGATCTGCCATTTTCAATATAATTTTAAGCAGTGCTCATAGTGGTTAATAAGTTCAATTCTGTATATTATTATGAAGTTGTATGTGATTGTAAAGTGGTGTTGTGTTGTGTGTTGTTCTCTCATCAGATGTGTGTGAACTCACACTGGATCCAAACACAGCAAACAGATTGCTCTCTCTGTCTGAGAACTACAGGAAGGTGACATGGGTGAATGAGGATCAGCACTATCCAGATCACCCAGACAGATTTACCGTCAGGCCACAGGTTCTGTGTAGAGAGACTCTGACTGGACGTTGTTACTCTGAGGTAGAGTGGAGTGGATGGGTTCATATATCAGGGACAACCAGAGAAATCAAGAGGAGAGGAAACGGTGCTGACTGTGGGTTAGGATCCAATAACATGTCCTGGTGTCTGGAATGTGATGATGATGACAACACTTACTCTGTCCTTCACAATGGGGAGAAGACTGAACTCTCTGTCCGCTGCTCTGACTCTGTCCTCGCTCTCCGTCTCTCCAACAGAGTAGCAGTGTACGTGGACTGCTCTGCTGGCACTCTGTCCTTCTACAAAGTGTCCTCTAACACACTGACACACCTTCACACCTTCCAGACCACTTCCACTGAACCACTCTGTGTTGGGTTCTGGTGCTGTGGGTCTGGTTCCTCAGTGTCTCTGGGTCAGATCTAGGAGGAACAGTAACACCATGTGACCTGGATGCACTGCTGCATGCACACGCACGCACGCACGCACGCACGCACGCACGCACGCACGCACGCACGCACGCACGCACGCACGCACACACGGGTGTGTGTGTGTGTGTGTGTGTCACATCACACAGCCCTGAATGACCATAACATGTCTGTAACTCTGAGAGGGATCTGACCGATCTACAAGCTCACAACGCGTCGCAGTGCGTCGCATGCAGCGCGGTGCGTTGTGAGCTTGTAGATCTGCTATTTTCAACTCTATTTTTATAACTATCAACATAACTCCACCACCTCTCCCCCTCTCATGGAAGTAATTGACAATATATAAAGTTACAACACCAACTTTGATGGCGCCGATTGCTTTGTTTTAAAATATATAAGGTTTTCTTAATTTCCTGAAAATTTTAAATAATTTCATTTTCCTGAAAAATGAACATTTTGGAGTTATGAGGTTTCCTACCGACAGCAGAGATATGCTCCAACGCTAACCACTACACTAGGACGGCCCGACCGTAGGTCACATTTACTGTGAAAACCTGCATCTCTGTGTTAGTCACGCCTCCATATATGGTCACGCCTCCTGACACCACACCTCCATACATGGTCACGCCTCCTGACATCACACCTCCATACATGGTCACGCCTCCTGACATCACACCTCCATACATGGTCACGCCTCCTGACATCACGCCTCCATACATGGTCACGACTCGTGACATCACGCCGCCATATATGGTCACGCCTCGTGACACGTCATGCCACCATATCTGGCCATCTCTGAAGATCACAACCTCACCTCACCCTGGATAACCATACATGGAGAAGACTTCACCTAGATCTGCATATATGGAGCCGGCCAGCAACTCTACATCTGACCTCAAACCTCAAACCCTTAGATCTCCATATATGGAGCTGACCTGTTCTGACATACAGTACCATATGTTGATCCTTCCCTACCCACCCTTCCTGTTCTGACATTCCATATGTTGATCTGACCTCATCAAACCCTGTACACTCAAGACACGCTCTATATATGGCCAGTACAGAATTCATTCCATATCTTGATCCCCATGCCAAAGCGCCTTTTTTAGGGCTTCTCGCCCTCAGGCCGTCTTACTGCGTATATATTAAACAGTGTAATTGAGTATATTTACTATGCAAATATTCACATATCAATTGATATGTAATGTTGTATTTTTTAATTATGATAAAATGTAGTCGTGAAAAATATCTTCCTATCCGAACTGCTGCAGATAATTTTTCTCAATGGAAGAGATTTCTTTCTTTCTTCCTTCCAGACAGTACTGTATCATACTGTGTAACCTTTTCAATGAAAAGTTATTTTTGCTATAAATATTTGACACACCAACATTATATTAAATTAAATTCAGATTGTTGACGTCCCTATTTCCTTGTCTTTATTCTAAGCCATTGGCGCACAGCTCCACTATTCATAACGATAGTTGAATCCCAGTGGCCATACATTTCACACAAGCGTCTTAAGTTTCTTCTTCTCGGATATTTGCGCTTGCAACTGCGGTCACACTTCCACTTTCTAGAGGTGATAAAGCATCGTCTTATACTCTGTCTTGTTGTGAACATTTTGTAGTGGCTCTCTGAAGTCTATAGGCTCTTGTGTACATTCACCAATATTGTGTATTATGCATACTTGGAAGTATTATGATGCCTTGTGTTTTGATGATTGCTTGCCATTGACACCATTCAGCTTGTGGGTCATATTAGTGTTGTGCAGGGAGGTGCACACATAGACATCAAAGGGGGCTTCAGCCCCTGCCCTTTTACCCGTCTGTAGAACAAGCGCCCTTTCCAGACCACGAATGCAGCATTTAATATGGTGAAAGAAATGCAAATGGCACTCCTTTCCATGTCATGCCGGAAGGCAGCATTCAGGAGAATTGCTTTTGAAATCCATGTCGTTACACCGCATCTCCACTAGCTAAAGAGCGCTGGGTTGTGCCCCGAAAATAGCTGATCTACAAGCTCTCAATAGCTCTCAAAAAGTGCCCTCTTATGGGATTTTAGCCCCTGCCCCTCTAACACTCTGCACGTCCCTGCTCTTGTGAGTCTTGTCCTTTCCTTGCTGTGATACTGTTCATTGCCTTTCAATATTACCACCGGTTCAGACGAGCGGAGACGCATCTGAATTAGTTAGATTGTATTGCTTTTTCATATATGCCTCCTTTCCATTTGCAACCCGGCCGCACCCAAAGAGGTTGATATAACACGGATTGGCACATATGCCACTCCGTGTATAGTGTACTATTCCTCCCGTGAAACCGTGGATACGATACTGATTTCCCCCCCCATCCACTTCCATACGTTGTACATTGCGTGGATAGCATACTAAATCTCCCCCCATCCACTTCTACGTCAGTGACGCCACGGTGGTAATAAAATACAATAAATAAATACAAAACATAATTTGACTGTGTACTTTTGTGAGAACGTCTACACAAATGTTCAGATTACAAAAATAAAGTACCCATGTGTGTATTCATAAATTATAACATTATAATGCGTTTTTATCTTCCTTCAGTGCATGCATTTTTATTTATTTTGTGCCTACCGAAATGTCATGACCATCGTGTTTAATTATTATTATTATTAGTAGTAGTATAGTGGTATTAATAATAATAATAATAATAATAATTATTATTATTATATTAATAGGGTTTACGTTGGCTTACGGAAGTGACGTTGCTAGGTGTATATAAAACAGCGCAAAGCAGCTACAGCTAAGCTAACAGCTCGTCAGTGCAGTGGAACTGGAACATTTCAGGTAAGAGGGATAAATACCTTTCTTTGCTATGTGTTGTGCGTGAATGAATGAATTAGTGTAGGCTAGCCTGGCTATTTGGCTCGTCGTGAGGTGATGAAGTGATTTACTATGACAGAAACTTTGTGTTGGATCTACTATTCTTTATAGGCGGGCAGGTAGTGAGGTAGACCACCATGGCTGTGTTGTGTCATGGTAAAGTTATTGACCTGCCAAAATATGTGACTATCTTGTGGACTTAACGTAACTTAATTGGAGGTCTTTAAATACATTGCCTAAATACCACTAGATTGAACTCTAAAACATAATGAACAAACCGGGAATGATTTTCGTTGGGACGTAGTCAAGTCACATATTTCAGCAGGTCACCAATTTCACTGTAACACTACCACCATGCTGGAGTGACCGGTCCGTGTGCGAGTGGTCGAGATTGGGGCAAGTAAACGAGGGTCACACTCACACGGGCATAATGTAAAAGATGCAATCTTGTAGTACTATTCATTGTCAATAGAAGCCAGCCACACGACGTTGCAAAGACGGAGCGATGCATGTAGCTGCTTCATGTGTGAACGCACCATTAGGTTAGATAGAGTCTGATAGGCAGATACCTAAGTAGGTATAGGTTAGGTTCTTGGTTTACCTATATGGTATGAATCTAGATTATTATTTCTATGTATGTGGTGTATTACTGTATTTTTGTATAAATAAATAATAATAAAGATGACAATACTAACTTGAAGAGTATTTAGGAATACAGTATAATATGGTGTAGTTGTGTATGTTAATTATCTCTCTCTCTCTCGTCCACAGACTACATTCCATTTTTTCTTCCCTGCAGGGTCTGACGGGTTGCAGAGAGAGAGAGAGAGAGAGAGAGAGAGAGAGAGAGAGAGAGAATCTGATTTTAGTGCACAGTAAGTTATATTAACACATACTTTACTATACAGATTGGAGACATTTACATTTTATTCATTAAAAAGGCTACATAGTACCGCTTTAAATAATTGTTTCCCACCTTTCCCCTTAAAAAAAATGTAGAAATGCCATCCAACAGCCGGACGTGCCACCGCTGCAAGGCCACAATGCCATGTGGGCTCCAGACGTGCAAAAAGGTAGGTAATATATACAGTACAGTAGGCCTTTAGCATACTGCCATGATTAACAGTCAATGGCCAGAGTCATTAAGTTCAAATGAACTTGATTGACATTAAATAAGCAACACAGTGATGAGAGTTTAGTTTTGTTACACTAGGCAGTGTGTATGTATTTTCGAAACATTTCTGAACTGATGGATTGACCTGTTGAAATAGAATTTGACTAAGTTTTTATAAATCACATCCTATTATAGCTAAAAGTGGATATTGAGTCTGTCAGTCAAGCAGGTGTTTAGGAATTCAAGAAGATGGCAACACTAGCATTGCAATAATGACAGCTTATGGCATTGTGTAATAATGGACATTGACATTTTCCTGGTGGTGTATTAACTCAACAGCATACTTTTTTCCCTATTAAACAGGATAACCGCTAAGAGAACCCATTTGTATCTTAATTATTCTCTCTCTCTCTCTCTCACACACACACACACACACACACACACAGTGTGGGGTTCTGTTGGCCCGTAAGGAGAGGCACAACCAATGCCTTAAGAAATTTCGAGCCATTTCGAGCCAATGGGCAAAGAATACCAAGAAGACAGGAAATGGTTCCAAAACTGTGGACCGTACTGTGGTGATGGTAATACATATTTGTGTCTTTCTATTTTTGTATTTTATTCTAGTATTTTTGTACTATTGTATTTATTTCGTAGTTACTATGGACGTTTTTGTATTATTTACAGACTTGGGTGCATTGACTTGTGTTGTTATTCATCATCAGAATGCTTGTTCCATTCAAAATAATTTCTGAGAAATGAAACTATGTATAATCTGTACAGTCTAGGGTTCAGATATAGCTCACTGTGCAATAGACCAATTATCTGTTTACAAACATTGAGACTGGTCTCATGGGTGAGTGTTTCATGTAATCAATTCCCAAACGTGTGGTTTTGGGGGCCGCTGGTTTCAGTTCATTCAACCTCCTCTTGTGTGTTGGCAGTGAGGTGCACCCTATAGGAGACATTTATACTTAATTGCGCAACAGGGAACCTCTGATATACAGTACAACTGTTGTGACCTTAGAGGTCTGCTAGTCTGGGCTGTTCTCTGCGCGCGTGACATCTTCGCGGGCCAGAGCATAAATTAGGCTGCAGCTTCATGTGCACAAACATATGTAAACGCACCCATAATGGTGCACCTTACTACCTCTATGACTTCCTGGCTAGATGTCTCAAACATGTCTCTGCTTCTCTGTAAAGCACTTTGAGCTACATGTCATGAAATGTGCTATACAAATAAAGTTTTATTGTGATATTAGTCTGGCCATGCCTAGGCTAATGCATACAGGGCATGTTGATCAGCTTTTTTCAGTGAACGGCACCAGATGAAATAGATGTTCATTGGGCTTTGTAACCCTGCCATTTACAATGTCTCTTAAGTTTGCTTTTATGCTTTTCATTGCTTTAGGTGGAGAAAATGAAGGCCCTGGGCTATGTCCCCCTCCTCCTGTGGGGGACGCCTAGGAGGGGAAAGGCTGGTGGCTGGAAGGCCGACGTCCTTTTCCCTTTTGAACTCCCTGCAGAGGGAGAAGTGTTGCTGGGTAGGCTCCTTGGCCTCTTTGATGGCTTACTGCAAGGTGAGTTAGAGCACAATATCTATATCCATGACAATGGTCCTGTATTATGTCCAGATGGAGCCAATTTAAATGTCTTAACTATACCTTTTTTGTTTTTGTTCTTTCAAAGCATGCAATTTTGCAGTGGCCCAGGACATGGGAGAAGGAGAGGAGAGGGAGATGGGGGAACAGTTTGCAGAGGAGGTGGGGGGTGAGGATGGAGTCGAAGGCCTGGAGGAAGAGGAGGAAGAGTATATCGTCTTGCAGACGGTGGATGTAGAGGGTGGTGCAGAGGTGGAAGAAGATGTGGGGGGTGAGGATGGACAAGACCTGGAGGAAGAGGATATATCCTCTTCCTCTAGGCCTTGTCCGTCCTCAGAGGGTGGTGCCGAGGTGGATGAGGATGGACAACAGGAGGGCAGAGAGATGGAGCAGGAAGAGATGGTGGAGGAGCCCAAAAAGAAAAGACAGAAGGGACCTACTAAAAGGTAAGTGACAATAGAGCGTCGCAGTCCCTCCCCCTTTCAGAACAACGAGTGGCCCAGGAAATGAATCGCAATGCATTTTGACCATAGGCAGCCAAGCCAACTCTTGTCATGACAAATCATGACAACACACACAATATTTTGGACCAAACAAATAATTACAAAGAAGAAAAACAACAAAAGATGTGTTGTAACCTGGCGTTTTTTTCTACTTTGTAATTCTTTGTTTGGTCCAAAATATTGTGTGTGTTGTCATGATTTGTCACGACAAGAGTTGGCTTCATACGACACTTAAAAAGTCTTTAAATAAATAATTTAAGAAATGCCTATGGCCAAAATTCCTGGGCCACTCGTTGTTCTGAAAGGGGGAGGGACTGCGACGCTAGACGCTGAGCAATTGAGTATATGCAGACCGCAGCCATCTTGCCATTAAGTTAATGGCAGGGTGCTAACTAGCTGCAATTTCCCATTGACAGCCCATACATCCAATCAGAAAAGTCCTATCTGATTGTATTAAATTAAACAATGTCAAACTCACCAGCATATATTAAAAGGGATATCTTTGAAAAACAAAAAAGGTCCCACACAAGTGCCTGACGGTGTGCGTGACATTTTAATATAATTATGCTCTATTGCCCTATGCACCATGCATCAGCCTTTTGCTTAAAAACTCACCAGCATTGCAGGTGTATAAAAATCCACCGTAGACACATTATGAGCCACTTCATGTCTAGAAATTCCTTGCGCAGCTGATTTGTTGGCGTTTGGAAGCGCTCGTTCAATATCACTCAACGGCCCTGCAGGACCCTGCAGGACTCCCCCAGGAATCCCAAGATGCCCGCAGTTTGCATAAAGTCAATCTTTGGGCACAAGAATATTTGTTCAGATGTGTTGGAAAATCGCACACTCTGCTCTTGCTCAGCAGCATACATTTAATTTCAATTGAAATGATGGCGTGGTGTTTGAGAACCTGGCTTGCGAGGCAAAGACCACAGGCCTTAATTCCCATTTTAAATGTTTTCTTTTCCTCCATGCAGCACGCCTGTGGTGACTGGTGGGAAGAGGACAGTGACGGAAGGAAAGGAAGGGGATGATGGTATGAATGACTATTGTTATAACCCCGGATTACTGCGCATATGTTGCCATTTTTATGATTGCACTAATAAAGCCTGCCTGCTTGCTCAGGGAATACATTGAATCTTGACCTTCTGGTCAAACTCATAACATAAACTTCACTGATGCAGAAAGGGTAATATGTGTCTCTTCACTTACGGGCTAAGGCAGTGCATGTCAGCGGCAGAGCGATGTGTTGAATGTGAAGAGTAGGCAGGCACTATACGTCCTCCGGGTGGAGGCTAAACAGTATGTGAGCGAGTAGGGTACAAGAGCAGTGTAATACAGAAATGTATGGGGAGGAATTAATTGGTGTTTGTGTTGTGGTTTGTGTTTACAGATTGTGACTTTCACAGCAATGTAACAGTTAAATACGAAATTGTGGCTGTGGACAAAAAGCAACGTACCAGAAAGGTTAGTTTCTACTGTACCGTATTAACTTGTTTTTTGTTTTGTTTTTTGAAGTATATTTATTGGTTTTTAGACATTTAAAGACAACAACAAGACATTACACAACAAGAACATAATAACAAACAGCAAAAGAAAATAAAGAAAAGAAAAGAAAAACGGCTCAGACACAACACCATTATAAATAAAAAAAGATTGAGTATACAAGGACATGGCAGGAACATGAACTTGTTACAATGTTGCATTTTGCAGTATTTGGAACATGTAGAATTATTTTCAGTTTGAGCTCTGATATTAAACAAAATAATTACATTTTGGTTATATGCTGACAGCATTCTAGAAGCTGGGAGTAATTATTTTATTTTCCTGTTTTCCTTCTTCCCAAGGGCAAGAAAGAGTCCCTGGTGCATTGGGCCCCATGCCCCAAATGGTAACTTTAACTTTGTTTCTCTGATGTAGCCTATTTGTTATACCGGTGTGTATATATATTCTGTAAAAGCATCTTACAAACTGATAATTTTGATGTAAAGCTTAAAAGCTTTCTTTAGCTGCTTAACAGGATTTCAAAGTCAGGAAATGTGTTATTGCACATTTGTATTATTACAAATGCAGTGGCAGCAGCAGACCTGCTGTTTGTTCCAGATATGTGGTGCATAATAAATAATGAATGCTTCACCACGTTCAAGCAGACCTTTCCTAGCCTGGTAAACCATCCTGGTCACGTGAATTCAGACAGCGTCTGTCAATCACAGGGGCCTGGGCGATTGGTTCTCTTCCACTTTTTCGCACCGGAAGAAGAATGAATTCACGGGAGCAGGATGGTTTAACATGCAGGCTGACCTGAGGGGTCTGGGTGATTCATGTACAAGATCAGAAATGTATTTTGGATTTTGTTTTATAGACCCAGCAGTATTTTTAAATCAATTATTTGACACAGGGTGCCAGTTTAAGGATGAAAGATGTGTCGTGATATACTCCACTTTCTTGGTATTTAATAGGACTTCATCTGTTTTCATTTCAGCAAAAAAACCTTCCCGCCCTCGTGGATCCTGTCCAAGAATTTGGTCGACAAATGAGACAAATTTTATTTTATTTTATTGATTTTATACAAATAAAATATTTGTTTATAAATCACTGTTTCATCATTTGCTCAGTAGGGCTGTGTTGGCAAGGAACTCACTGTACAATTAGCTGCAGGGGTCAAAGTATTTCACTTAACATTTATAGTAGAACTTTATAGTTCTACTTCTCAGATTGTTAGATGTTGAATTGTCATTGGTATAGGTATTTTGAAAATTGATAATGATTAGTGAAACGTAGCCTTTTACAATCTAGGCATTTAGCAGATTACATCAACATAGTACAGCAAACACTTTCTGATCTCCATAAATATCCCATTCTCATAATATTGCTGTTTTGAAGCACTGAAACAATGCCTGTGTACAGTTTGGTGCATATATCTTCTAAAGTATTTAGGGAAAAACATGTCATAACTATTTAGTTAATCTGGTCCACATGCCATACATCTGCCCAAAAGGTAGATCGCAAACTATCTACCAGTAGATCACAATGGCTTTGCAGGTAGACCACGTGACATGCCCCTAAAAATATATATTTTATATTAAACAATTTTGGCATTTGCCACTTGAATTAAGGTGACTTGATTGGTTGACATCAAAAAGGGCCTGTCAGCTCAAACACAATGCAATCACTCGCACACTGCCATAAGAGTGAGACAGATTATTTTTTCTTTTAAAATTAAATATTTCAAAAAAGGTTTAGTCAGTTCAAATAAGTCTACTGACACTCACATGTACAAATTACATCATGCACATAATTGTACATTCATTCAAACTTCTAACTCATGACTGGGGAGGAATTCTGGGACATACTGTAGGTGGGCTACTGCTCTGAGTTTAATAATCATTATATCCTGATGTGAAAGAAAATATTTCTAAGCTTGTTATGTGTATCCTACTGTATATGGACACTCAAAATCAGTTGGAAATATTTAATTTTGATGTGTCATAATTATATATGGCATATATATCACGAAAATGAAAACGGGACCCCTGCAATACACAACTATGCAGCATTGACAGGGGGGGTGGGGGGGGATAACGTCTGCGCTTCAGCCAGTCAATCAGTGAGAATAACACGCAGCTGCGTGATCAGGCCTCATGCACAATTGCACATCAAAGACAGCCTCACGGTTCTACAGAGTTGCTAATTAATGGCTCTGCCTGCACTCCCAGCAAGCAGTGTGTGTGTGTGCGTATGCGTGTGTGTGTGTGTGTGTGTGTGTGTGTGTGTGTGTGTTGCAGACTTGCAGTGCTCCTCAGTCTGATAGGCTTTCTTTAAGGCTATAATCGACAGGGAATAACCAATTCTTCTAAAACAAAGGGTGTCTATCCATCATGTCTGAAGCATGAGGAATCCAATGGAATTGGTTTCAAGTCTCTACGACACTTCTAACTATCAAAGGTTACGCCTGTGACCTTTGTACGGCGTTGAGGCCCTTTAAGGCTATAATCGACAGGGAATAACCAATTTTCCTAAAACAAAGGGTGTCTATCCATGTCTGAAGCACGAGGAATCCAATGGAATTGGTTTCAAGTCTCTACGACACTTCTAAATATTTTAGATCTTTTTTTAGACACGTTTTTTGGACCCCACAAACAAATATATATATTTTTTTTTTCAGAAAATACTTACTCTGACTCACTTTTTCACGCTGGATTTAATGGAATTGGTCCCGTTGAAAAAAAAAGTTTTGTTATTTGTCTAGCCTCTCTAAGGCCTCTAAGTCAAAAACCATTGGATATTAGGGGCCCATCTTTTAGTATGTTATATAGCTTGTCAGGACGAACAATCTGATATGTGTTTATCCACGCACGGTCATGTGGTTACCGTGTGGTTCAGAAGATTAGGGTTACACTTTGACGCGCGGAAATGGGCGTGTGGTTCTCAAAATTAGGGTTAGCATTTCACCATTCAGTAAGGTCACACGCACACACAGAGAGAGAGAGACAGAGAGAGAGAGACTCTACATCTGACCTCAAACCCTTAAGAACCTAACCACACCAACGGGTCAGTGGGTCACCATGATCTGTGGTCACCGTCTTGACCCTTTTGTGTGGTTAGGGCTTTAGATCGCCATATATGGAGCTGACCTGTTATGACATTCCATGTGTTGATCCACCCCCACCTGACCTTCCTGTTCTCACATTTCATATGTTGATTTGACCTCATCAACCCCTGTACACTCAAGACACACTCCAGATATGGCCAGTACAGAATTCATTCCATGTTGATCTGACCCCCCATTCCAAAGAGCCAGCACTCACTCGTCCAGCAGTCTCCTTTCACCCAGGCGTATGCGTGCTTCTCGCCCTCAGGGTGTCGTAGGCCTAAAAAGCTTTATAATCACTGTTATAATGAATCAGTGTGATTATCAGTCACTATAAGTGCTCATTGGGCATGCATATGATGCATTAAAATGTAGTACAACTATGGCATTCACAATACACTTAACAATACTGTGTGCACACCCCATTTACCATCAACGGTGCTGCTGTGGAAAGGGTACAAAGTACTAAGTACCTGGGGGTGCATATTGCTGACGACCTAAAGTGGTCCACTAAGACCTCAGCTATCACCAAGAAAGCCCTGAAACGACTGTACTTCCTGCGGAGACTGAAACAAGTGAACTCCCCCCCCCCTCTATTGACATCATACAGAGGAATCATTGAGAGTCTCCTGACGTACTGCATCACTGTCTGGTATGGGAACTGTACAGATGCTGACCGCAAGTCCCTACAGAGGTTAGTGAGGGCAGCGGAGAAGATCACAGGTGTCCCACTCCCCCCATAGCTGACATATATACAGACCAATGTGTCAGGAAGGCCATGAGCATGACTGACCCCTCCCACCCTCTGGTTGAACTCCTGCCCTGAGAGATGAATAGCACTTTCTCTTGCCAATGTTGTTCTTTTTACTTTTTAATAGGCTTTGTCTATTGTTTTTAAATGTGAAGCATAATCAGTTGTGGAGAACGGTATTTTTCTCCACTGTATGCCCAGTGTATATTGTGGAAGTGACAAAATCTGATTGAAAATACAAGCAGGGACAAGCAATGATACTTGACCTGTCATAAGATACTTGTTATAAAGAATGACTATTTGAGTAAGTGTAATTATAGTTTTAAGCAGATTATGCCTCGTTCATAATCCATTATAGGGCGACTGCAGAGTTCAAATGGTCATTATGTCTGACATGACCTTTCTAAAGAAAGTGTCCACCCTAAATGCAAAGGAACTAGTATGTAGGATAGAAATCTAGCATCCAATAACATAAATTACACAATTTCATACGGTAACTTGCAATGCCCATACAGAGCAGTGGTTCTCAAATCATTAAATTGTCACTTAAGAGATGTGCAGCTACCCTGTATACACACTTGTAGTGAGAAAACAATGCTCTTTTTTCCCATTTAAGAAAGTTTATTATTTTATGGAAATAACCAAACAGACAGCTGCAGGACACAAATACTTGCACAAGCAGATGTGATAATATCATAATGATTACAACAGAGTTGGTTACGTCAAAACCCAATAAAAGGACAACCGGCCATACATGGCCTATTATAAACACAGCACAAGATATAATCAGTCTAAACCATATTATAAAATAGAGGGAATGCACATGCATAAAATGAAGGCAAAGTGAGTTTAACATTGTTTAATGCAACCAGATAGCCCATACATCCAAAAATTAAAGTCATATCAAGGCTAAAGTAGTAGTAGTTTTTCCCACTCAGGTGTTCCTGCATAACCTCCGGGTATGATGTCACGCACAGACTCTAATCCTGACAAATTACTCTGGGAAATACCCAGGTAAAAAAAATTAAAAAGCGTCAATATAAAAAAGTTTTGGTAATTAGTCCTCCTCGTCATCATCGTCCGAGCTTTCTGGTCGCCACTCTCTTTCCTCCTCCATCTCAGCATCCTCTTCTTCCAACAGCTGGGGATTTGGCCCCAGAATGGCCTTGTACGTTCTCCCTGCAGTCTGCTGTTGATTTTTAAGGTCCTCCAATTTCCTCTTGAGCAGACAGATTCGGCCCCTCGAACCCTCCTCTGTCAATCCAGCTGTAGAAGCTAGAATGTATATGAAAGAACATTAAGCGTAATGTGCTATAAAGAGAGCTACCTCATGTTCTTATTTGATAAAATTTATAGGGATACAATATTTGCAGGGAATTCTGCAGTTGAAATTAACCAAATACCAACACGATAGCCATCACTTGAGAATTGCACAGATTGAGTTGTACTTACTTCCCGTCTGTGACAGAACGGTGCCCATCTGCGTTTGCACCTTTGCTACAGAGTCCTTTAAGAAGCCACAGTGCTGCATCATCTCCTTAATAAGAATATGCTTTTCCTCTGCTAGTCTTGATGCAAGCATCACCTGGTCAAAGAGCCGCTTCTTTGTTAGAATGTCAACACCATCTGTGAAGATATGACAACATTAATAATGATAACATTGATAAATACATACAATAAAAGGTTCTCAAACAAGGTCATGAAGTCTAATAAGAGATATATCATATTGAACACCTGTGTTCCGTTCCTGCCAAGGCCAAATCATGCTCTCTGCAACTTTGTTGGACAGATTATGCACGACAGAGCTTACATCCACAGGGCTGACATCAGGTTGTTGATTGTACCTATAATGTAAAATTTAAATAAGCATTGAGAATTTATCCTGAAGATTGAGGCAGAGCAGCATACAGATCACTATAATTATGATTATATATTTGGCAATCTATTAAGCATTCGAAAATATCCATTACATACCTCTCGACCTCATCTAACAACCGTTTCTTTTCCTGGCCAATCTTCTGGCTGATCTTCTGCCGCCTTTTATTGCGATCTGTAAAAGAGTAGAATTACAAAACACGATATTTTTCCACAAAGAAAGCTGAAATGACACCACACAACCAAATCAGTCCCTTAACAAACACAGACATACTGCAAGTGCCAGCTAAATGATTTCATTTTAAGACATACCATTTTGTCTGTAAATGTAATGTTTCTTCTGACAGATGCTCACAAAAAGGGATTCCATGGAGAGCTGCAAACCATGCACATCCAAGTCCACAGTCCTGGCTGTTGCACTTCCTAAGAAAAAATAAATAAATTCTAGTTAAAATTCTTGTGAAGGTGAACGGTTCAGAAATGACAGAGTTACCGTGTGGGGGTCCCTCTACTGTACCCTCTGTACTGTACTTTCACCCAAAATCACCATATATATATACAGTTAATATGTGCGAACGCGTTTGCGCACAGGTGTTTGTGCCCAGACGCACCCACCCACAGCTCCGTAAGGGAGTGGTTGCACCACTCAAAAATGTACTCATTGTCAGCAGTCAGATTGATTCTTCCCCCCACACACATTGTTGCGTTGTCCATGTGAGGACATCGTTCTTACCGGCACTGGTGGCCCACTGCTTCACATCCACGACCCACTGTTGCAGCATGTCATCTGTGACCTTAAACTGTTCCTGCAGCTTCCCAAGTTCCTCCGTTACCGCCAAAGTCTTCTGGATGGTCTGCAAAATTGCAATACAGAATGCTGTCATTTACAAATGTGTTCATGAAATAGGATTTGAAGTTGAATCATGATCAGTTACACATTACGGCTTTTTTAAGAAACGAATATACCTTTTTGTATCGGGAAGACAACGCGGTGTGTAGGCCATTGGCTTTCCGGAGATTCCACCCCATGGCATGGACTGTGAGCATGTCAGTTCTTACTGTAAACACAAATCCAAATAAGATTGTTGAAAATGTTTAATGTACTGTACCTTTGCAGGCTAACAGTAGCAGGGGTTAAATAAGCTTACAAACCTGACTTCATCATATACTTGGTGGTCAAGGCACATCTGGACAGGAAACTGTTGACCTGCTCAACCTCTTCACCGAGAGTGGTCCCAACTCCCTCCTGGTTCCTCGCATTCCACTGGATCTATAGGAAGTATGAACAGTGTGGCCAAACGCAGGGTCAATATTGATGCATAGCCATAAGTCACTATAGTTATATAGTTTGAGTCAGTTCAGACCATTGTTCTGTGGCCAACATTGCCATGCATTGTGACAATCTAAATTACAAATTTACGTCAACATCAAGCAGTATGACGCATCACCTCGCATTTTGTAGTGTGTGCCTTAGCATGCATGACCGACAAGCAGGGTTTCATTCTCAGAAGGGGTCGAAGATGGCCCAGGTTCTCAGACACCTTCTCCAGGTAAGGTACGTATCTGCAGGTCACATCCATGGCCAAGAAGGTGGCACTCTTGTACTCTCGTTGGAGAAACATTGGGTAGGCAAAGATTTCTCCTCTGTACATATTCAGACCTTTGGGGGGGTGATTAGGAGCATATTATTGTGCTTGTAATAATCATGATATATATTCTTATGTTCAATTCATCAAGACTACATCAATACTAATACTAACCTCTAAGAAGGAATCCGTGCCTACAAACAGCAACTTCAATGCCTTCTTCGTCTAACGTGTTGGCCTGCTTAGACGTCTCCCTTGCAGCTCGCCAGTGCGAATTCCCGCACGTCGCTTTTCCCGCAGTCTACCAAATACATAGTTAGAACATACAGTTTTAATAGTTTATTAAAGACAATTGTCAATTGTGCAGGACTCAATGCTGAAACATAATTACTACAGTCAAGACTTTTTGGCTGAGCAATCTTTCACTCGTTTAAAACGTACACTTGGTAAAACTCCTCGGACATCCTCAACAAACGTCAACACCTCAGAGTCTTTTGCCAAGAACAAGCCATCAAAGAACCCTGGCTCTGCACTCCTATGTACACACATTTTCAAAACAAGGCCACAAAAGTTAGTCATTACATTCAACAGCTGAAGTGTCATCTTAAATAAACATTACGATAGTGTTTATAGGAATGACAAAGACAAACTAACTGGTTTGTTTGCTGGAACCTGTACAGTTTTCTGTTGCCATCAACTGAAACAGCCAGCATGTCCGGTGTGCAAGCAGGACAGACAAAGCGTTGTTCATCTCCGTGAAGCTGGTTCTCAACAGACTTGCAGTACATATACTGCAGAAAGCTTGTCTGAAAAGAACCTGCATTCACTTTGCCAGTCTGAAAAGATATAATAATGAATATGACTGCTACATAAATAAAATTAAATAAACTGGCTTAACGACATGACAAACTAATTACTTACTCTTCCAAACTGCCTTGTCCTCTGGTCCAACATGCTTGTGAAGGCTTGTCTAGACAACGCTGGAGCTGATGTCTTCATTGCCTCAAAGGAGTGGAAGACATCCTGGTGGAACAGCGTCTGGCCTTGCATGGTTCCAGGCCAGTAGCCACTTCTAATAAAGTCTCTGACCTCCGGAGACCACTGCTTAGAGCACCGTTTGCACGACAGCACTGGGAGGCGAAGATCATAGCGGCCTGAGAGTAAATGAGACATAACTTAAGAAATGTCTATTAAACACATACGGTGTGTGCATCTACATAGATTAAGACTTAAATTCCTACCATTTATGGTAACCAGTATGATGGCTCTACCAGCTGAGACTGCAACGTCAAACATGTCGCAGGTGCATATCTGTCCAGGATATGCTGTTGGCAGCAAACAATCTGAAAAGGTAAAGGACAATCAGGATGAAATGTTTGGGTTGTGTGAAGGTAATGGGATAACAGTTTTTAATGAGATCATGTTGTCCGTTAATTGAAAAATAGACCTTGTTCACAGATGGTATATTTCCCATCACTGAGATTCACCGACTCAGTTGGGGGAATGTATTTATAATAACCACACATGGTGGTTTGACGATTGTGCAGAGCGTGACGTTCATGTACCAAACGATCACATTCTGCACAAAACGACTCTGAAGGCATACATTCCCCACAACGGATGACAGCTTCTCTCAAGTGACAGTGTTGACACGTCTTCTCCCCGATGTCCTCCGCTGACAACATGTTGTCCACATTGTGGTCTCTTGCCTGTTGCCAGCCTAGTTGGACGTCTTTCTGCCTTTGATGCCAAGTGGTAGAGACTGAGTCTGTTGGCTGCTCTACACAATCATACGCAGAGTCCCGAAGAATCTCCTCGAGCATCTGCGTATTAAACTCTTTAGGGGGAGAAACAAGAAAAATAAAAATAAAAACAAACATCACTGCCATAGTCTTCTTTGAAGAGTGTATTTTAAGTAGATTTAGACTCACCAGGTTCTTGATAGCTGAGACATGGTGTTGAGACAGATGGTGTAGTGGATGTAGCTGGTGTAGTTCCTGTGGGTCCGAATATTTTCAAACTATTAGCCAGCATAAATATCAAAACAAGAATTGATGAACAATTCATTACAAAGCCAAAAGTCCTGCTAAACGCATAGTAAACCAGAGGCCAACACCAAATGAATGTAATCTGTCTCTGCCGTCACTCATCCACGTAGCCCTGTCCAGTTGAAATTATAAATCTCTTTAGTAGGCTAGATGTATTTGGCCATGTATCCGTTACTATATTCCTTAAAACGACCGGATTAAGGTTGGTGAGGGGTGCATTAAGGGTTGGGAGAGGGTTAAGGTTAGGTTTAGGGGTGCTGCCCCGTGGGAGGTTAGGGTTTGAGATAGGCTGCGCCAGCGAGGGCTAGTCAGATACCGTCCAGAAACTACTTCATTTCAGCTCTAAAAATAGCAGTATGAATGAATCTGCCCCTACTGTCGTTTATTTTGCAAAGAGGAGGCATAATCTCTCCTCATGCCGTTTCAAAGATGCATAACGCGGCTATAGTCGACCACCGCAACGCGTACGAAAATGCATTAACCACCGATGCCGTTAACTATTTTTTATATTTTTTTAAAGTTTTGGCTTCTCTGAAATTCTCTTCCTATTGTACCGCCTCCCGAGCGGCGACTGGCTACGTAGCTGCTTGTCCCTACCTACGTTACTGCCTCACACAGACCACCCTGCCCTGGTGCGGGAGGCAGTACAAGGGGAAGTCAATAAGGAAGTGAGAATTTCAGAGAAGCCAAAACAAAAAAAGTAAATAGTTAACAGCATCAGCGGTTAATGCCATTTTGTACATGTTGCAGCGGTCTTCTATAGCCGCGTTATGCATCTTTGAATCATCTCACCAACACTCAAGCAGCACTGCCGCTCTCCATGCAAGCATCTGCAGCCTATGGAGGGCGGAATAAGCCGTCAGGGACCCTAGGGTACTGTACCTTCAAACTTCAGAAAAGGTAAACTAAGGTCCCGAAAGGGGCTAGCTTTCGGCCTGGTGGAGACAATACATATACCATCAAACGATTACCCTGGCCTATACATACTCCAAAGTCCAAATTCAATCGATCAAAATCACTACATACATTTTACTAGATGGAGACTAACCATAAGATGAAGCCTTTCTCTTGCGTTTGCTGGTGTTCACACGCATCCCATCAGCATCCCTCCTCGACCAGCTAACTTCAGGCGTCTTAGTAGACGCTGTAGCTTGGCTGGTACTAGCTTGGCTGGTACTAGCTTGGCTGGTAGCTTGGCTGGTAGCTTGGCGTCTAGCTCTCTATACGGACAAGTCATGAAATGTAGAGAAATAGACATCAACTAACTGGTAAATTAATTTAAAAAAAGTCACATTTATATAAAACGACAATGTACTTACCTCCGCCTCAATAAAAGCATCCCCAACCTCAGCAAGAGCTTCCAGTCTCTCCTTGCTAGACAATGACTTACTCTTTCTGTGCGTCGACATTTTACTGAAACAAAAAAACAAAAGATTGGGAACATAAAAAAGAAAGTGAAATTTCTCTCCCTCCGTTTCGTCCACTCCTTATGGATCTTTTGTAATCTAATAACAAAACGTATTCATGGACTTAACAGGATGAACATTATTACCTACAAATGTGTCTGTACAGGGACCCAAATTGTGTATCAGAGAAGATAGCAGTCAGGAGGATGAGACTAGTCATCAACACAGAGAACACCATGCAATAAAGCTTGTGCTGTGGTAAGCAAGTAAAGCAACACAGAGGCGTCAATCAGACCTACCTCTGGATGTGGTAAAGCACTAAAAGAAAAGGAAGCACCAAAGAGCTGGTCAGATGTGGAGAATCAGGACTGGAGACTCAACCCTCCAATGACGCAGTCGTCTGGATATATATGAGAGAGAGAGAGAGAGAGAGAGAGAGAGAGGTGTATTTATCACGTAGTACAAAATATAGACAATACATATCAAAGAACAAAAAGAAAATGCAAGGAAAGGAAGAAGCCAGCTTTTAAAACAGATTAAAAGTTCAATTAAGAATACAAAAGTTTACAAGTTTGGCAAAGGGGGGGGGGAAGCTGTGCAATAAAGAAATAAACACAGACTGGAAATAAACAATACAAACAACTAAGAGAGAGAGAGCTAATTACCATACATAACTACACCATTCACAAATCAACTGTGTTCACATGACTGACACTTGACTATGTAATGGGTATTGTACATTTGCTGTAAATATAGAATGTATACTTTTGTATTTGATTGGGTGTTTTTTAAACTATAGTGTCACTGTATTTTTTAGTAAAGTCTCCTGTGGACAAGTGGTGAAAACTAGCACTGTGCTATTAGCACTGTAAACGATGCATCTACAATTTGTACAACTGTGCAATGAGCAATGCAATTGTTATGTCCATATCAAATAAAATATAAACTATATACTGTATTCCTACTGAACCTACTCCACCACTGATGCCACTGATGCTAAAAAAAAACAAAAGCATGCTAACGAGCTTTAAAAAGAATGTAAGGACTACAGCTTTATTCGGATCCACATTAAAATCAAATGTATTTATATAGCACATTTAAAAGAAACTCTCATTGTATTAACGTGCTTCACAATAAAGTACAATACAATACAAGTCTTCCTGGGGTCCACACAAATGTGTGCCAGTGACGTGTCGACAACTAGCAGCTAACATGCTAAAGTGAAACAACGATAGTCACATTAATACCGTAGTGATTTTAATAACAAAAAAACTCACCTCGGCTTGAATAATGGTATTCACCGTAGAATAAACAAACTGTACGGTAGAATAAACAAACAAACAGTAGCAAACGTCCAGGAAAAATAAACTCCGTACACTACAGTCACGCTATGAGTATGAATGTAGGCTGGCTAGTGGCTAGGCTAAAGCGCTGCTGCTATTTATACTTGCCCAAAGCCTGAGGTCAGCAAAAACACTTCCGGTTCAGGGTCTTAATATTAAATAATAATAATAATAATACTACTACTAATAATAATAATAATTAAACACGATGGTCATGACATTTCGGTAGGCACATTTTTTTTGTTAAATATAGTCTACATAAACAAATCATAATGCATGCACTAGCTGAAGGAAGATAAAAACGCATTATAATGTTATAATTTATGAATACACACATTGGTACTTTATTTTTGTAATCTGAACATTTGTGTAGACGTTCTCACAAAAGTACACAGTCAAATTATGTTTTGTATTTATTTATTGTAAAATTGATATTTTATTATCACCGTGGCGTCACTGACGTAGAAGTGGATGGGGGGAGATTTAGTATGCTATCCACGCAATGTACAACGTATGGAAGTGGATGGGGGGGGAAATCAGTATCGTATCCACGGTTTCACGGGAGGAATAGTACACTATACACGGAGTGGCATATGTGCCAATCCGTGTTATATCAACCTCTTTGGGTGCGGCCGGGTTGCCATTTGACATGATTTCATTACGAATATGTCAATACATCAATAATTAAGACTTGCATTATTTTGTATGCAATGAAACACAGGCAGAGCACAGCACAGTTGTTCTTTATGTGTGTACGAAGCCTCACACACACACACACACACACACACACACACACACACACACACACACACACACACACACACACCCTCCCCTCCATATTTATAAACTTAACCCCACACTCCTCATTAAAGACTTAAATATTTTATTTTCACCGTTCGGCCCTCGAAATGTCCTTTTTGTTTTGCCAATGGGTTCCCAGATTGACAAAACACAAACCTGTGCATGGAAGCTCTAGTTGTCTAGTAGCGATGATCGTATTCACATGTAATAAATGTCATATATAGCCTACTATATACTGTTGGATTCACACATAATTAACACTAAGTATTCATGTCAGGATACACTTTGTTTAACATTGCACTTTATGAAAAATGTTGCCTCAAAACCATCATGGCAATGAAAGAAAACAACTAGAACTGCCACTATTCCAATGAGCCACTGCTTCCCTTAATTCATATTAAAGTAAAGATTAGCCCATTTAGACCTGAGGATGATTCTACAAATGCCTTCTAAATGACAGTTTTCTGATGTCAGTCGTTCTCAAACATTTTCATGTCAAGGAACCCCAACAATATATGTATTTGGCCGCCAATAGCTAATGTAAAACATAGGCTAATGCTTAAAACACAATAGGGGTTCCCGTCCTGAATGAGTTAAATATTAAAAAAATACATACATTTGTTCAAACAGGTGGCACTGTTAGCCACTTTATGACCATTGTTTTGAATTGAATAAGTTTGACTTAAGACGCATTATTCATTGCACCACTAGCCCACTTTTGACTCAACTTGGGGGTACAAGGGTCTATACTCTAGGCCTGACTGCCTCCGCCAGGGGGCCCTTCTCCTCCGCCAGGGGGCCCTTCTCCTCCGCCAGGGGGCCCTTCTCCTCCACCAGGGGGCCCTTCTCCTCTGCCAAGAGGCCCCTTCTCCTTTGCCAGGGGGCCCTTCTCCTCTGCCAGGGGGCCCTTCTCCTCTACCAGGGGGCCCTTCTCCTCTGCCAGGGGCCCCTTCCCCTCTACCAGGGGGCCCTTCTCCTCTGCCAGGGGGCCCTTCTCCTCTGCCAGGGGCTCCTTCTCCTCTGCCAGGGGAATTCTGTGAAAGGTTAGTATAAAAAACACTCTGAAACGTTGTCAAGGGCTGCAATAGGCGAAGTACTAAGTACATTTACTTAGATAATGTACTTCAGTACAGTTTTGAGGTGTTTGTACTTTTTATGTGAAAATAACCAATCTACAAGTTCACAACGTGTCGCGATGCGACACATTGTGAGCTTGTGGATTTGCTATTTTCTAAAAAAGATTATACATTCAAAATCTTGAAATAGATTAAACATAGATAATAATTTTACTCAAGTACATTTAGAAGTCCGGACTTTTACTTGCAACAGAGTAATTCTACATTGCAGTATTTATACTTGTTTCCACCACTGGAGATAACAATAATAGAGGAGTTTTCCCAAAGGACCTTTCTTTTTTCATTATTGCTCTTTTCTCAGTTTTTTGATTGATTGATAATCTTATTAGACAATAAGATGCAAACAGTACAGGGTACAGTCAAGCACAGCATTGGTCCAAAAGGACAGCACCCAAGAAAGACCTTGCGGTCTTGTTTCCATTCGGGTCCCATGCGTTCATTCACAATGACAACAGTGACAACAAAAAAATAAGATTTCTCAAACACATTAAATCTACATGTATTGGAATAGAAATACATTAATAAAACAATTTGACCTGAGTTTCCAGACCCTTTTTAAAGGAAACCAGTGATCTGCTTGTTTTGAGCGAAGGGGGCAGGGCATTCCACACTTGAGTGGCAGTGCTGTGAAAGGTGAATTTACCCATATTTGTTCTGAAAATGGGTGGCACCAGATCATTATTTACGCTCCCTCTAGTGTTATGGCTGTGGGAGTAAATGGGCACCGTGGGCATGGATGGCAGAGCGTTGCACAGAGGTGGGTCATGGGCCCTAGTCCTATAGCAAAAGTCTGATTAGTTTAGACAATTAGCCTGTCGCTAAGTCCCACCCAACCCCGTTGTTGGCCAATACCAGGTTAGCGACAGTTACTAAGGTAGGAGCTCGGTCAAGCTGTCTTACCTGCGTTCACCGGTGCAATGGAGTTGTATTCCTTCGTGTCAGTTAAAGACATCCCGAAGGAAATAATTTCCAACTTCTGGACTAGTAGTGGTAAGGAGATTTCGGAGAGAACAAGGCAAAAGGGACTACAGTATGCCTTTGAAAAGTACATTTGTGAAATAGTGTGTCGCCGGAGTAATGCCAATGAACATGACATTAAAATCGAGGCGAAAGCTCACCGATCGCAATGTAAAAGTCAGCCGCCCCATGTCTTGTCCATTGATGTTCTGGACACAAATATAAAGGGACAACAATGTTCTTGCATTGCAGGGTAAGTCAATATAGTGTCCTTGTTGTATTTTAAGGTATGGTTCAGTCATGACTTCCTATAGTTTTCGCTATGCAATGTGTTTAGCCCCTTGCTAAATCATCCTGTTTTCCATTTGTTTATAGCGCACCGGGATATTGTTCCCACATCGTGGGCTTAATAAATACGCTCGATGTCATGATGGCACAAGTGGAAAGCCCAATAAGAGCGCGCACTAGTTTGCCACAACAATGGCACATACCCAGGGGAGGCAAAATAAATGCCGTGCCTATATCCTCTGTGGTTGTCGCCAAAGCTAAATCGACCCGCAAACGAAGACCTGTCGACTGTCACTACACTGGGAAAAGGTAAATTCAATATTCATGGAAACGGTAATTTCAAGATTCACGGGTATAGATCTATTTATACATTATTTACATACCAGACTGAGTTAACAGCATCTTTCTGAGGTCCACACAGCTACAGCAAATATATTGATTGACAACCATGTAGTATGACTGTAGGCTATACCTTTTTCATATGGGATCATTCTGAATGAATGATTCATAGTAGTACACTCTGTTTTGCTAGTGTAAGGAGCAACACAGTAACAGATGAGGACTTGATGTTGCTGCAGCGGCAGACAGGAGCACCCATCAGCTATTTGGTCAACAGACCCCCTGTCGATGTAGCTGTAGGAGGAAGCAGCTACCCCCTTGGAAGTGGTTTGAGCCATCAGGTAACTGAAAAGCACTTGGCTGAACAGAGTATGTTTGTAATCCAAATGTCATTCTACATAGAACATTAACAGATTGTAGGCTACCAAACATCTTTTATTCAGCACCATGTTGGCTTGTGTTGGTCATTTTGTCAACATGCCATTTTGCCACATATAAAAGGAGTGGACAATAATATCAGAAAAACAAATAGATAACCCTGAATGACCAAACAGGTCTGTAACACACTCAGAGTTATACATTTTAAATAAAATATTTGAGAACCACTAGTACTGGATCACTTATCTTTGATGAGGTGTGGTTGGAAGTTTGACAGCATACTAACAACATACCAGATTTGATTGATGTTACTAAGACGGGTGTTTCGTATTTTATCAGAAATGATCTTAAACTTTTTAATTTTGCCAATGGCTCTCTCAACGTGAACTCTGTGCTTAGCAATTTTTTTGGTTATCTCAACATCTGCATGTGGCATCTGACGGTTGGACCTAGAAAAGGGTGGAATGTTAAGTTTCAGACCAATATCTTCCACTTCTTTCTCAATAAGAAAACCCTTGTCTGTCATTAATCCATCACCTACATTAAGGTAGCCACACTTAATCAAACCCCGCAGTTGCTCTATCATACCACATCGATTAAATATTTCTTTATCTGAGATGGATCCAGTGAAGAGGGCAGACACATAAATAACAGCACCTCGTGGGTCACAGGCAACAAGTGATTTGAGTGTGTTGGCAGACTTGTAAGTTGAATAGGTCATACTCTGCAAGACCAATGAAGTTGGCTTCTCTATTTTTAGTTCTGTGCAGTCCAGTATTGCAAATGTGTTTGGGTAGTCCTGTTTATATTTGGCGGGCATGTTCTGTGAAATGATTTCTCTGTGTGGCCAAATGGCCAGTTGGCCAAGTCGGTCATACATATAGTCTACCCAGCTGTTGAATAATGTGCTGACACTCTGAGGAGGAATGTGAAATTTATTGGCTAAATCTTTGTGATTAAAATTTTGTCTGAACTTCATTAGTGTTAGTAAAAACTGGCTACGCAATGGCATTAATAGGATGTTCTGGTCTGGTTTTGTGAATGCAAGAGGACTGGGTGTGTGTGGGGCATGTGGATTATTTGGTACTTTGAAAAATGAACACAAGTCGTTAAACTGAGGGTACGTGAAGCCTGTGTTGTATTGAAAATAGTCTGGAACAGTACTTTCTTGTAAAGCCTCCGGATTGAATGAGTATTTGGCATTTACAAGTTGCTCTTTAAGCTGCTGGAGTTGGCCATCCTTTGCATCCAGTGCCATTTTCAGCATCGAAATCTCCTGCTGTTGTTGTGCTATTATGTTCTTTAAAGTTTCCAGCTCCTCTCCATGGTTGCATGCTGGATGTGCCTCTGTAAAATAGTACAAAAAAGAAAGACAAATTAATGTGTTTCATTTGTCTTCCTTATCACAGCTTCCTCTCATCTGCACAGCTGAACCCATAGATTCTGCATACCAGCCTGAAGATTTCCCTGACTTCCCTTTAACATCACAACCAACAGATGTCTGTACAGTGCTGAATGAGAAAGATATGAATTGTTACAGGAACATGACCATTACACTGTCCGAATCAATAACCCTAGAACGTGAAACCAGACAACAGAACACTTCAGATCTTTGGCACCTTGCACGAGCTCCCCGGCTGACATCAAGCTATTTTCATAGAATATGCTCAAGGAGAGCCAACCATGACAGTCTAGCTGCTAGTATCAAGACTCCACTCAAAACACAGACCATGGCTATGAAACGAGGGATAGCCCTGGAGTCCACTGCCGCAACGCAGTACTCTGAGCTCACAGAAAATGTAGTTTTGCCATGTGGCTTCGTGGTAAACCCTCATGCTCCACACCTTGGCACTTCACCGGACAGGAAAGTCATAGAGAGGGATGGGGAGAACAGAAGCTATGGACTTTTAGAAATAAAGTGCCCAACAAAAGACACCATCCATAACTGTGGTTATCTAAAGAGGCAGCCAGATGGTAGCTACAAGTTGAAGGAGAGTCACGCTTATTTTTATCAAATAATGGGGCAGCTGGGACTCACTGGCATGCCATGGTGTGACTTTTATGTCATGTGTAAGAATGACCATCACTTACAACGGATACATTTTGATACAGTTAAGTGGGGTGCCATGAAAATTAAATTAGATTTTTTTTTTTTTTATTATTTTGTCAATACCTGCCACCAGAATTAAATCGGAGCTAGATAAAAACATTTATTTTATTTAAGTGCCGTACCTTCAGTGGGGTTTGAAGTACAGGCTTGTGGTGGTGCATCCTGTGACTGTGTGCCACTGTGTTGTGGTGGTGGTGGTGATGCTTCAGTGAGGTTTTTAGGCAGAGGCACTTTGTCTCCTCCTCCACAGCTCCTGTCAATGTGACAATGACAATATTTAAGTTAATAACATTATGTCAATGTGACAATGTTTAAGTTAACATTATGTCAATATTTAATTTAAACAAGATGTTTGTCAGATGTTTTCTGTTAAGTTTCCAGCTTTAGATTTTCAGCTGCCAAATACATTAAAAGTGTGCAATACCAAAAAACGAACTATTGTTTTATTCATAAAGATTTCTAACTGATGTGGATGGCATTGTTTACAAACAACAGCAACAGAGGTGAATCATGAATGAGTGCTTTGCTTTGTGTGGACGTTGACGTGTTGTGACACTGATCTATAATGATACAACACATCGACGTCCTCTCAAAGTGTAATCAAACAAAATCAAAGCTTGTTTATCAATAGCCCCGTCCCGTGAGGGGCTAGCTTATCAACTACTATGCATATAGCCAACCTTTTGGATGGAGGTTTTCTGCAGCCTCCCAGATGTCCCCGTCTTTGATCAGACACACTGATACTAGTAGCAGCTACTGGATCTGGAAACTCTTCCGTTGGCCGTCCATGCACAAAATGCTAAGAAGGGGGACACCATGAAGTGTTAGAACGTGTCTTTAGCGGCAAACCTACTATAGCCCTTTCCGGGACCATTGTTTACTGTAATGTAGCACGAATGTGCGTGTCTAACAAGTTAGGCTCTTACCTTGGAACAAACATAGGAGTCCTTAGTAATCTTAGATGGATTCAGCTGTTTGTGAGGTCTTCCACACTGTTTTATCCAAATTCTGCATCTTTCCAGGTTAGTTTTCGGTTTCGGAAACGGGACAAATACAACGCCACCCTGCAAACGTTCTGGGTAACGTGTATCCGAGTTGCAAGTTCCATATGAACACCGCTTAACCATTTTGACCCGCATTGCAAGCTTGACCGAGCTCCTATCTTAGTAACCGTCGCTAACCTGGTATTGGCCAACAACGGGGTTGGGTGGGACTTAGCGACAGGCTAATTTGAGACAGAGACCATTCTGTTAAATTCTTTGTTCTTTTGGTTGAAGAGAGTAATGGCTTCAGGGCGCCGGTTTACATTTTAGAGGACATCGATGCTGCGAAAGCTCCTGTCGTCCCCACCAGAGTACAAGTTCAACTGAGCATTTGTAGAAAAACAGGATCGTTGCCCAGCCAATTGGGATCAGGGCGTGGGCGAGGAGATCCAATAAGGAAGGATGGGCCGGTTCCGGGCACGGACCTGTCAATCTCACAGGCACGACTCCATTCAGTCATTCACGTATCACTGCCAGCCATCAGTACCTCCATCACACATATTGTGATTCACCTCCCACATCCCAGTTAATTGCAAAGGTATTCTTCATGATGTGAATGTCTAATTTTAAACTACATAAACCACTTAAGCACTACAGACTTATCAGGAATGGTTTTATTTACTGATCTAACACCTCTATTTTTAGCATCACAATATGGATGCTTGGGTTAGTGGTTAAATGGCTATGTGGTTAAATGTCTACTTTTAATTTTATTAAGGTGGCTGAGCTCTCTTGATGCCAAACCTGGTCTCAATAAAATGATGCTGGACATGCTGGGAAGACGGTGTCAGGAAGATGAGGCCAAGTATGGACGTGTCACCCTGATGCTGGATGCCATGGCCATCAAAAAGCACGTCCAATATGATCCTCAGACACAAACAATGTCTGGATGTGTGGACATGGGGGATCGTTTGAATGAGTCTGACATTGCTTCCGAGGCTCTTGTGTTTATGGTGGTGGGGCTGCAAGGTTATTGGAAAGCTCCAATTGCATATTATTTGACCAGGTCCCTCACACCAGAAACACAAAAAGTCTTGGTTGAATATGCAATAGAAGAGCTTCAACTACTCAATCTATATTTTGAGTATAGTCGCCAATACCCAGTACAAACTCTCATATCTAGTATCTAAGATTTTTTTATGATTACCTACCAATAGCTCAATTATAATGGTTTCAGTGCATCCCTAGTAGAGCCTAACCTGACGCTGCCAGATCCAAAAAGCTTGCTACACAAATTTGTTTCACAGCTTATTTGGATCTGGGATCGCGGAAGCAAATTCGATGACGGGGCAGTTCCTTTTTTTCAAGATACATGGTAGATGATTGGATGGGAGCGTCTGTCTATCACCGTGTGGGCGTGCAAACACAACCAATCATATCGACGTGTCTATATACCGTCACATCCGCATCCCGCCTTTAGCTCACGCTGATTGGTTCGGTACGAAGCAGATCTGACTCAGGGCTCAACTCCGTCAGAGATCCCAGATGAGTGTTGTGTTGGGGAATATGTTTCCGCAATACCGCCCTCATCTGGCAGCGTCAGGTTAAGTAGAGCCCTGCTGATGAGCTTTTTTGTCACCCTAATCCGTGCGTGCATATTAATGATCCGCCCGTTATCCGACCACATTAATTATTTGATCCAAATTATGAATCCGCAACCACCCGAAATACGCATCTTTCAAATTATTACTTGCGCAAGCAGAGCGCGCAAGTAATAATTTCGTTTGGTCTCTTCAAAGTGACAGCCAGTTTTATTTCAACCACATTACGTCATCACATACATATACACACCATGTACTCTGGTCCCAGCTCTCAACGATGACGTAATGTGGTATCTGGTCCCAGCAAACCAGGCACAGACTTGCATACATAAAAACGGTTGAAAAAAACTTGGCTGTCACTTTTTGGAACCAAGTAACCACAGTATACTGCTAATCAAATTACAACTACATACTCTGTATGTAGTTGTAATGTGATTTGTAATTTGTAAATATGTGCCTGGTCTGCTGGGACCAGACTACACAGATGACCATATCTCTTACGTCATCACTGAGAGCTAGTCATACATATACACACCATGTACTCTGGTCCCAGCTCTCAACGATGACGTAATGTGGTATCTGGTGGGACCAGATTACACAGATGACCATTTCTCTTACGTCATCACTGAGAGCTAGTCATACATATACACACCATGTACTCTGGTCCCAGCTCTCAACGATGACGTAATGTGGTATCTGGTCCCAGCAAACCAGGCACAGACTTGTATATACATAAAAACGGTTGAAAAAAAACTTGGCTGTCACTTTTTGGAACCAAGTAACCACAGTATACTGCTAATCAAATTACAACTACATACTCTGTATGTAGTTGTAATGTGATTTGTAATTTGTAAATCTGTGCCTGGTCTGCTGGGACCAGACTACACAGGTGACCATATCTCTTACGTCATCACTGAGAGCTAGTCATACATATACACACCATGTACTCTGGTCTCAGCTCTCAACGATGACGTAATGTGGTATCTGGTCCCAGCAAACCAGGCACAGACTTGCATACACATAAAAACGGTTGAAAAAGACGGCTGTCACTTTTTGGCACCAAGTAACCACAGTATACTGCTAATCAAATTACAACTACATACTCTATATAGTATAATGTATATGTATACGTATGTCTAGTCATTAGTAATTGCTGGGACGGTGCATACGCATCAGA
Source organism: Protomyctophum bolini (assembly GCF_963924005.1). Lineage (NCBI taxonomy): Eukaryota > Metazoa > Chordata > Actinopteri > Myctophiformes > Myctophidae > Protomyctophum > Protomyctophum bolini. Next base: position 969,311 of record NC_137865.1, read on the forward strand.
AAGGCTGGGACGGTGCATAGGGCGCAAAGTAACCACAGTATACCGCTAATCAACTTACAAATGACATACACATGACACTAGTAGGCCATTTATGGCCTACTAGTGTGCAACAAGCAAGTATGCACTCGGCAGAGTGCAGTTCTAGTTATTATTATTTTATGGTATTCCCTGTTAGTGTTTTATTAGTCGTGCGATTGCAGAGATGCGTTGATTTAGCCTACGGATTTGTATTTTGTCCATTCGTCTTTTTTTCTTTGGTGCTGCGCAGAGCTGTGGAGGCCGCTCTGGGCTGGCCTGCTCTAACACAACATGACTTTCTCTGCAGGAGGATTCTATAAGCGCAGCTCTCATTCATTTCACTATATGAATTTAATAATTTTACTTAGAACACAGTAGACTAGACTTACTATAGACTACTATGAACTGTAACAGCACATGCAGCCTACAACTGAACGAGTGGGCGATCCTGTCATGACGAATTAATGAATAAAATATGTAAGCCTTGAGGATTTATCACACATAAACAAGAAAGGCATTTCTATGGGATATTTAGCTAATGAGATTATTATACAAATAAGTGGTTTTAAATAAACACATGTTTATTTATTCAAAATAGACGTAGGCCAAGCCTATATAAACAGATTGAACACGTGTCTAATAGGCCAACGATTGGCCTATTCTATTGGCACTCAGCAGTAACGAAATGTGCAATCAGGCACAGCAACTTCCCAGCGCAAAGTGCGCACAATTGAACAAACTCCAGTAGCCATTCTGGCCAACATTAACAAAATAATAAACAAAATTGAGCATATAAAGTGCCAACTCAGCTGTGCTGCTCAGCCTTCTACTGTAGCTTATAATAAAGCAAGCAGCATAACCACAACTGCAAACTGGTGCCTAACGGGCCTGTTGTTTAACAGACATGTCCTTTTTCTTTGCACTGTGCAGGAATAAGATCGCCTCAACTGTGCTTGGATTGAGGCGCAGGGGCGTCACTACCGTGACGCAGACAACGCAATTGCGTGGGGGCCCATGACGCCTGAGGGCACACCCAGGTCGGGAGAAAAAATAAAATAAGAGGCAAATTTAAAAAATAAAAAATAATAAATAAAGAGGCAATATATTGTTAACTGAGGTTGATTTTACGTCGCAAACCATTGTAGAAAAATACAATCACGACTTAACCTGTATCTTTCCGTGAGTGCCTGAGAGACAGCATTGCAAACGTGAAGACCATCCGAGAGCTCACAAAGCTGCTTATTGTGGAGAACAGCAGCATTAGTGCTAGTTTTGGCGAAGTCTGCACTGTATTGCTGCTTTTCCCAAACATTCCAATCACAGTGGCATCAGCCGAACGTTCATTCTCAAAATTAAAGCTGATCAAAAGTTATCTGAGGAGTACAATGGGACAGGGTCGGCTCAGTGGACTTGCCACTCTGTCAATCGAGAATACCCGTGAACGCCAGCTGGATGTGAAGGACCTGATAGGTGATTTTGCAGAGAGAAAATCCCGGAAGGTTCACCTATAAGGTAAGCAGAGCGCAGAGGCAGAGCCTCTTTATTTAATTACTTTGCTGTCTAATTTTCGTGGTGCGCCGTCGCCATATTTTTATAGCTCAACTTCACCTCTTTTTTACTCTCTTTTTTTCTCCTCTCAACCCGCTGCCCAAGGTGCTATTTCAAGTGGCCTGCTGCCTGTGGGTGGTCTTCAAACGAAGCTTTTCATCTGGAGATTTCATATGGACATTGTTGTGTTGGAAATGGAATGCATTTTACATGGAGGACTTGAGCATAGCTAATTGTGCATGGGCGCATACAGCGCGCTGCCGCTGCTGCGCAACTAACTGTCCATTCTGCCCATCAGCTCATTTCTTGTGGTCAAAACAGCTTTGAGAAACAAAATGAATAGTTTAAAATAAAATGCCAGTGAGTACTTGATTATTTTGTTGTTTACTTTATTAAAGGTGATATAGGCAAGTTTTCAGCCAAAAATCAAAATATTTATCTATCTATATTTGTGGCCTTATTCCCTCTATCTTCCCCTATATTTTGATGCTGAGCTGCTGCCCTGTAGACATACACTCTCCCTTTGTCTCCCTCTATGTGTTTGTATCTGTTTATATCCACTGTTGTTTATGTCTCGGGACGTAAGGAAGTGTGTTGGGAGGAGGGTCTGTGTGGGGGGTGACGCGGAGTCTTAGCCAATCACAGCGCGAGGGTGCGTACAGGTACAGCCCGCATATCACCGGTCCAGGCCCTCACTCTGTTTCCATTTCAAGAAAATAACGTGACATGGCGGAGTCAGCGGACGCTTCGACTTTACCAAAGAAAAGAAAGATTTTTGAAAGCAAACGTGTGGCAGACAGAGCTCGATCCAAAACCAGAGTAAATCTGGGTGTTGCGTTTCCCCGATGGCGTGCGTTGAAGGAGAGGCTATCGAGGACCATAGATATATCCAGCGACGCGGAGTTGGGAATGTATCTTTTAGACCAGTAAGTCTCTTTCAAACTGTTTCTTTCACACAACACGTATAGCGCTTTCAATGTAAACCATACTGTTGGCTGTGCTCGTCTTTTTGGACAGTCGCAAAACTTTTATCGTGCCAAAGAGTCTGTTTTTCCAAATGCTACCGCTCCTGTTGGCTTACACGTGCAGTACACTGATCATGTAAATAAATACGTATAACCATCGCATCATATATCGCAACGGAAGAATATACTGTTGACGGAAACATCCCCATCATAAATAATTAGCAAGATGCTAATTATTTGGGTTAGCAAGCATCTAGAAATAAGCACAGACGCTAAACCATCAATCTTACATGGGGGGTGGGGTGGAGAAAATAAGACAGAGACCCCGGCCGAGCGAAATAGTATGCTGTGTAGTAGTAGTGTACCAGCGTGTCGATCTACCTATATTACTTAGAAACTATGATTATGTGGAGTAGGCCTACTATTGCAACGTGTGCTGTTTCATATGAGCATTTGTTGAAGCCTCTATAGTAGGACTATGGCGTTTTTAGGTCTGTGTAGACAATACCTACTTCATGAATTATATAATAATTCTGAGTTCAACGATAGGTAACAGTACAGTTACAAAAGCTATGCTCAATTGATTACAGTAAAAGCACTGGGGGACTTGTTTGCAATGGTCTAATAACTGTAATTGTTATGGGTTCATTTGTTTGTGGCATTTCGGTGCATACAGTAGCTTAGCCCAATGTACATAATGTGATGTGACCTGATCTGCTCAACATGTATTGCTCTTCTTGAGTGCAACATTAATTTGGTATCAAGCACAGGCCTTGATTCACTGATTGTTTGACAAATATGTTGAGTGACTGACTGTAACAAGTTATATGTTCATGTTTTGACTGTCCCCAATAGATATGAGGGTGGGCCATCAATCTCAACACCCCGAAAGCGCCTCTCTGTCTTCACAATGCCTCTGTCTCCAATTACAGAAGGTAGTGCTGCTGGACCAGCCAGGTATGTACTTTTGTGTAGTTGCTACCTGTACCTGGTTGTTGTTTTTTTTGTTGTATAATTCATGTGTGTTGTGATTCACTTTTGAGTACAGTAATGAATATAGCATATACAGGAACTAGTGTAGACGTTTATATCGCATATATGTGCATGATTGAGCCTCTTCTTTAGTAATATACACATGTTTAGCTTTTGAAACAGTTTTGTTTTAGAAATTTTCATGTTTGCATATTTTAGTTGCACATTGGTCATGGGTAACGGAAACTAATTATTTATGTTTTTGTTGTACAGAGAGGAACGACCACAGCGAACAGAAGCTTTACTGAGTGATGTAGAGCCTCTTCCATGTTCCGGTGGCGAAGAAATGGAAGTAGTGGGATGTCTGCAACAAAGGTTAGTCTACATTACAGTCCTACTCACATGCCCATCTGAAATCTAGTATTATTCAATTCACCAACACATCTTTTTCTACCATTTCAGTTTAACATCATTCGTCATTGAAGAGGAACAGGAAGATGTGGTTGATTCACACTATAATGCCTTCATCAACACTGTGTAAGTCAAAGTGCATGTAATAACACAATCTGCATTGTATGGTTTGTCATCATAAATTGTATTGCAGATATGTTGACACACATAATATGGTCTGAAATTATTCCACCTCTCCTATTCATCACTAATGTGAATGTAACCCTTCTGTTTGTAGCATTTGCTTGACAGATGAAGAGTTGTTGGAAGATGATGATGACCAGACGCACACTGCTGTTGGAGAATCTGATATTGACCGCACCGTCACAGCTGATGAAGGAGAACAAGAGGACCTTGAACGCACTTTCACAGCTGATGAGGGACATGGTGATGCGGGAGATGCCACACTCACAGCGGAAGATGAAGACTATCTCGAATACGGCTCCGATGCAGATGACGAAGAGTATGAGCAAATGCATGGGGAGGACGACAGTGGCGAAGACTCGGACGAAGAATATGTGCCACCTATTTCTTTGAGGTTAGTTTCTACAATTTAATTTCATGTCATTTTGATTTAATTTGATATGTATTTTCTAAGCAGTTCAACTTTGTGTCTAACAGGTCTGGTGGACCAACTCAGATTGACCTGAACACATTGCCTACTATCGGGATGGATGAACTGGTCTACGACCCCCCTGACCTGGAAGTTCAGGATTCAGAGGATGTGTCTTCAGAAGAAGGAGACCGATCTGAGGATATTGTAGGTCATCCGGCGTACATAGCATATAAAAGCTCTCTCACTCAGCTCATCTCATTCCTGGAGCTGCCGATACAGAGCTGTCCTGTCAAAAGCTGTCCGGCCCAGCCACCGTTTGCGGTGCAGTTCTCTCCAAGAGGCTCTGCAGCCATAATCTCTTGGGTACGCCTTTCTTGTAATTTTCAATAACTTTTTTTTATATAGTTGTACTATTGTAGTTCATTAAAACTGTGTATAATGTGTCATTGTTGTACTATATATTTTGTTATTTTACAGGTCTGTTCTGCCAGCCACATTGTGTGGTCATGGAACTCGCAACCGAAGTTGAAGTTTGGAATGCAAGCAGGGGATTTCATGATGGCAACCAACATTCTGCTGTCTGGCAATAATTTTTCTAAAGTGAAGCTGTTGTTCAAGCACATGAACATGGGCATAGTGGCAGACAAGACGTTCTTCAAGATCCAAAACGCCTACTGTGTTGACACCATCAAGGAGTTTTGGGAGGAGAAGAGATCTGCAATAATTCAGCGCCTGGCTACTCAAGACAGTGTAGTGGCCCTAGGTAAGGAACCTTCATTCTAATGTTCTCTAACCATTGATTTATCTGTGTAATTGTTTCTATTTTAATTTTATAATTTATATCATTCACATTTTACTTTGTGCAATTATGTATCCTGTGTGTTTTTTGTCAGCCGATGGAAGAATGGACAGCCCTGGTCACTGTGCTCAATATTGCTCTTACACCACCATGGACAACGACAGCAAGGACATCATAGCCCTGGTAACCATTGACAAATGGGAAACAGAGAGGAAAGCTGTGATCATGGAGAAAGAGGCATTCATTAGGACCATGGATCTACTGATGACTGAAATCCACCTCAAAGAGATCTGTACAGATGCACATGTGCAAATCTCTGCTCTTATGAGTAAGTACAACATGCAGCAAATTTTACATTCATACTGGCATGCTACATGTATATAAACTAATTTATTTATTTATTTATTTATTCAAAGACAAGGGGAAATACAAGGATTCTGGCATATTCCACAGTCTGGACATGTGGCATGGTGCCAAAAACCTGGCAAAGAGGATCACTGCTGTAAGGGACTGATCGTTATTTATCCACCAGGGGGGGGTGGTGCAGATGTGATTTCATTTTTTTATTTTACCTCATCCCCCCCCCAGCCTCCAAATATTTTTTCGGGACCCCCCCTCAGGGACTGGAAGAATATATATGACCTCCCCCCCCCCCCCCCCCCCCCAACACCATAGACCATATTTATTTTATATTCACACCAACAGTATAGCAGCATAAAGTAAACGCTGATCGTTTATTAGGCGGCGGCCGTCTGGGGTTCATTTGGTTCCATATCCGTCATTACATTATGGTCAACACTCAACACCAGGGTTTCCTGCACAATGTTCTTGGCATGGCGCTGCGCCATGCCTGGAATTATTTGCGCCATGCCAAGCTATCATATAAAAAAAAATAAAAAAAACTTTTTTTTTTTTTTTTTTTTTTTTAAGGGGGCTAGTGAATCATGGTGTGTGTGATATGAAATGTCCAGTACCTCCCCAGTGTCCCCCTGAGTGCCTCCCCAGTGTCTCCCCGGTGCCTCCCCAGTGTCTCCGCAGTGCCTCCCCAGTGTCCCCTCAGTGCCTTCCCAGTGCCTCCCCAGTGTACACCTGAGTGCCTCCCCAGTGTGCCCCTGAGTGCCTCCCCAGGGTCTCCCCAGTGCCTCCCCAATATCTCCCCAGTGCCTCCCCAGTGCCTCCCCAGTGTCCCCCCCCCCCCCGAGTGCCTCCCCAGTGTCCCCCTGAGTGCCTCCCCAGTGTCCCCCTGAGTGCCTCCCCAGTGTCCCCCTGAGTGCCTCCCCAGTGTCCCCTCAGTGCCTCCCCAGTGTCCCCTCAGTGCCTCCCCAGTGTCCCCTCAGTGCCTCCCCAGTGTTCCCCTGAGTGCCTCCCCAGTGTTCCCCTGAGTGCCTCCCCAGTGTGCCCCTGAGTGCCTCCCCAGTGTCCCCCTGAGTGCCTCCCCAGTGTGCCCCTGAGTGCCTCCCCAGTGTCCCCCTGAGTGCCTCCCCAGTGTCCCCCTGAGTGCCTCCCCAGTGTCCCCTCAGTGCCTCCCCAGTGTCCCCTCAGTGCCTCCTCAGTGTCCCCTCAGTGTCTCCCCAGTGTTCCCCTGAGTGCCTCCCCAGTGTGCCCCTGAGTGCCTCCCCAGTGCCTCCCCAGTGTCTCCCAGTGCCTGACCAGTGTCTCCCCGTGCCTTCCCAGTGCCTCCCCAGTGCCTGCCCAGTGTCCCCCAGTGTCCCCCCAGTGTCTCCAATCGCAATACAAGAGCAATAATACGAATTAATCTTAATTTATTAATCCTATTAATTAATTAATCAAAATTTTCGACGCGCGGCCAAAGGCCACGCGCCATAAGCCCCTCCCCCCCCCCCACGCCCAGCACCATGCCAAAGCTTTTTCCTGCAGGAAACACTGAACACTGATGATATGCCATTGCATTCTTCCAACTAAAGATTTAAATATGAATCTGGCAGCTTCGAAAATAGCATACGCAGACCTACAAGCTCACAACAACACGCTGATGACGCGACGCAAATGTATGAGCTTAGATTGGCTATTTTTAAGGTGAGCCTCGTGCGTAAAGTCATTCTAGCCAAGCTGCCAAGGCAGTGGGCACCCCTCGCCTCTGTGCCCAAGCCCAGGATGATGAAAATGAATGAATGCTAAATAAATATGTCACGCAGTCGCATACCATAATACTACAGCGTCATACTCCACAGAGAAAAGCACAATTTGCGCAACACCAACGTTCAACTGCCTGCTCGGCTCATTTAGCCAGCCAGGCACCACCAAATAGTATAACTCTTTCTTTAATCTATTACAACCACATACGCAGACAAAAGTACATGGCACCGCGGACAAAACACAAGTAGGCTACTAAACTTGTGGCTCATTTCCATCCGTCACACAGTCAGGGACCCTGCTGAGGATTTGGTCCACTGTTTACCCTCCTACTGCATATATCAGCGTAGCCCTGAAACATGACTGCCATGATGATTATTACGACAGTCATGAATCATGGCTAATATCAGCGCTGCATGCAGATCGGCTATTTTTCCGTTTGTGAGGACGCACACATGAGTGCGCGTTATTACGCGGCGGAGCCGCGGAGATTTTATTTATTTATAATGCGTGTGAAATCAAATGGCATGTGTGGCGTCACTGGCGTGGTGCGTGGTAAAGGGTTAAATTGCGTGACTGTCACACTCAAAGGGTGAGACATGGCAGCCCTGGCTACTGTGACGCACACACCAACAATCCACCATTGCAATGCGAGTGCGCAAAGATGCACATGATATGATAGCTGCATGCTTTTAGACCAGCCCTACCGTATTCTGAATGAGAATCTGTCTCGCCTGCATGCCACCATGTTGACGATGCGTTGTCCAAAGACGGTAGAGTCTCTTCCATCAAAATGTTCCATGCCCATCAACATAAAGGCCTCAAGGTGTTCCTGTGATGTTTTGCTACTTTCTATGTTCGTTCACAATCAATTTCAGTCACAAACAGTAACTTGTGAGAAGTTTATATCGTAACATCATCTGCACGACCTCAGCCCCAACATTATTATTATTGTTGCAGCGGTTGTCGTGTAATTGAATCATATAGCATATTCATATTACGTGTGTAGTCATAATGGTACAGGATCTTAACTTCTGCATGGCCATTTGTCTCAACTATAGAACTGAAGGTCCAAAGGTAATCCTTTTCATCACCCACCAGTGTCTTAACTATTTGCATATCAATGGTCCACAGGCAGGAAGCCTCACTCTTTGACTTCTCAACACAATATCTGATATTATCTTTAGTGTCTCCAAGCTAGGCTCCTGTTGACTGATAGAGGAGAGGCTATATACAGTTTGCTTCATGCATTTTACTACAGGAACTGTCACAGTTGGGGGGTTGTGCTCTGAGGCTGGGGAGTTGGAAAAATGGAGGAGCACGGGACGGTCACCCTGGCCTGTGCTGCTATCAAAGGGAAGAGATGACTTTGCTATGCTTGTAACCTGTAACGATGGGAGATGCCTTGATTGAATAAAGACGGACTTGGCCTGGGAAATCGGAACTCGTGTGTTGTGTTCATTCTGCATTAGGAAAATAAGGTACAGATCCGCAGGACAGTATACGACAAGTGGCGCCCGACGTGGTTTTGATGGCGTGGAGAAAATCCGCGGCACAATAAAAACGGACCTGCGGAGTGACTGTGGATTTACCTGGATTTTTATTTTTTGGAAGGAGTTCTGGAACCCAAGGACTGACAAGAATTCGTAAGCGTTAGGACCATAGTGTAGATAAGTGTTCACTGTGTTAAGGAGTTTAGGAATTGAGCGTGTGTGCGTGGTTTGAAAATTGAGCGTGTGTGCGTGATATGTGTGAGCGGCTGTGTGTATGTGCTTGATTTGTTTGGTTTTGTCTGTGGGTCTTTATATGTGTTAGTGCTGGTAGATCATCGTTGTAAGCTGTGATTGAATGCCAAATAGTTCTCAATTAAGTCTTTTGTTGCTATTTTTAATTGTGCGGTCACTGGTGGTTATGGTTATCTTGGCTGTTTAAATTGCTGCTTTTCAGTGACTTACCATTTTTTTGGGGGTGATTTGGCATTAATTCATGCAGGTTTCGCGTTGCTCTCCTGGTTTAGGCCTTCCTTTGTCTCGGGGGTGGGGGCTGGGGTGGGGATTTTTTTTTTTTTTACTTGAGTGACTTAAATTTGGGCTGGCTTCTTGTTAAACCGTTTATTGGTTTGTTTTAAATATTTCTGAAACATGTGCAACAAGTTTCAGAGGGGGGAGTAATATTGATATTAAATTGGGGGTTTAATTCAGGTTTTAAAAATAAATTGGCTTTAAGTTTGGGGTCAAATCTAAATTTTGAGTTTAGTATGAGAATACATTTCTCACATATCACATTTAGGATATTTCATATCTTTTGTAAAATTAGGTATAGGTTAATTTGGATTATTAAGCCTACAGGATTTTCTTATTAGTCAAAAACAGTATAGCCTGCATGGATAATTTGATTCTGGGACAAAACAGTTGCATACTGTAGATGTAAATGAGGGAGTGATTGAGTGCATTTGACGCCTATGTGGAGTGCATGCAGGGGGGGGTCAATCTCTTCCCTCAGTCAGTGACTTGACTTGCTAGTCTAAAAATAAAATAGAGGCAGTTCTATGTTTCTTTTATTTTAAGTTGCAGATTGTCACTGTCAGTGGTTTTCTAATTTCTTTATTTTTCACTTTCCTGTGTGGATGGTGTGAGAGAGACAGTATTGAATGTTTTCCTTAAAGTGAGTTTCTACTCATTCTGTGGGGACAGTATGCAAATTAGTAGGCGTGTCTGTGTGAGATGAGTGGAGACATGCATGAGTGACAGTTAGTGAGACAATTTAGTAGCTATGGCCACAAAGCATACTCCAGTGCAAATTGTGCACAAGAAATACCCATCTAAGAATATTTCCAGCATTTCGGGAAAATGGCATAAGCGTTGGCCTCGGATTGACAGGCCATGGCCAAAACAAGGCTCTTTCGAGGTAGAAGACCTTGCATCTATAAAGGCACAGGTGTGTGCACATAAAGCAGATCAGATGACGAAAGAGAGAGAGAGGCAAAGGGAAGAAGAACTATTCGTTTTAGACTTGTTTTGTGAAGAGGGTCGGAAAAAAAGATTGAAAGAAAAAGTGAGGATAGGTCCACAGATTGTCGCAGCATATAATGCTAGCCGGAGGCCTGTCAGCGAGGAGATGAGCAGGAAATTGCCAGACTCCGCATCATCGTCTGTGTCAGTACTACCTGAGGAGAAGATGTCCGCTGATTGCAACACAGACAACCAGTGCGTTGACATTGTGGGTCACAGCGACAACCCAGCACAGACTGAGGCGGACTTTCTGGAGAACAGTGACGTGAGGACATCGGAGCCAGACGACAGCAACACTCAAAGCTCTGTTGAGAGGGAGCTGGGGCGGTTACGTTCCCAGAAAATGGACCTGATCAGTGAATTGACTGAGTCAACGAGGGCACACAGACAATACCTGCATATGATTGAGACGTGGTTGAATGAACTTTCAGTAAGGGAGACACAGTTGACCAGTGAGCTCGGTGGCAAGGCGGCGCACAGCCACAGTTTACATGGAGGTGAAGACATCTACAGAAGGGCAGCCCGCCCCAACGCAGACATGAACATTGATGCTGACACTGAGGACAGGTCTATTCAAGCCAGCAGGGAGAGTGGGAGGCATTCCCACACTCGCACACATTTGAGCCGGAGATGTGTGAAGGACTCCAGGGGGGCTTTGAACAGGCACCCTGCATGCAGGCCCCAGAAGAGGACTAGGACTAGCCCTGCACTAGGATCGGAGGACGGAAGTGGAGATGGTGTGGATGGGAGTAAACTCACCCTGAATGCAGAGGATTTCCGTAAAAGGCTGGTCGAGATCAAGGAACGGAAGGCACGTCTGAACAATGACCTGAAGGTTCACACAGGTGACAGGCACCTCACAGCAGCCCTGATGTCCAGTCTGGATGAGCGGTCCAGGGAAGAAGAGGAGGTCAGTCGGCTTCTGGTCCAATGTGAGGAGGAGCAACAGGAACTGTCCCCAAAGCGGATTCGAGGGCGGAGAGAGGGGGAGACGCAGGACTGGACTACAGCACTGGCTGACATGACCCCTGTTAACATAATGCCTGTGGTGGTCCGAGGACAGAATGACTATAGACCGTGGTCTAATGGACATGACATGATAGACCTGGTGGAAAAATTGCCTCCGCTACACGAAGGAGCATACCAATGGGTGGCAAAACTTGATGTTCTGACTATGGGAACTCAGTTAGCTGTGGGTGACATGAAGAAATTATTGGCACACCTGGTGGGAGTGCAGATGTTGAATGACCTCTTGGCCAGGGCAGAAATGCAGGCTTACGTAGAGACGGCCAGCAGAGACGCAGAGCCATATGCAGAACACAAGGGGTTCCTGTGTCGGGAAATGAGGTTGTTGTACCCCACTGTTTTAAATCCTGACAGAGTCCTACTTGATTGTCTGACTGACAGCGAGAATCCGAGGGCTTATGTCGTGAAAGCGCATCAGATATGGACAGACATGACGGGGAATAACGCAGGGTTGCCAGGCATGGACCGGACGGTGCTTAGGGACAAGATAAAAAAAGGACTGCCCCTGGCTGCACAGAATGAACTTGAGGGAGTCGTCTCCTTGTCCACACTGCCTTTGGAAGCCTACACAGACCATATTGCTGACTGCGTCAACCAGGTCCGGAACAAACAGGAGTTACAAAGACTCAAAGATGTCGACCTTAAACGTCAGCTACGAGCAGAACAGCTGACAAAGATTCGAGAGGAGAAACTGATTTTGCAGTCACCGCAGGACATTGCAGACCATCATCAACAATTGCTGTCATGGAGAATGAGGGAACCACAGAGTCAACAACCAGTGTCATCCTATCAGTGGGCAGCAAAGCCCTATGCTACAAAACGCTGGCGGCTGAAAGGAATCTGCCATAACTGTGGGACACATGGTCATTTTTCTGCACAATGTGACCAGAAGCCGGCGCAACGAGAGACTCTGCGAAGCTGCACATTGAGACGCCCCTCTCTGTGCTATTGAAAGCATGGTTTTAGATCTGTCACCTAGCTGTCATCCGACACTGACCTTTTCTAGATGTTGCTCTATCTAGGGGCACTGAGAAAATGTCACCTCGTTTTGTTTTTTGATACTTGTTTAGTTTAGGGAAAGAAAGACTTTCTAAGGAAAAGGGGTAGTTCAGTTAGGAATGATGTCAAAACGGTTTGATTTGCTTTATAAGTTCTATTCATTGTCATAACAAAACAGATAGGTTAATAGTGATCAGATGAATAGGTTAGAACTTCCTTAAATATTACAGTGAAATCCAATCCAAGAATAGGAATTATATTCTAATTAGTAATGCAAATATTGTTTTAGCTCTTGGGTTTGTGTGTGGCTTTCCAGATCATGGGTTAGATGAGGGGTTTCTGCGCAGGACCACCCATCTGTCCATCATTATGGGAAAGTGACTCACAAAACTAAGGGGGAAAGGGGGGGGGGTCAGAAGTGCAAAGGGGTGTTTTGTGTGTCTGCGAGTGAGTGCATACTGAAGTCCTGGCCAGGCCTGTCTGTATGAGAAAGAATGTTGGGGAACGTTTTTATATATTTTGTTTCATTTTAATCATTCTGTTTAAGTCTATTTACAGTTTTCTTTTAATATTTTAAGGTTTATTATGCTGTGAGGAATTCTCAAATCAGAACTTTTATGTCAAGAACAGTATGTGAGTCTAAAACAGTCGCAGGGCAAGATAAGACTAGGGTCATTGTCTAACAGATGTCAAATAACATAGCTTTTGATTTTGTTCGTTTGTTTTTGTGTTAATGTACTGTTTCAGTTTTCGAATATTGTCCAGGGGGGAGGAGGGTCACAATCTTACAAAGGGATTCGGTTTCAGGGTTAGGAGAGACATTTTGGGGAATTTGAACATTTGGGGATTTTGGGGAGAAAAGCATTTTTGAGCCAAATTATGATTCATATTTTAGACTAATAGTCGTGAGGACTATTAGTAGGGGGGATGTGTCGTGTAATTGAATCATATAGCATATTCATATTACGTGTGTAGTCATAATGGTACAGGATCTTAACTTCTGCATGGCCATTTGTCTCAACTATAGAACTGAAGGTCCAAAGGTAATCCTTTTCATCACCCACCAGTGTCTTAACTATTTGCATATCAATGGTCCACAGGCAGGAAGCCTCACTCTTTGACTTCTCAACACAATATCTGATATTATCTTTAGTGTCTCCAAGCTAGGCTCCTGTTGACTGATAGAGGAGAGGCTATATACAGTTTGCTTCATGCATTTTACTACAGGAACTGTCACAGTTGGGGGGTTGTGCTCTGAGGCTGGGGAGTTGGAAAAATGGAGGAGCACGGGACGGTCACCCTGGCCTGTGCTGCTATCAAAGGGAAGAGATGACTTTGCTATGCTTGTAACCTGTAACGATGGGAGATGCCTTGATTGAATAAAGACGGACTTGGCCTGGGAAATCGGAACTCGTGTGTTGTGTTCATTCTGCATTAGGAAAATAAGGTACAGATCCGCAGGACAGTATACGACACGGTGCTGTCAGCCTGCTCCTCGCCTTCCTCCTCTCTGACCGACAACACTCGCTCTTTACAGCGGCCTACTGCTGCTGGCCCACAATTCAAACATCGCGGTTCATAGCTTGAAACATTTTTCGCTTTTTCTACTGGAAATGTTATGAACGCAGAATCAATCTGTCCCGCGCTGTTTTGAAGTGGGTAGTACACGTCAGACGTAAACTACATCAGCGGCCGGGGGAGGGACCTTTGCTGGTAGAACAGAATCAGATCTACAAGCTAACAACGTGTCACCAAGCAACACGTTGTTAGCTTGTAGATCTGTTCTATTTGCATGCGCAGTTGCGCACACATGGAAGATACCAAGTACACTCGCCACACAGGGTAAACTTTATATAGATATATGAGTGAAACACTATGAAAAACAAAATAATCAAAACATTTTTTAAATACAAAATTCAGCAAAATAAAGTTGTACAACCTCCCCCAAGCCAAAATAAAAATAAACATATCCCCCCCTCAGGCTCAAAAAATAGTTTAATGACCCCCCCCTTTTTTGCACCATACCAACCTTTGATAAATAACGATCAGTCCCTAAGTTACTGTTTATATGATGTGCTCAGTCTTACACTTGTGTTTCAATTTAATTACAATATAGAATTTGTGACTGTAATGTCATTCTTTCAGGTTGGACAACAGAGTGGTGTCGTATCTGGAATCAATAATTCTACACTATATCATGCATGTTCGTGAACAAATGTTACTTAGGTCTGAAGTAAATCAATCATGGCTGGTAAGGTGTCTGACAGTGTCTGCAAGTCTGAAAGCAATCACGCATAGTCAAGTAACCTGGCTCTGCCAGGTGTGGGAGAAATTTAGCATACTATTGTTTCAACGAGAAGACCACTTGGTTAAGTTTCAGACTATGTAAAATCACAACCCCACCCAGAACTCAACTATTTGATGTGAACTGTATATAATGTCATGTTGTGAGTGAAATAGGGGGTCTTTTGAGGCTAGCCACAAGCGTGGTTAGTCTGTCCGTGCTCCCGTGGCACACACTATGCCACGGGAAGCGCCCTGTCTTGGTCTGTCTTTGGTCTCGGTTGCAATAAAATGACTCTACTCTATACACTTCAGTTCATCTCTCTCTGCCTGGTGCTTTCATTCAACTGACCGTCCTGTGCTTTTTGCCTACAACTACAAGCCTGCAAGCCGCCGTGTGCTCTGCCGTTTCTGTCCCAAATAGATTAGAATTCTAGTTCGTGTAGAGGGGAGAATTTACACGACAGATGGAGCCTGAATATCACAATGTGCCATTGTGATGGGAACTTCCCATTACAGACACCGCGAACCTACTGGACCCAGGGGGTTGATTCTGTCTATTTTTGGCGAAAACGGCGTTGAGTTTGGATTTTTTTCGGCGAACAATCCGGTCCGCGGCGGAACAAAGCAATCTTCTCTTCGACGGTGGAGTGGAGGACGGCACATATGCGGTGCACAGCGCGTCGACGGGCGTCTCTTCACATCTCGGCGGGGAGAAGCGGCGGTCACAGGCGGGTACATGGGCCTACTACAAGCAGCGACCGAGCGGCGATCGGATGCATTCATCACGGAGTGCGGCGGGAGGACAGCGCGGTGTTATTCATCTCATCGACGCTCACAAACGGCGACCCGACCGGGGGACGTCATTCATTCTTCATTCTTCAAACGGGGCAGATCTGCAAACTCACGTGTTGCTTTTCGATCGGCCTGTAGCTGCACAGACGTTCTTTCTTTCCAGTCATTGTGAGATATTTCATATTCATAATGTCTGGAAGGGGGGAATTAATATGTGTTGGATGGGCAAGGACAATGGACACGTGAGAGCGGCGCGGTGCACGAAAAAACATTTTCTTCATACATGCAGTTCCTCAGTTGACCGAGTGGCTTGTTCAGGTACGTCATATGAGAAGGAGGGAGAATTATGTTTAAGAGAATATTTAAAATACAGTTATGTACAGTCCTGTATCTAAATGTGGGTCTAAAGTAGCCGATGGTGAAAATCTTGGGTGAAAGAGTAGCATTGATACCTGTATCGCTTCATTTTGGAGCAGCGTCTGGTGTAAAGGTAGATTGACTAATTTCTTAAATGAATAATGGATATTAGACAAGGGGGGAGACGATGGGAAAAGAGCGACACTAAAAGTTTATTAATAACGGATGGAGATATTCAACAGTCTCTATCGGTATTCAAAAAGTGTGTGTCTAATGTAAGTGTATTCAGCATATAAATATAGGCATGTGTTGATGAGTGTTTTGTCGAAGTTTAAATTAGTTAAAAAGTTGATTCAAGAAATAGAGCCTATATTGTCTCGGAAATGAGGAAATATG
The DNA here is from genome assembly GCF_963924005.1 of Protomyctophum bolini. Lineage (NCBI taxonomy): Eukaryota > Metazoa > Chordata > Actinopteri > Myctophiformes > Myctophidae > Protomyctophum > Protomyctophum bolini. The sequence goes on from NC_137865.1 coordinate 985,580, forward strand.
TCTAGCTTTATTAAAACAATGATGTGGCTGGAGTCAGTCGAACGGGATGCTCCTCCCATACGCGTCAGTGGTAATCCGTCTTGCAATTAATAGAGCTATAGTTATTCTTTTCTCGTATGAAATTTAGTTTGCAAATAATAGTCAACTAAAAGGCAGTTAGTTGCCACGACGTGCGAGATTTTGTTGTTAATATTGAGAAAACTTTGGCCTTTAAACGTAAGAAAAGTAACAGTAGTAGCTTAGATGGTCATTAGTCTCTGACTGCCTAAAACGGGTCTTGATTGTAATGGCATCGCCGCGTGCTGTTATTAAGATCGAACCTTTGTAGGATATAGTTTTTAAAAATATAAATGAATTATCAAGCTGTCTGTAAAAGGGTGTTTAAAGACAAAGATTTGTGTTGTGTTTTAATGTCAGTTAATCATTTTCCATTTTTGCATTGTTTGAAGATTACCTATTTGTCAGAAAAGTGGTTTATCCTAAATGTAAAAGTGCAATGTCAATAATCATATATGAAAGGGGGGCTGGAATTATTTTTGGGAACTTTTAATAAGTGTCACTGTCTGTCGTTGTTTCTTTCCTATGTTGGTATGTCATATGATGGGGTCAAGGGGGGTGTAAGGGAATTATTGTTTCCACATTTTGTATTCAGCAGACGGTGAGTCTGCTGAAAGGGGGGAAATGTCGTATCTGGAATCAATAATTCTACACTATATCATGCATGTTCGTGAACAAATGTTACTTAGGTCTGAAGTAAATCAATCATGGCTGGTAAGGTGTCTGACAGTGTCTGCAAGTCTGAAAGCAATCACGCATAGTCAAGTAACCTGGCTCTGCCAGGTGTGGGAGAAATTTAGCATACTATTGTTTCAACGAGAAGACCACTTGGTTAAGTTTCAGACTATGTAAAATCACAACCCCACCCAGAACTCAACTATTTGATGTGAACTGTATATAATGTCATGTTGTGAGTGAAATAGGGGGTCTTTTGAGGCTAGCCACAAGCGTGGTTAGTCTGTCCGTGCTCCCGTGGCACACACTATGCCACGGGAAGCGCCCTGTCTTGGTCTGTCTTTGGTCTCGGTTGCAATAAAATGACTCTACTCTATACACTTCAGTTCATCTCTCTCTGCCTGGTGCTTTCATTCAACTGACCGTCCTGTGCTTTTTGCCTACAACTACAAGCCTGCAAGCCGCCGTGTGCTCTGCCGTTTCTGTCCCAAATAGATTAGAATTCTAGTTCGTGTAGAGGGGAGAATTTACACGACAGAGGTATGAAACTTTTACTTGTGTGGGTGAAAGCTGTTGTAAACCACTTTTGGTGGTGCTGCAATAAAGCCACAACCCACGAGGAATTCATGGTAAGAACACTAGATGAACATTTTAGAATTCTGTCTGTGTATAAACGATAATGTCACCCAACTTCTGCCGGGATTTGTGAAGAAAAACACTTGTATAGTACATTGGTGTGTTTTGTCTGATATAATTGTGTGTTATCTTTCAGGAACGTTGGCTGGCTGTATTACATCATGTAGTGGATGAGCATGTCTGGGTGATGGGCAAATGTGAGCATGACTGTCCCACAATTAAAGCACCCGAAAGAATGGATTGTGCGGGGGTCCAAGTTTCACAACGCCCTCAAAAGTCTCGTGACAAGCAAACGTTGGCTGAACACTGTGTACAAGTACCTGCACTTCAGGTGATTGCATTACAGTTACTACATACTAGATTTCACCTTTTTTATGGAATATTATACTTGGTTCAGAGTCTCGTCGGTATGTAAATGAATTTTAGAAGGTTCTCCTTGTAATGTAGTAAATGTACTATGCTGGATAGAAAATGGACACAAACAATGCAGATAAGACAGATGCTGGAGCAGTTGGTCTTCATTGAAGTAGTGAACTAGTGACAATCAACGGTGTGTGTGTGTGTGCTACTTTCTCATTCACAGATCTACATCGGACCTGGAATCTTTTCAGAATTACATTTTGATGTATGCTTCGAAGAGGTTTTCATTCAGCCCCCCGGTCTATGAGGCGAGAACCATCCTTGCTGCTCTAGACTACAACCACAACAAGGGTCGTCCTCTCAGAATCAATGCAGCAGGAGGAACGAGGTTGGTTCACTGTACACAGTTTGAAAGACACTTTGTAAATGTATATTACATCCAACCAGTCGCACTGTCTGTCAAATCATCGAACAATGGTACAGGAATTGGGGGCTGCTTTTCCAAAAATACAAAAAGTATATCAGTGTAATAAAGACTGATCTACCTTTATGACAACTTTATGGATTAATTTCCATTCATAATTTACTTATGTGAAAATGTCACACTTGGTAGCAACGCAAAGCTAGTGTTTAATATCTGGTGTAAGATAACTGTGGTGCCTCATCTCTGTGTAAAAGCCTGTTTCAGAAATGGTTGATTACATCTGCTTTTCCACCTTATGCCCTGCCCACTATGCTCATGACCTCCCCTCATTTCCAAAACCCCCTTATTGTACTTGAATAGTAAACTAATATCTCATCTCTTTTACAGTAGGTGTAAGGTCTTCAAAAAAAGGTCCAACCGATGGACTGTGCACACATTCAGAGTCAATAAGACGTACACCTACATCCCGGAGCTGCAGAGACGTATCCTTGACAAGAGAGTCTCATCTAACAAGGGCCTTCCTAAAATCACGAAGCTCAGAGCAGGAGACCCACGCCAATACGGACTGCTCTCAGCTGTTCCTGCACCATCAATGGAAGAACTTCTCCGAGGCCATGTGAGGAGGGGTGATGACCAGGGTATGTCAATTGCATTACATGTTACAATATTTATTTTTTACTCCTTGATTGCTCTTTCTTGCACACTTAATTCTATCCCTTTATTTCCTGTGCCTGCTGGGTTTTTGTTGTTTTGAATGTTACGCTATCTCTGCTGCTGCATTGTCTGTAAGCAAGCCAAACAAAAAGTACCTGTACACAAAATGTAACAATACAGTACAACCTTACTTTTAATCTGGAAGAAATATCTGTGTTCTGGCCTATAACATTACTAAGTGTAGCAACTATTTACAAATTTAACAATATATTTCCCCTCCACCCATCTTTTCTCCATAGGAGCACCGGACGTGACTCTCCGATCCGTTGACGAGATGGAATAGCAAGATTGAATTGCTGAGGTAACTATAATTGAACACGGCTACATGGATGGCTGTGTATGAACATAGTTTGTTTGACCAGTAAAAATGCTCTAATCTTCAACTCGTATACAAAAGTAGATAGCCTATCTACAAGCTCTCAATGCATCAGACGCATTGAGAGCTTGTAGATCAGCTATTTTCAGTGTGTGTGCAACACAATTCCTTAGCTTAGCAGACATGCTGGCTTCTATGGAATCCAAATCAGTCATGGTGGCTGAGAACTATTTCATATTCTTTGGGAATAAACAACACTGGTTATTATTACTAGATGTAACCAGGGCACTAAGGCCCGGACACAGAATACCAGACTACGCCACTCTGGGAGTTTCACCCAGAGAATATACTGTAATAGCCCACTGGGCAATGATAAAAAAAGGGGGAAGCAGAGAAGTGTAGTTCCAGTTTGAAATATATATTGTTTTATTATGTCGAATACAAAAGGTTAATTAAAAGAGACTTTAATCAAACAGGTCAATATAGAAAGGGGTCTAAAATGGCAATAACTTATAATAAATACCAGTAGCCGGGGGTACCAGGGGTGTCCTTACTGACAGGGGGAAGGCAGGGGGTGAGGGAGTGAGGGGAAAGAATCACCGCCACCAAGGACGCACACACTTCAAACACGTTCGCACTGCAATAAAACAGAAAAGGAGTTATATACACACACAACACTGGTTTCACAGTAAAAGGCAAGCCACAGTATAAAAGTACAACATGCAAGTAAAATCCCCATACAGCCTCTATGTACCACGTGACCCACCACCTGTCGGGACTACAACCCTAGCCCTCCCAGCTACGGGCAATACTGGTATAGCCAGAGCCTAATTCGTAATTCTATAATATATTTTGTATATTCACAAGCTGCTAAAGTGAGCTGGTTTGCACAAAAACAAAGTAAACTTAAACAAAACGAAACAAAACAAAACCAAATTAAAGAGGACAAAAACAGCAGCAGCCAGGCAAACCAGGGCTTCGCCTAACAAGACAAGAACATAGAATTACTAACTTGATTAAAGAATGCAACTCATTAATCCGCAGTGCAACTGCCTTACCTCTAATTGAAGGTTTAAGCACACATAACAGCACACATAACAGGCGGAGGACACCCAGCGTGGGCCACCTAGTTCTGGAGCGTCGGTAAAAAGAAAGGATTAATGAATATAAAAACAATGACTATCAGACCACATCCAAATCTCTACTGTAACGCAACGCCTCACCTCCGTCAACAGCACAGCACTACGCCTCAGGGCAGACGTGCCCACGGCACGAGCGGGCTGAATACTAACACAGAAGCAGCTGCACCTGCAGAGTTAGGTAAGTAGTAAGAAATAGTAATAGTAAAGAACGCCAAGCAGCGACAGACATTAAGTGTAGGCACCATACCTGGGTCCCGAGATGCTCCTGTCTACGGCTCCCCGCACAAACAGACAAACAATGTCACCTACCCGCCAGCCGCTCACGGCTCCCATAAATCGTTCTGACGCGGATGTGGGCGTGGTGTTGCTAGGGGCAACCCGTAAGGCTCAACCCACTACATAGATAAATGAAAGGACAGACGTCCTAATAAGGTTTTGCCATCAAAATGGCATACATCTATATTACACAATTGTTTGTGACCTTATGTATTTGTCTTTTTTAGGTGCTGAATTCATCCTACTGTGCCCGACTCCCCATACTTCATTGCTACAAAGACCTGAGCTCTGATGGACACTGCACACAAAGACCTGATCAAGCTCTGAGCCCAGATGGACTGCACACAAAGGACTTTTCCACAGTGGGCTGCCTGATATTGATACCAACTTTTATGGATACTGTATAGAGACGGTACATTTTCAGGAATCAACCTGATAAAAATGATGTGTTTAGAACTGTACATATTGTATTTGTGTTTCTTCTTCTTCTTCTTTCTTTTGTACAAATGTGTTTTGCCCATCGTTAATAATTAAATGTGTTTCTCATGGATTTGTTTGCTTCATTGACAGGCAGGTTATCAGAACAATATTGGGTACCATGAATTTGAAAACAATGGTAAAATCAAAATATTTTTTATTATCAATAAGACAGATTTTGCTAAATGTAAACGTCAAGTAAAAATAAAGAATATAGAATAATGAATATAATACAAATTGTGCAAAAGGTCAATCAAGCTATTATTGCTCAGGCATTTTACAAATATATATAAGTACTAGAGAAAAAATAATCCTGCACACTGTCTTCACTTACAGATTTAGATTTATTGAGCAACGTTTCGGCCGTTCAGACCTTCATCAGGCATGTCTGATGAAGGTCTGAACGACCTCAATAAATCTAATTCTGTAAGTGAAGTCAGTGTGAAACAAAACAAAATATAAACAAATATAGTAGCCTACAAAATCAAAAATGTGCAAAGGGTCTTCAAATATTACAAATAATAAAACAAGGTATATAAAAAGTAATTGCACAAAGTAAATAACAAACTAGAAAAAAAATTAAATTCCGCAATCCGTGTTGTGCTCCCTTTTACTAAAAGGTTATATTTACTGTTCAGCGGTTTGTGTGCCCATTAGTGCCCTGGAATATATCCTGTGTAACGACCAAATGGGTCGGGATAAACATTCCTAATAGACGTGACGCAACAACTAGGAATGACCACCCTGTTTCCAGGACCAAGAGCACCATGTTGCCAGAAAACATACTGCCTATATCCAGCATAGCGAAACTCCTTGTTATCGTCCCCAGGCTCCCTGTCATGTGCCACTACCAAGACATCATCCCTGTACCGCCTATGTATGCGTAAATTGCCTGCATCAACGCAGTACAGGTTGAACTGGGGTAGTAGGGAAATGCAATTCTCCGGATTCTGTCCACAGCACAACTTCTCTCTGTCTGTTGGCATATCCCTGCAGTTATTACACACACACCAATTAGGTGATGGTGCAGGTTGGATCACTGGCTGTGAGACAAAAGGCCGCTCAACTGGTGGGGGTGGTGGGAAGGTGGGTGCAGGTAGCTGTGTTTGTTCAGCAGGTCCTGGTTGGTCTGGCTGTGGTGCTGGTGGTGGGAAAGTGGGTCCAGGTAGCACAAATGGCTGTGGTACTGGGTCAGCGGGTCCAGGTGGGTGAGCAGCACGCCTGCGTTGGTAGGCATTAAGTGCATCAAACACTAGTGCAGGTTCTCTGTCAAACAGATCCAGGGAAAACTGTCTCACCTCCTCCGGGTCCAAACTTAGAATAAGACGCTGAGGGATCAAATAATATGTGGGTGAATTTCAGTAGATCCACAGGGTACTGTGCATAAAGCAAACATAATATTATTCTAATATATGGATTAGCATTGATGATTAGTCTTGTGTTGCTACCTATAATTTGAGAGGACAGGAAATGGACCAGAGACAATAGCTGCTGATAAGGCAGGAATGCATGGGGTTCATGTCAAAAGAAGGTCACACCTGCTAGGAAGCCTAATGCAAATTTTGGAGCTTCATGGAATGTGGCGTGCACAAAACCCACAGTCCCACACACAGTACTATAGCCTAATGATTCAACACAGACCCAGTGTATAGTAGAACAATTAATGTGAATTCCACTGCTTACTTATTACATGGATGCAGTGGACAGACACACACACACACACACACACACTATATAATACATATATCAATCACTGGTAAAACAAACCTGTGTGTGGACCCTTCTCTCTTCTTGGAGAGTAGCTATTCTTTGCTGCTCCTCTAAGGCAGCTACTCCTCGTCTTCCTCGTCCTCTCCCTCGTCCTCTCCCTCTCCCCCTTCCACGAGGAGGAGGTTCGATTCCCTCTCGTTGGACGTCACCAACTCTGTCAGTCTCTATCACCGCAGCTCGGCCGCGGCCTCTCCCTCGTCTTACTCTCCCTCTCCCTCGTGTTGTCCCACGTCCTGGAGGCGGATTAACTGCGGGGTCAGCGCCTCTACGGCGCTGAATGGGAGTCGGAGAGCTTCCAGGACTCTCGTCAGAAACTGCGTAGTCTGCGTCGGATGCAGCATCGCCATGCATTTCTCCCGACTAAAAACAAAAAAGTAAAATCAATGTTGGCTTGTTACACGTCGTTTGTCACTCGACAGACTAAGCATTTTAATTAGCACAAGCTACATTATATATCAACATAGATGTGGGTGAGGCGAATTGCCTTGTGCCATTCGGGTTACTCGGCCATCTCTATCATGCTAGCTATTGACTGAAAATAACAACATCCAACTTTATCTAGCTGTTCGTTCAGAGTCAAAAAAATCATGAACAAGGCCTAAACATACGATAAAGGCACAGTTTATTTCAAAATGAATATTATATCTACCGTGTCACTCATGTCCAGCAGCTCGCTTCAGGTATCCGATGAAATTAATTATTTCACGCTGATGCTGCCGATAAATGTCCACCGATGATTCTGCATGCACTGCAGGTTCGTGTCCGTGTCCTGTGCGTGAGTCCATGCGCGTCCGTGCATGCGTGCACGCGCGCATGCGCGGTTTACGACAACACAAATACACGTGGTAGGAGGAGTGCGTGGGGCGGGTTCTTCAGAGTGACGATGTGAGGGGGGGAGGTGGGTGGAGTGCAGGGGAGTGGCCCAGTTTGAATTTGTTTGGCAACAACAACACCTGTTTACAAACACTGGAAACTTGCCTATATCACCTTTAAGCATTTCTAGCTTGCCGCTTTTTAGTTTTCCGTGCTGCGCAACATCATAACATGGCTTTATAGATTGATAGCACATTGTTTTGGCTGGCGGGGGCACTCTGGACCATCCTGCGTCAGGGCCTGTTGCTGCGTAGTGACGCCACTGTTGAGGCGATTACGCCTCTTCTCGATTACGCGCCCTGCTGCACTGAAACTGTTACATTGGCTCACATGCCAGTGCCATCTACATCTTCCTAATCTCTATCCTCAGCTGCAGCCCTTTAGTAATCGGGTGGAGCCCTATTTAAGCTCTGCTCTGCACTTCAGTGTTTGTCAGATCCTCAAGTAACATGCTGTGTTTCTCTTGCTCCAGAACCTGTGCCTTGTCTTGGACTTTGCCTCGTCTTGGACTTTGCCTCATCGCTACCAGCCTACGCCTACGTTAAGTTTGCCTATACCTTGTTTGGACTTTTTGCCTGCTTTTGCATTTTTGTATTTTTGTTGTACTCTGGGCTGGAAATAAATCTTTGTGTTTTTGAACTTGCCTCTGTGTTTGAGTCTGCAATTGGGTTCACCTAGACTTTCATACCTAACAGAAACACTGTTCACTTGCAGCACTTGTTGCGGGAACTGAAAGCATTCTCTTTGCAAGCCGCTGCAGCCGAGGGAATGAGCGGCCTTGTTTTTCCCAGAAAGCAAGCAGATTGTCACCGTCCTCCTCCGGCAGTGTAAATGTTGTGGAGGAGTATTCATCCACTTCTTCTCTGTCTGTGGATGTCTCGGAGAACAAATCCACCTTTTTTGCCGACAGAGGGCAGCCTGCAAGGCCAGCTCCAATATACTCAAGTACTGAGCTGAGGTCATGATGACCTCCTCAATCAGAATCAGAATATCTTTATTGTCATTGTACGAGACAACGAAATTGAATTGCAAACCAGCTCAGTGCATTTAAAACAAAAGACATACGCTATATAAAACACAAAATACAAACATTTAACGCATATTGCACAGTAAGTCCTTTTAGTTCATAAAGTGTCGAGTGTCAGAGTTCAAGTGTCAGTGTTTAGAGCTATGACTGCTCTGGGGTAGAAACTGTCCTTCAGTCTGTTAGTCCTTGTCTTGATGACCCTATAGCGCCTCCCTGAGGGCATGAGCTGCAGCAGGTGGTGACCTGGGTGGGATGGGTCCTTGAGGATACTGTTGGCTCTCCTGCTACAGTGTCTCTTGTAGAGGTCCTCCAGAGATGGAAGGGGACATGCCATGATCCTCTGGGCAGTGTTTATGACCCCCTGAAGGGACTTTCTTTCTGCCGCCGTGCAGCTGCAAAACCACAGGGAGATGCCGTAGATCAGTACCGACTCACTGGCACATCGGTAGAAGGACAGGAGCACACTCTCCATTAGGTCCATTTTCCTCAGCACACTGAGAAAGTACAGTCGCTGTTGACCTTTCTTCTGGAGCGCAGTGGTGTTCATTTTCCAGGCCATGTTGTCCGAGATGTTCATGCCCAGGAACTTGAAGTCTGAGACCCTTTCCACCTCCTCTCCATTGATGTGGATAGGCTGGATAGGCTGAATATTCTTCCTCCTGAAGTCCACTATCAGCTCCTTTCTGAGCACCATTCTGACAGCACTTTCACCTCTTCCCTGTACGCTGTCTCGTCCCATTCTGTAATGAGTCCCACCACTGTGGTGTCATCCGCAAATTTGATGATGGCATTACTAGGATAAATGGTAAATGGTAAATGGTGCATTTATATAGCGCCTTTATCCAAGGCGCTTTACATAGATTGTGCATTACATTCACCCATTCATACACCGATGGCAGCGGAAACCATGCAAGGCACCAACTAGCACATCGGGAGCAATTAGGGGTTCAGTGTCTTGCTCAAGGACACTTCGACAGTAACTCTGGGGGAGCCCGGGTTCGAACTGGCAACCTTACGGTTCCCATCCAGGCACTCTACCCCTGAGCCACCGCCGCCCCGGATGGATGGGAGTACAGTCGTGGGTGTAGAGAGTGTAGAGTAGGGGGCTCAGCACACAGCCCTGTGGAGCACCAGTGCTGACGCTGAGTGCTGAGGATAGATGGGGTCCTACTTTCACTATTTGAGGGCGGTCTGCCAGAAAGTTTTTAATCCAGAGGCAGATGTGCTGAGAGAGTCCCAACTCCAGTAACTTGGGGATTAGTCTTGGGGATTAGTCACGATGGTGTTAAATGTAGAGCTGAAGTCTATGAAGAGTAGCCTGGCGTAGCTCCTTGGCTTTTCCAGATGTGTGAGTGTGGAATGGAGAGCTGTCGCTATGGCGTCTTCTGTAGACCTGTTGGCTCTGTATGCAAACTGGTGGGGGTCAAGTGTGGATGGTAGACTAGCTGTAATATGTCTCCGGACCAGTTTCTCAAAACACTTCATGATGATAGGTGTAAGTGCCACTGGCCGGTAGTCATTTAGGCTGCTGACATTTGCCTTTTTTGGGAGGGGAATTATTGTGGAGGACTTCAGACAGGGTGGAATCAAGCCCTGTTGTAGGGACTGGTTGAATATCTTGGTCAAGACACCCGCCAGTTGGTCTGCGCAGTCCTTCAAAACCCTTCCTGTCACACCATCCGGTCCTGCAGCTTTCCTTGGGTTGACCGCTTGCAGTGTGTGCTTGACCTCCTGCACCTGCACTGTGAGGATGTTGCTGCTGTGCGCTGGTAGATGTGATGAGGCCTCCGGTGTGTCAACCTCAAAACGAGCAAAGAAGTGGTTTAACTCCTCCGCTGATGAGGCGTCACCGCTGGCTGCAGCGCGGTTGCTGGACTTGTAGTTGGTGATGTGTTGGGCCGCAGTCACATCTATCAGACAAGCGTCTTATGGTTGTCTGATGAAAAGCATCAGACAAGACAGCTCCCAATGCATTTCTAATGGGAGTCACGTGGTTTCATCAGACAAACGTGTTTCATGGGGGGGGGGACAAGACACAAGACACAAAACATTTTGTAGGCGACAAGCTGAAGAACAGGGCGGCACCTCAGACAAGACAAAAAGGGTTGGGTTTACCCGCCAACCAATAGGAGAGAAGGTCCGTTTGTTACGCTGCACTGGGCGGTCTTTTCACACTCTGAGTCTGTTGTTTTTTTTCTGCATAGTGCAGACACGGAAGAGGAAAGAGCCTATGCACTTTCGTAACGAAAATGATTTTGGTCTGTTCCAGTAAGCAATTCAACAGGAAAATATAATCCCTGCCCGTCGTGGCCGAACAGAAAATTAAAACAAACGTTATAATTCAAGGTGCATGCATTTTATCATTCACTCCTAACCTAGCTCTGGTCTATATAGCCTAATGCTTATATAATTCAGGTGTCGCGTCGACTCCGTTCAGATCTCTCGTTCCACCTCGTATCAGTTTGTTATTCCACCCGACCCATAATCAATAGTTATCCGTCTGACTGCACGGACCAACGATATAAAAGGACATCAGTGCTTTACACAGAGGATGCGACATTATAAATGAAGGCCTACTTCAAACCATTCCATATGATTTGGTTGTTAAAATAAAATAAAACTGTTAATATGAATGAACATGTTTTCCGTTCGCATGGGCAGTGCGCATTGGACTGGATATTATGAAACAGTCGTAGCCATGACTTATATTTCTGATACTGCTCCCAAACAATCATTTTGGGCATGAAATGTTGAAGGATAAATGTAGATGTGATAATGATGTGCCGTGTTGGCTATGCCCAATGGGCCTACTGTACATTAGGCCTACTTCAGATTATGGTTCAAATATGATTCCCCCCCTTTTTTTTCTCTCCTCTCCTGAAGTAACGCTGAACGGTCGGGCTGCAGATAGGAGAGAGCCGTGCGCCCAGGCGCAACTATAGGCTCCAACTTGGAGACGCATGTCATCTCTTATCCTATATTTCGCCTATAGCCTGCATCGACGTCTGCGTCATGGCTAACAGCCTGAAATGCAGCAAGTCGTGTGTTGTGGTAAAATGGATGCGCTTTATTAAAAATAATGGAGTCGTTGCTAACAGAAAATATTAATTTTCCACAATGATGCCATGCTTAGTCTGCGTACCTGGAGGCTATATACATACACACGGAATCAGTGCCAGACTTGGCACCTACTGTGGTAGTGGTACTGATAAAGTGGAGACGCAACACGTTGACACAACCAACAAGCTACTAGCTACTGTGTCCCGCAGCTAACAGCGTAAGGACAACAACAGGGGCAACACGTGGATCTGTTTCCGCATGTCCTCGCACCGCCCACGCACCGCCCAGATTCCGCAAAGCATTGTGGTCAATTGATGCGACAAACGACAAGACAGATGAAACCATAAAACATTGATTAGATGCTTGTCTGATAGGTGTGACTGGCGCCTTGGACACCTTGCCACATCTGCCTTGTGTCGTTGCTGCTGAGGTTGTCCTCAATCTTTCTCTTGTATGCTGCCTTAGCCCTCCTGATGCCTTTGTTCAGCTGGATTCTCGCTGCCTTATAAAGTGCCTCGTCTCCAGCCCTGAAGGCACTGTCCCTCTGCTTCAGCAGGACTCTCTGTTCATGCAGGGCTTCTGGTTAGGGTACACACGAATACGCCTGTCCACTGTGACTGTCTCCACCAGGGGGGCAGTCAGACGGATATTTTGTGAAGCCACTAAGGAAATGAAAGTTCATATAATGGCCTGTTGTGGTGCTGTCACTGGACCCAGAAAAACCCATAGCCCCATAGAAGTCCATGTATTTGGGCCCAACTTCACCTAGACTGTATTACCTTAATAAACATGGTCATGAATACTTTTTGCTTCCAGTCACTAGTTTAAAGTCTCATTTCTAATGTCATAATATTCTTTTTGGAAAATTATGGTCCCATTTATTAAAAAAATGACCATAAAGTCGCGCATGTTCTGAGGGGCGTTGCTACCGTTACAGTCTATGAACGGGATCCCCCACCCACTCGAGTCAAAATAAAAACCAACGAAGAAGAAGGGGGAAGTCCCGCCTCGTTGTCTGGGCCTGCCAATGGGCCAGCTGGCCTGAACTGGGCCAAAACTGATCTAGAAAGATGGCGACTTCCATTGCAAGGACTGACAGGCTTCATTTTACGTTCACGTTAGACCCGCGGAACGCTTTGTCCATATTTTTTACAGTCTATGGTCTCCACACAGTGTTTTATATAACAGAGAACAGATGAGGTGTATACTTCCAGGTCCTGATGTTCAAAAATGTCCCAATCGGTGCTTTCAAAACAGTCCTGCAGCTGCTCTGTAGCATCATCAGGCCACGTTTGAACAGTCCTCGTTGTGAGGGGGGCTTTTTTCCTGAGAGGAGTGTATGCTGGTATGAGGAGCAGTGACATATGGTCAGAGGAGGCTAGGTGTGGCAGCTGTATAGCCTTGTAACCATGTTTAATATTGGAGTAGACTTTATCTAGAGTATTTGCACCTTTAGTGGCACATTTTATGTGCTGATGTAACTTGGGGAGCACTACTTTCAAATTAACAATTAAGAACTGTTGGCTGGCAGAGCCTATCACTGCTGTATTCTCAATTAGTGAGCACCTGTATCCACCCTGCAATCAGCACAGCACACTCTAGAGTTTGTCAAGCCTAGTTTTCTGCTCATTCTGTACAGACCACAGCAGCGTGTGCGTCTCCTTGTTGTGAGTACTGATTTATTTAAGTGCTGTTGCAAAAGTGTTTGGAAATGTGTGCATGTTTTAGGCAGGTGATGTTTGTATGTTTAGCCAGTTGTATTTTGTTGATGGAAATTATTGTAATTTTATGTTTATGTCTTTTGTGTGTTTGCAGAACCACACACACATGCTTTCTGTACAACTCTACGTACCAAAGTAAAACCCTCAACCCAAGTGCTTTGTTGTTCTTGACCGAACCACCTGGAGCGGTGTAAAGCTTCCGAACCCCACTACAAAACAGGGCTCATCAATGTCACTCACAAGGCTCTTGCCTCATCACCTCCTCTCTGTCCGCTGGGGACAACATCTTCAGAGACTTACATTTGGGAGACAGGAATGTGGCAACCTTGTGGATGGTAGTCAAGTTCAACTTCACCACAAGCAGGCTGGCTGCACGAGTGCGGAGGATGCTCATGTAGGGTGGATCTCCAAACTTGGGCGCGCAGTGCTTCTTGAGCTTGACGAACCAGAGTACCACTGAGTGAAATGTCGGGTATTTCTCTCCTAGGTCGGTAATGGCAGCTCTGAATAGAGAGAGAAATTCGATGAAGTAAGTGTGTGTGTGTGTGTGTGTGTGTGTGTGTGTGTGTGTGTGTGTGTGTGTACTGACTGACATTGCTGTTTTAGCTGCTTCCAGCGGGGTGGAGGAGGACTCTGCCAGAGGCGCTGCAGGACTGGCTGGGGAAGACCTTGTTCAATTGGACGGGAACAAGGTCTGAGCTTGCTGAGGTCAGGCAGATGTGGTCCTTCCCCCCTGGACCTCGGAAGAGCTACGGGCAGCCACCCGCCTCAGCCAACGAGTGGTTCCAGCGCCCCTTCTTCCTCTGGGTGCCCAGAGTATGATGTGTATTTTGTGCAGTGTGTTGTGATCCTTTCCATAGCTAGGCTTTTCATTGTCTTGAATATGTTTTGTACTTGAACAGGTTCTGGTCATGCGAGCTGACGTGCGCCGCCTGCAAGGCACATCTCTGCTCCGCTGGGCTGTACCAGACTGTCCGGAGGGTCTTGGACACGAAAGGCTGGTACTTCTTGGGCACGGAGTACCTGGAGTGCAGTTCGTGTCACAAGAAGGTGGCAGCCTGGGCACAGGACATCTTAGAGCAGCTGGACCTTCCTCACCAGAGGGTATTCCCAGCTGTTCTCACGTACAAGTAAGCAGACCAAATGGACAGTTTTTGGAGCATCTAATGTTAAAATAATACACAGCATATACTTGCGTGTGTGACAAATAGTCTTGAATCTTTGTCCCAGGTTGTCCTGTGACAAGCGGGTGGTGACAGCGCTGAGGGAGCGGACTCTTGGCAACAGTCCGTCTCGCCTGCGCGCTCACCTCCTGGAGCAGCACACTGAGGAGTGGATGTCGTGCTCCATGTTGTACCTCTCTGTGCTCCGCAAGTTTCCAGACTGGCTTGGTGTCCGTCAGGTGGCCCTGCCTCCCATGCACACGGTCCCCTGTGTGTCATGGCTCCTCTCTGCCTACGTCAGGGACGCCTGCACCAGGCTGGAGGAGATACTGAAGATGGACTCCACCAAGAAGGCAAGCTTTCATTATAACAGCATTTATTATCACTCACGTTAAGCCTGACACCCTAGCAAAAAAAGCTAATCTACAAGCTCAAAATCCGTTGTGTTGAGAGCTTGTAGATCGGTTATTTTCGGCAAAGACATGTAGTTGGTGGTGTGGGGGAGAAGGGGATGCAAGTACAGACAGCGATCCATCACGGTCAACAAAGCACGTGTTGACTTATTCTGTGTAATGGAAGTTGACATTACAGGCAAGTCCTTTTCTAATGTCTGTTTTGTTATATTTTTGTTTTTAGATGACAAAGAAGCTTACGGGCGCTGCTGCAGACACGGCTGCCTGGCTGACCAACGTGGGCAATGGGCAGGTGCTCATGTCAGTGCTCATGGAGAAGGAGGGTGAGGGTCTCCAGCCAATGGCAGCCGGTCTGATGCGGCGGTATGTGGACCGGGACTGCTGTTCCACCGTGGGACAGTGCCAGCTCAAGCACATGTTCCACGAGTGGGACCAGCTGGTGGTCAGGCTGGATGTGTGGCATCTCATGCGACGCTTCGCCAGGGGTGTCACCACCGACAGCCACCAGCTGTACGGCCTCTTCATGGCGCGGCTGTCGATTGCCATGTTCGAGTGGGACAGTGGCGACGTGGCCCGCCTTGAAGAGGCCAAGCGGTCCGAGGAGGGGAGCGGCGTCCACCTCAGTGCCAAGGAGCTGGCCCGTCACTGCCGCCGCCGCACGCGCAGTGCGGCAGAGATGGAGCGGCTCATCCAGGAGGTGCTGGACTCCTTCTGGGAGATGAAGGACACCATGGGTGTCCCGCTCATCCACCAGGAGCGCATGACGAACATATGGGCCGTGCAGTGTCGTCATCTCCCGTGCATCAGTGACCCATAGGGTGTGGCGCTCTACACCAAGACAAAGGAGATGACCAAGGGAGGGGTCAGGCTCCCTGTCTATCGGTGTACCAGAGGCTCCACCTCTCTGGAGAACTTCCACCTCCACGTGTGCCGGTTCATTCCAGGTAAGTGTTGTCAAGTTATGGCTGACCTATTCTTAGCTGTGTGCTTGTGTCTCACATTGAAAATGGACAAATAGACAATCTACTAGGGACTTGTAGATCCGCTAGTTTGGACGTGAGACATGATCTGCAACATAGTATAAAGCAGCCATTAAAGAAAGGATAAATGCATGTTGCCGGCTTTATATTAATGTTTTATAACCCCAACCTACTCCATGTTCCAGGCTTTATATTAATGTTTTATAACCCCAACCTACTCCATGTTCCAGGCTTTATATTAATGTTTTATAACCCCAACCTACTCCATGTTCCATGCTACTCAGCCAGCGGCCTCCATTTCCAGGTCTACCTGCTGGAGGGGTTGGCCAGGGTGGAATGAGGACCGTGGCAGTGCTGCAGTGGAGGGTGGCCGAAGCTCCACGCTGCGTTGCTACAAGTACGTGCGTGTGTGTACACACACACACACACCCTTTAACACTGTCTCTGGGTGTGTAAAGTGCTATACAAACAGACTTGCTTTTCTTTGCCTACAGTGCTAAGGTGCAGCACAGCTTCAACCAGCTCACCCAGGCGTTGATGGGTCAGACGCTGGTGGAGAACTACACCCAGCCCAGGGAGTACACAGGTAACATATTGAGGACAGGTGCTTTCATTTTGTCCTCACTGTCTTGCGCCAAGTGAACTGATTTCACTGTGTTGTGATGTGTTCAGGGGAACTTATCCAGACGGGTGCTGTGCTTGAGGACACTGGCCGAGACCCCGACGATCCACACGTGGCAGACGAGCTGGTCGACGAGACCTGGCTGGATGAGGCAGACGAGGGGTTCGAGGATGAGCTACAGGCTCTCTCCCTGGAGCACCTTGAACACCACCACCAGCTTCTCCAATCTGCGGAGGAGGTGAACAGATCAAAGTATTTCATCCATTTATTCTTTGTCATAATGTCAATTTGACTTCATGGCATTTTTTTTATGGCCTCTGTCGCAGGACGTAATTGGGCCTGATGGTCACCCCTGGTACCATCACGTGGTGCACCTCGCCAAGGAGGTGGTGAGGCTGCGCAACTCGGCCTACGTGCGGCCCAGCCAGGTGGCTGGAATGGCTGCCCTCTGGCAGAAACTGTCTGCCAGGGACAAGGCGCCCGTGTCCTTCCCCCGAGGTTACCGGGACAGCCTGAACAAGGGCATGTTCAAGGCCGGTAAGACCGGGCGGAAGGCCTGCATCGCTGGCGTGGACAGTCTGAAGCGGTGAGTGTAAGCTGTATATCTAAAAATGTGCTTTGAATGTATTGTCTATGCTCTCATCTAACACGCAACATTTCTTTGTTTCCAGCTCTGTCCTGGGAAAGGGGGCAGGTTCTGCTGGGTCCCCTAACGCCAGCAGGCTGGTGGCGGCCATCCTCCTGGAGCTGACGCGCTTCCACTACACTGCCAGGAAGGTGTGGAGTAAGCAGCTGTTCCGGTGGGATCTAATCAGGAGAGATGCCCCCATGCAGCTGTACTCTGTGAACGAGCGCGCCGTTCGCCAGTGGTGAGACATGCATCATCTAGCTGATCAAAAGGTGACAGAAAAATGTTAGCAATTGAACAATAATTTTAATAGAATAAGTATTCATTTACATCAGGTATAACAAGAGGTGCAATGCGATGAGCAGGGACGTCATCTCCGTAGCCGTGCCCGGGCCGAGCGCTGACCTCACTGCGGCTGATGAGCTTCCATCAGCCAAACAGCTGCAGAAGGAGACGGTGCAGCCAGACCAGCCCTTCACCTTCCACCTGCCTGTGGACACCACTGGTCTGGCAGCAGTGAGGAGAACAAGGCCTTTAGTGTGGTCAACCTTTTGAGGGCACAAGGCCATGCCATCAATTAAAACAATGATTTTAAGTCCCCGGTCATCATTATTTTAGCTTAAACATTGGTTCAGAACTTCTTAAATAAATAATCACAGCTTTAAATAACAAAATATAAGTAGATGTTTTAAAATATTGTAAACATGTCTGTAACATGGGGTCCCAGTGCAGAGATGAAAATCATAATGAAATGGCCTAGGACCCTGTCACCCTAGGCTAATTAATCTACATTTAATTTGGGGGTCCTTGAAATTAAAATGGCTGAGGACCAGTGGATTAAACTGAGTTAATTTACAGAAAATACAATGACAGACAGCCTACAGTACATTCATTTTTATAGCCCTTTAAGCCCTATGTTTCTGTTCTGCTATATTGTCACAACTGTGTGATATGTTCCTTGTTTTTAATTTTCTTCTATTGTTTATACTGTGCAAATTGTTCAGCACCTTCTAACTTTGTTTTTCGAAAGGTGCTTTATAAATAACATTTAGCCTACTTACTTACTTGCATAACTTTTGAATGAGGGCTTGGTTTAGAAAAGCCTACATTTTGTGCCAAAGTAATATATTGAATTTAAATAAATGTAGATTTTAAGGCTAGACTGGCATATGGCAATGTGGGGCTGCAGGACTGAGGACTCTGGAGATAAGTCAAGTGTAAAAAGCATTTTGTACAATTGTGTGCTTATGAACATTTACCACGTTATGTCCGCATTGATACAGAAATGAATTATTATTAAGCGAGCGACGCGTGGTGTACAGTGAGCGTGCTCTGTTGCTTGGCTAGTGTTTGGCTAGCGATATTAGCCGTGGCCAGCTTTGGCTGTTTAAACAATTTACTCTGTCAACTAACGTAGCAGACGATAGCGTGGTAAATGGTGGAGGAGTCCTGCAGTCTATGCTGTTGCGTGGTGTTGTTTTGTGAGTTTATATCCATGAAGACGAGTCACGTTGGTCTTAACACACAGGCTCTGTGTGATAATAATCCTGAAGTACCGCGCTGGCCGGGCAGAGTGTCAGTGAGTGAGAGATGTCAATGCATGTATGCGTGCTGCATGCATAGAGTGGAGGAGGGAGGAAGCAAATTAAGTAACTCAAAATCATCAAACCACTTGGCAAATGGCAACACTGTCACGGTATACCAAGAACTCGCAGACCCAAATGCAGACACAGACAAAAGTTTGAAAGTTCAAGGGTGTTTATTTAAACAAACTGGCAGGCAGGCAGATCAGAGCAAGGTGCAAACAGGCTGGTCAGTGCATGGGCTAGCAGGCAGGCAGGCAGACCTGTTGTCACTGTGGTTGATTCAACAATCTGGCGATCGGTGATGTGGGAAGGCCGGGGCTTTATAGGCTGGAGGTGATGAGCTGATGGCAGGCAGGAGCGTAGATTGCAGAGAATGAAGGGACTGGAAACAGGTGAGCCAAGTGGTAAATGGAGCCAAGCCTACACCCACACACACGCCCACACATAGCACAGACACTGACAAGACAGAGACAGACAAGAAAAACACATAGTCTGGGTCATTTTCCCAAATATATGAACCCCGAAGGCAAATCGTGTTAATTTATGGCATACATGCTTTTTAGGGGTATTAAGGTCTGCTGAATCCAAATCTGCTGTATGCCAAGCTCAAAAATGGCCGCTAAACCCTCAAAATGGAGCATTTAAAGATGGCAGACACATACACACCCTCCGCCAACCTAGTCCCCATATATGGGGGACATGGGGAGAGCAATGGACTTGAACTCATGCTTCCTTCATGCCTGAGTGTCCAAGTTGCTCCTTGACAGGGGGGAGTTTCCCTGGTTGGACGTAGCGTGTGGAAGGAACACGTTATTCGAACCAGTTCCTTTCCCCTCCATCAGGCGCCCCGGCTGGCCAGGGGGAGGCAGGATTACTGCATGGATAGAAACCAGGATTACTGCATGTTTTTTGTGAGGGTACCTACCCTAGGGGACACGAGGAGAACATGCAAACTCCACACAGAAAGGCCCTTTCGCCAGCCCCAGGTTACAGACCTTTTAACTGTGAAGTTTCTTAACTCATTCTCTCTAGTTCTTCAGGGGAGAGGTAAAGATCATACAATAAAAAAGATAAAACTCACTCTTGCCACTGTGTGCAAAACAGGACTTTTACACATGATGCCCAAGAGACATTTACCAGCTGACGGTGCCTTCCTGTGCTAGAGTCAAGTTAGATGAGCAGGTTGATGTCATCATCAACATTAACAATCCTTCTTGGCAAATCTGCTAACACAAGAACTCACAAAAGTTGTCTAGGTAATGATCAACTCACTTCTCCATTAAAGCTGCTATAAGCAAAAACATGTCAAAATTTGAATGACCTTTTATTTTCCCAAAAATAATTAAGTCTCTGTGACACATAGGGGCCACAATCTGCATTCAAAGATGTTTCTAGAAACTTTGTCATTGGTCGAAAAAAAAAACCCGGTCGCAATGACTAACCAATCAGGAAGCAGACAGGCAAATCGACCAATGACAAAGCTTCTAGGAAAATCTTTGAATGCAGATTGTGGCCCCTAGATGTGTCACAGAGACTACATGGTTTTTGGGAGCGTTTTACCCATTGCTGGCTGTCTGAATACCAAAAAAATAATAAATAAAAAGGTCATTAAAATGTTGACATATTATTGCTTATAGCACCTTTAATGCAATGGGGTTTCCTGGTGGCTGGACCTTATGCACTATGAATATCTTAGAAAGTCCACGTCTCAGCCTATCCTGCACCTTGATGGCAATAAATCTTTACTAGACACCATAAGGGTCTTAAAAACATGGAGCAAAAAAAACTAAAAACAAAATATAGATTTTCAACATTTTCTGGTCGTTTTTTGCAGTTATTGCCCTAAAATAGAATAGAGAATGTGCTTTAATTTGAATAGTCGCTGGGTGCAGCACCCACTGTGTCTGGACAGTAACATTATGATCCACAGTGCAGTTCACTGTGGATCATAATGGTTAATAATCAATAGTAATTCTCTGTCACAGGGCAGAGGCAGAGGCCAAGATTGTGACAACTGGGACATTTAATGCAGGATAGGATCAATTGAACTGTTAACGTAAGATCAAGACACTATAGACAGAAACACAGCAGACAGCAACTTCTGGTAAATGGTCTCTAAACACACTAATGGCCATTCTCACAGACATCTACAATCTAAACACACACTAATGGCCATTCTCACAGACATCTACAATCTAAACACACACTAATGTTCATTCTCACAGACATCTACAATCTAAACACACACTAATGGTCATTCTCACAGACATCTACAATCTAGACACACACTAATGTTCATTCTCACAGACATCTATAGGCCCTCATTTATCAATTGAGTGTAAAGTCTGCCTCACATTCGAGTGTAGGTTTCGTAGTACACCCACGTCGCCACGGCATTTATAAAGTGATCGCAAACAGCTGATCCTTCCTTAATTTCGTTCCGACGTTAATAAATGTGACGGCTGAAATCTATCTGGCACGCCCTATGAAATCAAGCCTCGCCCTCGTTTTTGCGACATGAACAACTGCAATACGATCCTGAAACCATGTTTACAGGGGAAAAACGTTTCGTTCCACTTGCGCTGGCACGGTACATTTGGCATTCGAGCGACGCGTCGGGTTTATTAAACGAGGAGGAGATTGCACATACCGTAACTCCAGAAAGACATCGGCCTGCTGTAGATTAGGCTACCCACGTTGGGACTCTCCACAACTGCAGCACTGCAATATACTCTCCAACGTCCCGTCATGGAAATATTTCAGCACAGACAGCCCAAATCCTCGCATGTATGCGCTCATGCAAAACACTGTTTAAATGGCTTAAGCATCTAACTTGCAACATTGTTTTTAATTGCTACTAATTTCATATGACACAAAGAAACATCGTTGATGTATTCCTTTACTTTTAATTTTTTGTAGCCCATATACATACTGTGGGGTCTCGAGAGCGACACCCCGCGATGGTAAGTGCGTTGCCAGGGCAACCAGACACGCTGTCAGACAGAAGAAGCCTCGGGCCGTTAGGAACGCCCTCGGCCGTGTGATAGGGAATATATACGTCCCGAATCTCCTCCTCCGCCAGCTGGAGCTGATGGATCGACCGCACCCAAATCAGCAAGCGGCCACACCCGTCATATAAAAAGGAAGACTCAGTCTACGTCTGACAGCGGCTGGTTCACACACACATGCTCACGGAGGCACGCACGGCACACCGTCGGGGGGTAAGACGACACACACACCTCCACCGAACACACATTCATGTGAATAGCTCTGCATGTCTTAACTGTCATTCTCCTCTCATCACAGGCGTTTAGGAACGGTCCAGGGAATGTCCGAGGGACAGAGACACTCGGACTGTATGAGTAAAATATAGAGACGGGAGTTCCAAGTCCGCATATCGCGCGGCGGGAGGGTGGCAGCCCCGCCACAGTGACAGCGACAAGGACACTACCCAAAATAAGGTCGGAAAGAAACCTATAATTCTTGAGTCTACTATTGAGGCCTGTCTAGCGAACAGGCGCTCATTATATACGCCAGGGTGGCAAAACGGCTAGTGCTCTCTGGGAGCTGGAACCCGCTAGGGGAGAAGACCCGCTACAGTTAAAGATAAAGACCGATGACGTCACGAAGCAAGGCAGCACCGTCACCTCTTATCGTTATTAAAACCACAGCCCTCCAGTGAGGAGCGAGCTATCAGAGACTGTACAAACCTGAGTTGACATCTAATCTTCTGTTCTCATCCTTCTCCAGGCTGGCGACGACGCCTGTGAAACTTAAATTGTATGGAATATAATTTATGCTGAACCTACGTGGGGTTTCTCCTGCATACATTCTGTATACTTTGCTACTAAACAAATAAAGAGCCGTTTGAAACTGCTGCAATCCCCTGTTCCGCCTGCTCCTTGACCACTGAGACTCCACAATACCTATACAGTTTTTTTTTATTTTATATTATTTATTTTGAGGGTTTTCTTTACATAGACACAAGGACAACACAGCAGACTTTAATACAAGACAGTTACTTACATAAAAACAACAATGAATAAACAAGGAAAAAAAAAAAAAAAAATATATAACTAAATAATTAAAATAAAATGAAAAATAGCTAATAAATAATAGTTTCCAAGTGGTACATGGGTTGTATAATGTATGTGTGCACGTTAAGGTGGGTTCCGTCCTAAACAGAGTCAAATGCGCTCTTCAATATGATTTAAAAAGGGGGTCCATACCTCTACAAATACATCTGCCTTATTTTGTGTTTCATACTCGAGTCTCTCCAGTGGTAGTATTGACATTATTTGGGCCATCCACATATGTTCTGAGGGTATTTCATCTGTCTTCCAAAAAATTAAGATACATTTCTTTGCTAAGAATCTAAATAGATCAAATAATTTTCTATGAGCAGAGCTCAACTTTACATTTGGGTCTGCCCCCAACAGGTATAACAGAGGAGATTTTCTCAATTTTACTTTAAGGATTTTTTCAATTTGATCATGAATTATTTGCCAAAATGGTTTGATTTTTGGACAAAACCAGAACATATGCGGGTAGGTACCCAAATGCAGTTTGCATCTGTTACATAAAGGAGAGTTCTCCCTGGACATTTTGTTTAGACAAACAGGGGTTAAGTATGTTTTGAAAATAAACTTGTAATTATGTTCTAGGATTCTAGGAGTAAGTGAAGATAGATTTACTTTTGCACATATTGTTGTCCATGTTTCTTGGTCAATTACAACATTTAGGTATTTTTCCCATATCCTTTTCAGAGGCTGGAAGGATGACGTCACTCTACCATTAAGGATTTTATAAATCTTTGAAGTGAATTTTAACATAGATTGGGTATTAATAATGCATTGTTCTATCTCGTCTATGTGAGACCTAAAAATATTTTTCCTAAGCAAAGATTGTAAAAAGTGTCTTAATTGTAAGTACTGGAATAAGTTTGTGGAAGACAGACCAAATTCCTCCTTCACCTCTGAAAAGGACTTGATGTTTGTACTACTGAGTAGACAGCCCAAATTGTTAACACCTTTGTTAGTCCACCTTTGCAAACCAATCTCACTTAGACTCGCCGGTAAATCTGGGTTATGAGAAACAGGTGAAAGGACAGATAAACTCTTTTGAATTTTACAGTAGTTTTTACACTTTGGCCACATTGATAAAATGCCGTTAACAACGAAAGATTTGTTGAGCCCTGACAAACTCGCATTTACAAAAGGGAGAGATTTAAGTGGAATTGGGTGACTGAGATGGGATTCTATTGTTTTCCATAGGGAATCATCAGACTCCTGGAACCATTCAGTCATTCGTTTAATTTGAGCAGACCAATAGTATAATTCAAGATTTGGGAGGGCTAAACCACCTTCGTTATAAGGTTTACACAGTGTGGCCAGAGAGATTCGTACCTTTTTATGGTTCCAGAGAAATCTAGAGATATTAGTGTTTAAATTAGCAAAGAATAAGGGTGGAATTGGACAGGGTAATGATTGAAATAGATAATTTAATCTTGGCAACAGGTATATTTTAACTACATTAATTCGACCTATAAGTGTTAGAGGTAGGTTGGTCCATAAGTCCATGTCATCTTTCAGCTTTTGTACTAGAGGTGTATAATTACAGGTATATAGATTGTCCAGTATGGGAGAGATGAAAACACAGAGATAAGTAAATCCTTCTTTTGTCTGTTTAAAGGGGGATAAGGTGTTAAGTTTTTCGTCATCTATCTGAGTCAGTGGACAGAGAGTAGATTTGGTTAGGTTAATTTTATAACCGGAAAGAGAGCCATATAAGTTAATTACTGACATTAAATTAGGAATTGATTGGTCTAAATTAGATATAAATAGCAAAGTATCATCGGCATATAGCGAGATCTTGTGTTCTAGGTTGCCAGCTTGTATGCCTTTAATACTAGGATTTAATCGAATTGTTTGGGCGAAGGATTCGGCTACAAGCGCGTACAGAGCTCCAGATAACGGACAACCTTGCCTGGTCCCTCTTGCTAAATTAATTTTCTTTGAAAGAAGGCCATTTGTAAAAACTTGTGCGGTTGGTGAGGTATATAATGTTTTTATACAGCTAATGAACTTAGGGCCAAGATCAAAATGCGCAAGGGTGGAGAGGAGGAAGCTCCAATCTACAACATCGAAAGCCTTTTCTCCGTCCAGCGATATAATTGCGGATTCGTCTCCATTTTTACCAGCATAGTCTATTATATTTACCAGTCGGCGTATCTTGTCTGCGCCATGCCGGCCTTTAACAAAGCCCGTCTGGTCATTTTTTATCAATAATGGGAGAACAGAATCTAACCGTTTAGCCAGCAGCTTGGCGACAATTTTATAGTCGGTATTAAGAAGTGAAATTGGCCTGTAGGATGAACAGTCGTGCATATCTTTATCTTTTTTTTTTATAAGGGTATAGCTGCCTCTTTCATGGAGCCGGGAATAATATTACAGTCAACAAAATCTTTTACCATAGGCATGAAAAGTGGTTGCAGTTCGGACCAGAAATGTAAATAAAATTCAACTGGGAATCCGTCAAGGCCAGGACTTTTCCCAACAGACATAGCCTTAATAGTGTCATGAGTCTCTTCGGTTGTGACTGGGGCATTTAACTGTGTACGATCCTCAGCAGATACTTTAGGTAGGTTAGCCGCTTGTAAAAAGGAGTCAATACTTTCACTAGTTGGAGAGATATGTGCTTGATATAGATTATTAAAAAAGGTAAAAAATTTGTCATTAATCACCTCCGGGTCATATGAAATTTCCTGATTCTGTGTCCTAATTGCTTTAATTTGGCGTTCTGTGTGTTCTTTTTTAAGTTGATATGACAACAATTTACCAATTCTATTATTAAATTCATAGTGTTTTTGTCTTGAAAACAATAATAGTTTTTTGGTGTCATTGACATAATCAAGCTCCAATTTAGTTTTGACTGCTGATAGCGCCTTCCAGTTTGGATCTGAAGGTGTATGTCTATGGATTGTTTCCAGCTGTTTTAATTGGTTCTCTAGTTCGGTTCTGGCCTTTTTGGACTCTCTTTTTTTAAATGAAGCATATGAAATTATATAGCCGCGAAAAGTAGCTTTTGCAGCGTCCCATAACATAGCTGCAGTCACCTCCGAATGCTTGTTTTCATTAAAGAAATCGGAGACGACTTTTTTAAAGTATGAGTCAAACTCACTATCAGTTAGGAGAGAGGTATTAAACTTCCAGCTCTTAGACACCGGCTTGGGTTGGGTTAGTGTGATGTCAAGAAAGATAGGGGCGTGGTCTGAGATGACAATCTGTCCTATATCACATTTTGATACCGAGTGGGCCATGCCACATGGAATCAAGAAGTAATCTAATCTTGAATAGGATTTGTGTGGGTTGGAGAAAAAAAGTATAATTTCTAGAGTTGGGGTTAAATTCCCTCCATACATCAATGAGGCCAACCTCCTCGCACAGACCATTCAGGGCTGCAGAGGATCTTGATCTCACCAGTTTAATAGTACGTTTAGTCATATGTTGACCACACACGGAGCCAGTAATTAGAATATATCTTTTTGGTTTTTTGGTTTTCAAATATGAAAGTAATCTGTTTGTCGATGAGGATGGCGACTCCTCTACTATTTGATTTAAAAGAGGAGGAGAAAACTTGCCCGACCCAGCCGTTTTTGAGTTTTAAGTGCTCTATTGAAGTCATATGAGTTTCTTGTAATAGTGCTATAGAGGCTTTGTATTTTTTAAGATGTGTTAGAACTGTTTTGCGTTTAATAGCGTGACCCAAGCCTCTTACATTCCAAGATATTATATTTAATTTAGACATAGTACTTAGCTAGGCGGGAAATAGCTGTTTTCAATGCACGATAGTTCAGTTGGTGATAGAAGCATGAAATTTGGCACAGATGTCCTTCATATGTCCCTAATCGATAATCAACCTCGGGCCACGCAGAATTCAAAAATTTTCAAGGTGGCCCGCCAGTTTTAAAAATGGCTGCAACTGTAAATAGTACGTTTTGGACTATTAGCTAGGCGGGAATGGGGATGATAGTTCAGTTGGTGATGCAAGCATAAAATTTGGTACAGATGACCTTTATATGACCATAATCGATAATCAACCTCGGGCCACGCAAAATTCTTCCATTTTCCAAGATGGCCGCCAGAAATTGCATAAATGTGCATCTGCTCATGGTTAATCCACAGTTGGCGATACAAGCATGAAATTTGGCACAGATGACCTTTATATGACCATAATCGATAATCAACCTCGGGCCACGCAAAATTCCTCCATTTTCCAAGATGGCCGCCAGTTTGCAATTGGACAGCTAGGCGGGAATAGAGGTGATAGTTCAGTTGGCGATACAAGCATGAAATTTGGTACAGATGACCTTTATATGACCATAAGTGATAATCAACCTCGGGCCACGCAAAATTCCTCCATTTTCCAAGATGGCCGCCAGTTTGCAATTGGACATATGGCGGGAAATAGAGGTGATAGTTCAGTTGGTGATAGAAGCATGAAATTTGGTACAGATGACCTTTATATGACCATAAGTGATAATCAACCTCGGGCCACGCAAAATTCCTCCATTTTCCAAGATGGCCGCCAGAAATTGCATAAATCTGCTCATGGTTAATCCACAGTTGGCGATACAAGCATGAATTTTGGCACAGATGTCCTTAATATGTCCCTAATCGATAATCAACCTCGGGCCATGCAGAATTCCAGTTGCTTGTATCGCCAACTGTGGATTAACCATGAGCAGATGTACATTTATGCAATTTTTCTGGCGGCCATCTTGGAAAATGGAGGAATTTTGCGTGGCCCGAGGTTGATTATCACTTATGGTCATATAAAGGTCATCTGTACCAAATTTCATGCTTCTATCACCAACTGAACTATCACCTCTATTTCCCGCCATATGTCCAATTGCAAACTGGCGGCCATCTTGGAAAATGGAGGAATTTTGCGTGGCCCGAGGTTGATTATCACTTATGGTCATATAAAGGTCATCTGTACCAAATTTCATGCTTCTATCACCAACTGAACTATCACCTCTATTTCCCGATGTCCAATTGCAAACTGGCGGCCATCTTGGAAAATGGAGGAATTTTGCGTGGCCCAAGGTTGATTATCGATTATGGTCATATAAAGGTCATCTGTACCAAATTTCATGCTTCTATCACCAACTGAACTATCACCTCTATTTCCCGCCATATGTCCAATTGCAAACTGGCGGCCATCTTGGAAAATGGAGGAATTTTGCGTGGCCCGAGGTTGATTATCGATTATGGTCATATAAAGGTCATCTGTACCAAATGTCATGCTTGTATCACCAACTGTGGATTAACCATGAGCAGATGTACATTTATGCAATTTCTCAGCAGCCATTTTGAAAAATATGCCGCCATATTGGAACGTAATGTTATTGTTTTATCTCACTTGGTAGAAATACCTCCAGGACATATCTTATACCAAAATTAGGGGAAATTCTAAGTTTTATAGGCCCTGCACATTGGTGTAGTCGAAAACGTATAGGTTCAAATTGCAAACTGGCGGCCATCTTGGAAAATGAAGGAATTTTGCGTGGCCCGAGGTTGATTATCGCTTATGGTCATATAAAGGTCATCTGTACCAAATGTCATGCTTCTATCACCAACTGAACTATCACCTCTATTTCCCGCCTAGCTATAGGTTTAGCTTAAATCTTGCAGTTGCATTAAATAAATGGAGCCTGTCATTACGATTACCTCTGGTGAGACCTGATGTATAAGGCTCAATGCCCGCCTGAGGATGCACACAATTGTAATATTTACATTCATTTTTATCAGAATACCACTTGGAGTTGAATACATTTAAATACAAGACAACATTGGGGTAGTGAGTAATAGCAAACAAAAAACTAAACAAAAACACTAAACAAATTACACAACATAGACACGCAGACATACAGAAATTAATGATGTAAAATTACATCATAATAACACTAATCATTCTAAGGGGCATGCCTCAGTACCCGGGAAGGGGGAGAGAAACCTTAAGCTTGATATCTAATGTGCCTATGGCAGGTGGTGTGCTTGCAGAACAATTTTATATTTGATTCAATTTTCTTTTTCTTTTTTTTTTCCTTTTTTTCTTTTTATAATAGTAGCTACACACAACACAAAGAAGCAAATACGAAATAATTAAAGAGGTATAGAACTTAGAAGTAGCCTATAAACCCAAAACATTATGAAGCCAGGCGTCAGGGGCCAGGCCACCCTCAAATTTGGCCTGAGTTAACATTTTGGAGCTCTAGTTTGTTCATATCTACATACCAGAGCTCTCGTTATTTTTTAAACATTTTTAATATTAACAAGCCAAGATCACTCAAGTGAGAGAAATAATGATTAAATAGTTAGTAGCATTTACTCATCTCATGTGGGTTTAAATTGATGGACATTACTTTTAATTATCATTAAAAGAAAGAACAAAATCAAATCGAGGGGCACAAATATAGGTTTTGATATAGGGCCTACTCTGCGCACAGGTGTATTAATTTAAATTATATGTAACTCTGGAAGCGTAATTTTAAATCGAAACGGATCAAAAGGGTCCATTTGGTTGCACTCACTCGCTGGCTAAAATGCACAGCTTGAGAGAATAGCTGAACTCGTAGGCCTTATATGCGCAAGAAGAGATAAGACTAAAGGAAAAACAGACAGTTGGACTAGAAAGTATATAGGCTTGAATCATTCAAATAAATAATAGATAATGATAAATCAAATGATCTGTTCGATCCTTAGCGCAATCGTCGTCGCATTGATCGACGTGATATAAGTGGAACCAAACTAA
The DNA here is from genome assembly GCF_963924005.1 of Protomyctophum bolini. Lineage (NCBI taxonomy): Eukaryota > Metazoa > Chordata > Actinopteri > Myctophiformes > Myctophidae > Protomyctophum > Protomyctophum bolini. The sequence goes on from NC_137865.1 coordinate 1,015,315, forward strand.
CTAATCATAAACCAGTAAAAAATAAAAAATAAAAACCGACAAACAAAATAACACCATTAGAAGTAGAAAATAGGTAGACAACTATTTAATTTTAAATTGTCGTGGTCATTTTGAATTGCGTATGGGCGAAAATGAAACAAATAAATTATAATTAGAATAAAGGGTCCATGCATTCGCGCAACGCGCACCGCCTGCCTCAGTAAGAGACAGCGGCTAGATGAAAAAAAATAAAAAGCACAAAAAAGAAAGCAACAAAACAAGGGACTAATAGCAGGCTGTTTCGTGGCTGTCTATATAGCCCGTCGTCAGGCGTTTTCTTTAGGATTATGTTCCCATCCTCATTTTAATCCATAAATGGAGCACACACAACGTCAAGTGCGGCGAATGAAGTGAATGAGATGGATGCGTGTGTGTGTTTGTGTATAATGTGTGTGAGGGGGGATATGGGCCGCGGGCGTATCCATAGATAGAGTCTCAGCCTGGTGGATGAATTGTGGCGCAAACCACTCGTTTATAGTTTACTAGCCCTTACCCGTTGTGAGATATTTGCCCCCCTCTTGTGGCCGTGGGGGGGTACTGCGCCCGGAGCGTTTTTAATTCACTAATAAATCTTGCATCCTTTGGTATTCTTCTCCTGATAAACTACACGGTTTGCACACATCTCACCATGCACAACGGCGACAGGTAGCCTGTCCACACATGGACCGCTACTTTGCATTCATATTCATGTCATATTGACAGTACAATACCCATTTTTGCATTTTTTAATCCACTAATAAATTCATTATAAATCATTAATGTGTCAAATTGGAAAAAGGGCTCCATTAAGACCTCCATATAATTATGGTCCATGCCTGTGTGAAAAGTGGGAGTGATTGGGCCAGCCAATGTTGAGATAAAGCGCTGTCAGGGACATTCAGACAGACAGACAGACAGACATTCGCTGAATTTTAGTATGATGATTTAGTATGATATGATGATTAATCAGACAGTCAGATTGAGAGAGAAAGGAAAACATGGGTTTACCACCTTGGGAGCAGTCAGGCGTTGATTTCGGTGTAACGCTTGGTGCCAAATAATATTTTGCACGCAGTGTTACGGCTTTAGACTACTGTCAGTCAACTTTTAGGTCGGGGAATTTCTCTTTCATTTCCCTCTTGGCTGTGTCTGGATCCCTGAACGTGAACATTTCGGAGCCGATCGACACCTGTAGAATTCCTGGATGTCGCATTCTGGTTTTGAATCCCTTCTCATGGAGTGGTTGTCTTAGAGGCCAGTATTCTTGTTCGCGGCGTCTCAGTCTTGCCGACTTGTCGGGCTTGAGCTTCAGCAGCTGGTCTTCAAGTTTGATTTCGGCTGAGTTCGCTGCTTTCAGTATATCCAACTTCTTTTGGAATGTGAACATTTTGAAGATGATCCTCCGTGGTTTGCCCGTCTGCTTCTCTACTCCAACGCGGTGTGCTGCCTGGAAATCGCTCTCCTGAATCTGTATTTCGAGCTTATCAGATAGCAGGGTTGCTAAATATGATATCATGTTGGCGTTTTCACGTCTCTCTGGCACATTAAACAATATAATGTTTTATATAAACATTTTAGGAGTGAATATGTTTAGATGCCTGTGACAGCCTCTCAGCTGGTCAAACAATGCTGCTCTCGCTGTTCTACGACAGAAAAACAGGTGAGGACAAAGCGTACAACAGCTCAGGGCCGGATTTAGCCAGCCCCACTAAAGTGGGCAGACAGAATTTGGGGTGTCAAACCCACGAAATGCATAGAAAACTATGCTATCATCATATCAGTTCATCTATCTTCTCCTTCTTTGACCAACAGTATGCTAACCCAATTGCCCTACCCTCTGCATTTACCCGGGCTTGGGACAACTTGTGCAACACAGGAAATGTTTTCTCGTATGTCTTCATGTGTTTAGACACAGTGGCCACTGGCCAGGTCTGTTCCGTTTGGACAACATAAGTTCCCTTTTCAGAGTTGCGTAATCTGTTCCAGTTCCAGTAAGAGCATGCAAAGGCTCCAACAAGGTTGAGTCTAGAAATCTCTCAGAATATGGTACAAGGCTTGATAGGGTATAATATGATATGATACTATTGACATACTTTTGACTCCACTACCTTTCTAAGCCTTATATTTCAAATAGTGAAACAGATCAACAAACTTGCAGTTTCTTTTTTAACGTCTACATTTTAATATAGACAGAGTTTTAAAGGCCTGCACACTTACATTATTGTAAAAGAAAGCACTCCAGTACTTCAACTCACGTACACATTTGACAGATAATATTCCACTTGAGTCGTACTTTGACTCAAGTAGGGTTGGTTTGTTGTTGTTGTTCATCCATGTCTATGTATTTGTTATAGATTTCTCATTTGCCAAGATGACCAAGTTATTTTTCTTTCATGCAACATCGTGCGACGGTAGGGGGTTATAACACGTGCCAGTGTGGAGATGGAACTCTCACATGAAGCTGAAGACACACCAATTACAAGGGCTGTCACATACAACTTGTGCAACACAGGAAATGCTTTCTCGTATGTCTTCATGTGTTTAGTGGCCGCAACAATGAGTTCCCTTTTCAGAGTTGCGTAGTCTGTTCCAGTTCCATGCAAAGGCTCCAACAAGGTGGAGTCTAGAAATCTCTCAGGATACAAGGCTTGATATGGCTGTCATTAGGTCTAAATTCTTCTTTGAGAATCTGTTTTCCATTTCTGAAAAGGCCCTGTCGAGGATGCTGAGCAAGGATCTTTTGAGAGACTGAGAGGGGGTGATGGTGGGGTTATCAGTATCTGTATAGCTGGAAGCCCTTCAAGGACCTCTGGGGTAGCCCCAAACCTCACTTTGACCCCATATTATTGCGTATAGCAGCTTTAAGTAAAAGTAGCAATACTGCAACATATAAATATTCTGTTAGAACTAAAAGTGTGGAATTCAAAATGTACTTAAGAAAAAATACAAAAGTATTGGCTTCAAAATGTACTTACAGTAGGCCTACCAAAAGTAAAAGTACTCATTGTGCAGAATGTCCCTTTTCCAGATGTATAATAATCTACTGAAAATAGCAAATCTCCGTCGCATCGTGACACATGGTGAGGTTGTAGATTGGCTATTTTCAAATGCCCAAAATGTATATAGGGCTGAAGTGGGTAATGTATGTTTTGTAATAATAATCAAAATCTACAAAGTAACTAGTAACTAAACATTTCAAATAAATAGTGTGAGTTAAAGTACAATATATATATAGTACAAAGAATTCTGCAGAGTCAGCTTTTGAATATTTTGTCTGGATCTCTGCAACAACCATGCTGGCTAATGTTGCAATTATTTCATTTTGAATACCCTTGGTATGTGGTGAGTGTGGACATGAAAAGGCTAATGGTAGTGCTATGGTTTTATTTTAGATATATTAACATAATATGCCAATATATGGCAAGTATTTGCAGCATATAACCTATGCTGCATAATGTATTTATGCCATATCCAGGTTCATCCATTCCAATTTTTACTATTTTGAAAAACATTTAAAAATAGTTCAACTAGCCGATCTACATTGACACGTTGTGAGCTTGTAGATCGACTATTTGAACAGTTTTAAGAGGTTTTTCAAAATTGTAGAAAATGTCAACTAAGTTTCGGGATAAGGTGTAAGGGGTGGACGCAAGATATAGCCCTTAGTCTTGGCCCTTGTGTGTGTGTGTGTGTGTGTGTGTGTGTGTGTGTGTGTGTGTGTGTGTGTGTGTGTGTGTGTGTGTGTGTGCGCGCGTGTGTGTGTGGAGGGGAGGGCAGTCTGTCTTAAGGATAAGGTATCATTTATCCTTAGGTGGTTTAAAGAAAAAAAAAACATTCTGTCTAGTAGTGTCAAGTAGGAGTCATCATCAATGTGCTATCTTTTTGAGTGGTGCAACCACTCCAAGGAACAGCAATGTTCGTATGTGTTGTTCACCTATATATTTTTTTTCCTCTGTGTTAAGCATGTATTTGGTTTGTATTTGGTTGGACCATTAAATGTAACCTTCTTCTGATCAGTGTTTGGATCTATTGTATTGCGCCTCTTGTGCAGATCCAAATAAAATAATTCAGCGTGTGTGTGTGTGTGTGTGTGTGTGTGTGTGTGTGCGTGTGTGTATCATAAACAGATATATTTGTCACAAGGGTATGGTCAATTGAAATTATTCACATTATTCAAATTATTCTTCCTTTTCAAGAAGTTTTGATTGACATCCATAAAAACATACATACCACACGTGGAACATCCGAACATCCATTACTATTGAAGTGTATAATGTAATTTACATGTTGAACACTCTTGTGCTTTTGACAACTAAACAGCATATAAAGAGTACATAATAAATGTCTTAACCTGATACCATAAATACATAAATTACTTTTGTCTCTCCCTGACACCTATAGTTACTGTTTAACCCACGTTAGCCTCGATACCCAGGCTTTCATCTCGTCTGCGCGAAAAATGAAAGCCTGGATTTACCAATGGGCTGCACTGGTCTAAAAGTGGGATCGCTCCAAATTACGTGACGTCAGGGCTCTGAGCCGTGTGCACCCCTCAAAATAACACAGTGAGGAAATTATTACCAGTGGAATTCAAACGAGGCTATGCGAGGAAAATGAGGAGAATGGCTGAAGAACCCACCACACCGCCTAAGAAAAAGACCAACGTGTGGCGACTCTGTGGAAATAACTTTGACAGTCTGTTAGAATGGTATACTCCAGCAACCACATGGTTTCTGCTTCTGCGTCGACACAATAACAGTGCTGCACTGGGGGGGGGGGGGGGGGGGGGGGGAGGAGACCGGGGCTGACGGACAGATCGGTGAACCAATCAGGGTGCGCGTTTTTCTGAGCCACGGCCCTCCCATCTAGGCCAGAAATGCCTATAGCTTTAGCTCAGGCTAAACCCACGTTGACGTCACAGAGTTTGTTTGATTCTGAGGAAGTTAGTGACAGCACCCTCAGATGAATTCAGACACCCTGGTGAATACTGCCTTTCTGCTTCTCCTCTGTGAAGGTAAATCGTCTCAACTTAATCTGGATGTCAATTGACCATCCTAGCAGGAAATATTATGTTACACATGTTTGATGATATGTTGGCGTGCTTTGTATAGTCACATTGAATAATATGACTGTAGGAAATTATGAAATACTGGAACTGCTATAAGATAACAAAGGACATTTTAAAGGAGAATTCCATGCTAGAAGGCTTTCTTACCTTTATTTGTAGTTGTTACGTCCCCACCAAAGTGGTCCAGGTTTGTGCAAAAGCGCATTATTGCCAATTACCTTACCATAAGCCCTCAATGAATTGAATTGAATTGCATTGAATTGAATGGGGCATTGGGGTGCTGTGGTAATTTGCTTATTTCCATCGCTCAATAATCTTTTTTTTGTTTATATCCTCTCTTCATAATGTAAATAGTATCCCAAGTGGCACACTTTACTACTTATTTTGATGAAATAAGTGAATTAGCACAAAAAACCAACCCCCATTGAGGCCTTATATTAGGGGAAATAGCCAATAATGCACTTTTGCACAAAATAACACCTGGTCCTCTTTGGTGGGGATGTAACAACTACAAATAAAGGTAAGAAAGCCTTCTAGCATGGAATTATCCTTTAAATTCCACATTAATACGATGAATGAATGACAACTATTAACGATGAAAACGTTAAGTTGTATTGCTTTTTATCAAAACAAGGAGCTGTGTGTCTCAGTAGCGTTTTTAAAGACTATTGTCTGCATGGGGAAGGAAGCTCTGCTTCAAATGACTGCAGGACTTAGAGGTTGTGGTTGTGTGACGTCTCTGAGAGATTGATGCCATGTCAGAGTTGTGTCTGTCACTGTAGTGTACAGTATTGTACTTTTCAGGCCACGACCCCCAAAATAAACTTAATTTGTTCTGCGGACCCCGTACCCTGACAAGCACTTGATTTTGTTGATACATAATTGTGAAAATAGCAGATCTACAAGCTCACTAAGCATTGCAACATGACATAGGCATATTTTTTACAACGCATGCTGTTTTTGAGTGGTGTCCTTACGGGGTTATGTGTGTGGGTGGCTGGCTGGGTGGGTGCCTGCCTGGCTGGGCACGAAAACAGCATGGTTGTTTTTCACCACCTGTGCACAACTTAACACACTGCACACAAACACACACGCACATATTAACTGTATATATGATGATTTCGGGTGTGCCAGTGTAACATGGTTAATAGTGCTGTGCACTTGCCCAGGCATTATATTGTATTGTGATCCAGACATCCAGTGTTCTGTGACTTTAAGAGTTCAGGCGGTTGCCTTTAAGGAAATGGCGTAACCTACCGCACTTCCTATTTCTTTGAAATCGGTAGGTTGTGTTTATTTTGCTTTACAAAAGTTGTGGGGCATCTTATAAACTGGGGGGGGGGGCGCAAGACGAGCAGTGACGCTGACGCACAATGAATTTGGCTTAAAATAAAACAGCGATATAGCTGCCGAAGATAGACAGGAGCGCATATTGGATTGGTCTTTTATTTAACAATTAAACAGCGCCTGAAACAGGCATTACCTCTCCATCAAATAAAAATATATATAATCCAAACTCCTCTGTCAATTGTAAACGAACGGTAACATGAATGAACTCTTGACTTCAAGACACTTGTCAGAAAAAAAATCAACCACAGTTGATTTGATTGATCATAAAGTTAATGTGACTGTGAGTGTGTGTATGGGAAAAAATATATAAACTTCACAGATTATAGATCACTTGGAATTATAACAATCTGTTGAGTATTGCCTGAATAATGCCACAAGTGAAATCCCATTTTTTATCGACATGCGATGCCGATGGAGAAATCCCACATAGTTAAATTACCTTATAGTCATGCTGCATGCGCTGTTGGTCGATGAAGAATTATAATCCAAGGTTTGTCAATCATTGTGGTTTATGGTTGAAAGTAAACCATAATAAGTAAACTTTAAGAAGAGTTCTGCAGTCATTGTGCTGTAGACTGCAGTGCAGAGTGCATGAGAGCAGATCCGCTTGCTAATTGAGTTGACATTTGCGCAACTTCACTGCATGGCATTACAGTAATTAGTTATTTGCCAGCACCTGCTCCAATATAGGCCTAAATCAAACTTTATTTATATAGCACATTTAAAACAATAGAAGCTGACCAAAGTGCTGTAGGCCTACAGGCTGAAACAAGTGGAGCATCACCATCGGCGCACAAAAAAAAGCATAATTAAAAGAAAAAACACAGGCAAATAGTATAGGCTACATAATTACAATAATACGATCAGGTGCATATCAATGCCAAAGAGAAAAGGTGTTTTTGGTCTGGGTCTGTATATGAGCTGCTCTGCTGCATGGGAGTTCACAGTGATGGAACAGGTCAGTCTTCAGACAAGAAAAAAAAAAAGATATCGCTGGCAACGGCAAAATCAATTCTCTGCATCGCCAAAATAAATCTATAGGCCTAGTTTAATTCGTGCCATTATACTCAGGCAGCCAATATGCACAACGCAGCGCATGAGATTGCAGATCTTTGAATTTTCGGTGCGCGCACTGAGCGCACTCACCATGTGAATCCAAGCAGGTCCTCACAAGTATAATGTAGGTACACCGCCAGGCTCCACAAGGTTCTCAGCGCAATGGTGCATCGATAAAAGTTGGGATTTTATAGTGGCATTATTCAGGCAATACTCAACAGATTGTTATAATTCCAAGTGATCTATACTCTGTGAAGTTTATATTTTCATTTGGGTGTAAGTAATGTTTTTATATGACTTATCAAACATGGTAGCCTATATTTAATGTCCACTGAGCTGTGGTGCGCTTGCTTACACTCTCTCAATTAGGGATTTTCCCAGCGGTCATTTTCACACTAGCCTACAACCTTTATTCAAATAGGGTATTTTAAAATGCAACCACACTTTCGATTTATTTTTCCTGGCTCCTGAGACTGCAGCTGCACTTGTTCAGTTGACTTCCTTGTTGTTCACACAGGGAAAGAGGAGGCGTTGCGAGGTGCTGCGAGGCGCAAGCGTGGCTCGCGGACCAAATGGGGCCGTCTCGTGGACCAAAAGTGGCCGCTTTTTTTTAATGACTATTCGATTCAAAATTTAAAAATCGATTACTGTGCGTATCGATTGAACGTCGATTAATCAATTTTTTTGGGTCAGCCCTAGAAAACAGACGAGTCAGAGCAGAGCAGTGATTGCCTCATTGTCTTTTGTACATATAACATAATATGTACATATTGTATTTATTGTCGTCATCTTGCTATTTCATATTGGCTTTGAAATCACAAATGTATTGTGGAAAACATACGAGTCAGAGCCAGGGTTGCCAGATCAGAATGACAGTTTCCAGCCCAAGCACAACTTAAAACCCGCCCAATTCAATAAAAACCAGCCCAAATCGGCCAAACCCATGTAACAACGCAAAACCATTGCATTATAACAGAAAACACTGTATAGTGTGTGTAACTGTAAGCATACACAGCTTCATATCTCCACCAAATAACCAAAGATAACATAGATAAAGAAACTAACAGAACTACAGAAAAGAATAATAAAATAAATAAACAGTCAGTCAGGCAACCAAAAATAGCAGCATGAATCCAACATCTTTAAAACATATCTCTCTCTCTCTCTCTCTCTCTCTCTCTCTCTCTCTCTCCCCACGGCGGGTTGAGCACACACACACACACACACACACACACACACACACACACACACACATCACACACACACACACACACACACACACACTACTGCAATATGGTTACATCAATATTACCCTTATGCAGAATGAATCAAATCAATGTAATTTATTCTTTTTTTTTACTCCCTTTTTTGTTATTTTGTTTTATAAAACAAACTTAGAACTATATACAGTCACTGCGAGTTAGCTGGTTAATACTGTACATGGATGAATCAAATCTCCCCAACAGCCGCCTTAGAGGCATTTCCCCATGCCTTCTGCATTACAACTTTGAAACGGAATATACTACTGGTACTTTGAAAATCAAAACGACAAGCAAAAACAACAACACCTGCTGTCTTCCTCCTGACGACCTCCCGTGTTGATTTGATATCTTTGATATTTGATATTTTAGTGAATTAATATTTGCCTTTACACAATTTCGCCAGAGCCATATACCAAAAAGGGGGTTTTGAGGTAGGTGGGACATTTTGACAACGTTTTATCATAGCTCATCATTTACAGCACATTTTTTCCAATAAGAAAATACTGATTAGAAGTATATTTTAGGGGGGTGCATGATACCCCCCTCTTCCACTAGACTACCATGCACCACACTACTCCAGTGGCTGATAACTACCGGTATAGAGGCAAATGGTGGGTAAAATATGTATTTATGGTTTTGTTGTAAACACAGAGCAACATTACATACTATGCATACTATACAAAAGAGAAATTAGACGTTTGCCTGGGACACACACTAGTGAAAATAGCAGATCTACAAGCTCACAATGCGTCTCTTCGAGCCACGTTGTGAGCTTGTCAATCTGCTATTTTCACTAATTTATAAACGCTTTTTTTATTCATGGCAATTAGGTGATTATTTTTATTTTATTCATTCATTCAAGTTTTTTTTTTCTTCTTGTTTAAACTTTTGTTCTGTTTTGAATAAACAAAATATTACAATTAGTAGCCTACATTAAATGCATGCCTTATGTTCTCTCATGTCTGTCTGTCATATGCAGTGATGAATAGGTGACCACTGCTTCTATTTGTGGCTCCAAAGTCCAGAGATGCAAGTTTAGGGTTTCCACCAAATCCTCCAACAGTCTGGTCTAGCAGTCATTTACAGTGAAGGCCTTGCATAACAAAAGTCTAAATTATGTTGTGTTCATCTTAATAATAATATCCACACGAACGAGGGAACTTCACTGGTCTTTTAGCACAGCTTTATATTAGCCTCCGTCACATAATACAACAATAAAAATTGCAGATACTTCTTGGTTACGTCCTAATGAACTTTGAACCCTGTGACATCACTCAGATTAGATTACACCACAAATGAGACTTGCAAAAACTAAAGAAAACAACGCAAGGATTTAAGAAACGGTCAAACAAGTAGTACCCTTACACAAGGGCCCTGGCAGCTCTCCCCTATGTGTTTACAGCTTGTTAGCTCCAAGTCCAATTGATTCCAGCTCCCTCTTATTGTTGGGTGGCAGTTGGGTTGTGTGTGTGCAGTGTGCGTGCAATGTCATTAGCGCCATGCATGCATGCATACCAGAGTGGCAGCATTTCACACCAACTGAGAAGTTGGTGTCCCTGGGTCTGTCCCTGTGTCTGTCCCTGTGTCCCTGGGTCTGTCCCTGTGTTCCTGGGTCTGTCCCTGTGTCCCTGGGTCTGTCCCTGTGTCCCTGGGTCTGTCCCTGGGTCTGTCCATGTGTCCCTGGGTCTGTCCCTGTGTCTGTCCCTGTGTCCCCATGGGTCTGTCCCCGGATCTGTCCCTGGGTCTGTCCCTGTGTCGCTATGTCCCGGGTCTGTCCATGTGTCCCTGGGTCTGTCTGTCCGAGCATGAAAATAGCGTTATAGTGTTTGTTCACCACCAAGTGTCACTGTTGCACAGCCTAACACAGACACACACAGGCCAGGGAGGAGGGCTTGTACAGTACAGTACAGTACAGTACAGTACAGTACAGTACAGTACAGTACAGTACAGTACAGTACAGCACCACTCACTTCAGAAAGGTCTGACTTTTTTTCTTCTTGACAATTCCAGACCAACCCAGATGTGTCACGTGTGCTTTCTTCTCATAAATCTGTCTGCAGGTATGTGAATTCACCAGGTAACGCTACTAAATGGCAAACATACTATTGTTTTAATGAGTAGTTCATAATGTGACATTATAATTTGGGCTGGGACTTTAACTGATTTATTTTGATGAATGGATTTCAGAAAAAGAATGTTTGAAAAATGTTTAATCAAGGCTTATTTTTGCACCACAGAATCTTTCTCACTGACTTCCAGGTGTACCGATCATAAAGGTGTGTGAATCTCTGAATATATATTCCTAAAATTACTGCTCTTCATGGTAAAACTTTCACTGATCTGTTGGTCTGTTTTTCATACAAAATTAACTATATTTTGTTTAAACTTATGTATTCACTCATTGATTCACTCGTATAACAAGATTGGTTTTAACAAACCAAACAAACAAACAAATGCTTCTCAGCCAGTCAAATATCCGCATAACAGATATGTGATTAAACATGCGAGTAATCTTGATTAATTAATTACAAAGACTCTAATTTATTCGTTTTTTCTAATTATAATGTATAATATCTATGACAAGATACAAGTACATATTATGAATGTTTGATGAACAGTATTGCTTTGCGTAATACAACTCTGGAAGTGTAAAGTGCTATTATACATGATGATAGTGATGAAGCATTATACAATTGTGGAATATTTTCAACATTTGTACAGAAATGTGTTCCTTGACTTGTGGTCAAAATGTACTTTATGTAACATTGATCCATTGTTTTATTTCCAGTGTTGGAAGATAGAATCAACAGCAGGCAACAATAGACGGTGTCGGTTATACAAAACCTCATTCCATTGGTGAGTTGATTATACAAAACCTCATTCCATTGGTGAGTTGATTATACAAAACCTCATTCCATTGGTGAGTCGGTTATACAAAACCTCATTCCATTGGTGAGTCGGTTATACAAAACCTCATTCCAATTGTGAGTCATCATGCATGTGTCAGATCTCTGTCTGACAGCTTGAAGGAATTTAACACAACGTTTCCTTATAACCCATTACGGCCTGAGGATCAAGGACCCCCCCCCCCCCCCTCAGCTATAGGAGTCTAATTATTTATTTATTTATCACCTCTTTCCCACATCAGTGTGAGCCTGTGAGGAGATGGAGTCCAGAGTGGATAATGTTAATCCTGGAGCCATAGGCCCTTATTTATCAATTGAGTGTAAAATCTGCCCCAAATTCGAAAAATGTAGTTTCGTAGTACATCAGCAAACAGCTGATCCTTCCTTAATTTCGTTCCGACATTAATAAATGTGACGGCTGAAATCAGTGACGAAGACTCCGTGGGGGCGGCGGGGCTCGAGCCCCCATGAGGAATTAGACCTGAATATATCATTATCATTACTCTATGGAATATATATATTCGCGCCGCGACCGTTCGCGCAATTCTCATCTTTGCATTGACTTTGTATGTAATCGCGCCGCTCTGACCATCCAAGTCTGAACACACCTTAACAGCTCTTTTGTCCTGGCCAGGGGGCAGGTGGGGGGTGGAGCGCGTTCGCCGTTGCCTGTCCACTTGTAGGCCTACACATGCAGATCAGGCATTCAAATGCTAATCTGGTGGCTTGTTTTTTCCTGCCGGCTTCCAGGTAGGGTATGCATAGTAGTCCTACTGTACTCTGCAATATGCTACTTGTTCACAATGAGGAGTAGCCAGATGACTCAGTGCAATCATGGCATTTAAACATGCTCTTCTGTTTATAATCTAAACACTGACACGTCTAAAAAGTGTTACAAATAAGTGTTTAGAATAAAACGCCTGGGTTTAGTGTGAAACGAAAAAAAAACTAAAACGCACGCACGCACACGCAACTTGCAAGCAACTGTCACTGTGTATTGTTAGTTGTAGCCTATATACAATTATTAAAGTGTTTATTAATTTAAACAAGATTAGTGAACGAAAACCTGAACCTATGATTCTGTGAAGCATTAATTTGATAACAATGCTCACGTCATTGGAATGAGTTTGGACATGCACAGCCCGTGACAAATGCTGTTTTGCAAATAGCTGCATCTCCTCCTTCGCTCCTGTTCTGTCTGTCAATAGACTGCCTCCCTGCGCAGCCTAAACCTTATGTGGTAGGCTACTGGTAGGCTATAGTGGTGGTGGAATCAGGCTGGCTGGGTTAGCCTACCTATAGATGCGGATGCGGTCCCCACTTGCGCTGGATCTGCAGTCACATTTATTGGCATTCGAGCGCGTCGGGTTTATCCTTAATTAAAAGGACGAGACGTAACGTGAGAAATACATTGCTGTAGACTGCAGTAGCCTACCCGTTTTGACTATAGCTGCAGCACTGCAAATGCCTTCCATGTCATGGAAGTTAACTCTTCCAGGAGGGGGGGGGGGGGGGAGGGTCGGGGGGCTACCGGTATGCGCTCATCTCATGCAAAACACTGTTTTTAATTGCGCGATTTTAATTGCTTGTAAAGTTGGTAATCTCCTACCAATTTCATGTGACACAAAGACACATCGTTGATGTAGGCCTATTCCTTTTTTTCTTTTTTACGTAGCAAGGTAGCCCATACATACAGTTTTATATTAACATTTTAGGAGTGAATATGTTTCGATGCCTGTGACAGCCTCTCAGCTGGTCAAACAATGCTGCTCCACTGTTCTACGACAGAAAAACTGGTGAGGACAAAGCTCCCGACATAACGTGATTTTTGTCCTGGCTCACGTTCAAGTTCAAGGTTTTGCGGAAATGGTAAATGCCGAATTTCGGCGCGCACCCATATTTTGGCGTACGCCGAGTTGATAAATGAGGGCCATAGTTCACATCTCAACATGGGGGGTGTCACTGTACAGTGCAGTCCAGTGTTGTCCCTGAACACGTTCAATGAACCATCCTTCACGAACCTGTTCATATTTGGGGTGAACGTGAACATAGTGTATTTCTGCTTGAAAACAGGCCTTCATTTGTAGTGGAAAACCCACCGATAAACTAAACTAGTTATTTTTTGGAACCATGGACTTTATGAAGTATATGAACTGAAATAGTTCATTTTTAAATGTGTGAACTGTGAACTGAAGTATAGTGAACTTAACCAACACTGGTAAAACTATTTTTTTTAAAATAACAATAAAGACTATGATTTAAGTCTGTGTTCTACACATACTACTCTTTTAAAATATGGATATGATATTTGATTTTACGTGACGAGTAGGTGTCGGCCTGATGGGTATATATGTCATTGTCTAAAATAAAAATAACTGTGTCCCTTTTATTTGGGGTATCTGCCACACATAGGAGGCCTTTGCTATGTTTCATCAGTTCCAATTGAAACAGGTCTCCTCCACTGAGTCTAGGGGGTCTCCAAACTCTATGGGGCTTCGGGCACCCCCCACCCTTGCACCGACGCCCTCAATCTCTCGCCTCACTCGCTCACTCGCTGCCTTGCTCTCTCCCACACTGTTAAGTTGCGCCTATATTTCCTGTTAATAACCTGGGTAAAATGTGCAGCATTGAGAGGTATAAAGGGGAGACACTTTATTGTGAAGGGACGACAGGGTGAGGACAGTTGTTGTTGTGGCTGCTGCGTAAATGTCGAGAATGATGGCTGCGTGCGATATTGAACAGTCAAAACTATTTGTATCAATATGAGTTAAAATATGCCACAGACACATTTAAACGAGAGGGTGATGCACAACCAAGACGTTAATCTTAAAAGTGGACACACATGTACATTAACGTTGCCACTTGAACTGAAAAGCTCTGAGGAAACTGTACAATGATCATCATTCATCAAAATGCTTTAATCAACTTTCTCGAACAACCTGTGAATAGCCACTTCATTGCCTGAACAGGTCAGCTGAGCAACGTTATAATGGATAGAGCATTGTCATAATTAGAAGAACAGGTCAGCTGAGCAACGTTATAATGGATAGAGCATTGTCATAATTAGAAGAACAGGTCAACTGAGTAACGTTATAATGGATAGAGCATTGTCAAAATTAGAAGAGTATCAACATTATCCACATAGCCAACTGATTAGGCTACTCTCTCTAGCCTATCTCTAGCCATCAGCTCAAAGTCTATAGCAACAGAATAATTATGTCATAATATAAATGTTAGAATTCATAGCTTTATAGTTTAGCTTGTGGGAACAGCAGCACAGACCTTCTGTGAATCTCCGATGGTGATGTGTTTTCGTGTGTTCATGGACTTTTATTTAAGTGAAGAAAGTGACTTGGGTAATGACAATGGTGAAACAATGTTACTTTTGTTAATGCAATGTGAGTGAATTGTTCATTCAAAAAATGCACCATTATGGATTATGCATGGAAGCAAACCAACTTGAACAGCTCGAATGAGTTTGACAGTTAAATATTTCCTTCATTAAAGGACCACTTCACCACTTTTCAACATCTCTTCACATAATTGGTCATCACTAATGTTCATGATAAAACACCTGTCCACCAGTGACATCATCGTTAGGCAGATCTCTTTTAAACAAGATTTGTTTTACAATTCATTTAGATTTGTATTATCGTGAGAACGATGGCTTCCATTTTTGCATTGCAACTTTTCAGGAAAATAAATCCTGCTGTTTCTATTAGCTTGGATTCCCCTTCGATGATGTCACTGGTGGACGGGTTTATGAACTGCCCACAGCCCTCCTATGAGACACAGACTGAGTAGGAAAGAATTGTGGTATTTTATCATGAACATTAGTGAGGACTAATTATATGAAGATAAGTTAAACAGTGGTGAACAAAACAACCTCACCCCCCTATAGTCTGCATGTGGTTAATGTGCACCATCTAGTGGACTCATTGTCAACTACACCACCTGATCTCTGATTTCTCTGCTAAAGAGTTTTTAAACTGATTCATTATCAGAACTGGACTGACAACTCTAGGTTAGGAGTCTATCGTATTGTATCCACTGTTAATACAGACTGAAAATGAAGCACTTGTTACCCATGTAAAGTTTAAATTGTCCCAAGGATGTAAATACATTTGTTAAACTCTTCTCAACATGGCCTTCCTGACAGCAGTAGATAACAAATTAAACAAATTAGGGATCACCTGGATTAACCTAGCTGTGTGTGTAACAGAGTGGAATATCCCTTTAATCATAAACACACAACATTGCCTGTATGGTTATGGTAGCTGATAATGAAGGCTCGGCTCTACCTGGGCCCTCGTGTGACTAAATTTGACTGAGGGACTGCCATTGGAATTTTTTGAATTTTCGTTTTTCCATATATGAAAGCAGGGAATCATAGCTTCAAATTGACATTGGTTGTTCAGTTTGACCCACCAGTTTTGGAGATATATGGCTTATTACAGAAAACAGCGAGTTGAGAAAACAGGCTTGAAAGGTTCACTTATGTGGACTCATAACATTACACCTACAGTAGCTACATGTTTAAGCATTTATTTCATATTTACATGTCGATTTTAGCTCTGACACTTATTTCAGACATAAAGGGCCTGATTCACAACGGCGTTTACGATGATAACATGACGTGAAGCTAGCGGAAAGGCATTTACGTGGATTTCCCACATTAATTTGGAATTCATGGAAATGGCCGTGAACTTGACGCTGACGTAGGTTGGTCGGAAACTCCGTCAAATCCCACGGGACGTGGAAACCTAAAGACCATGGAAACCCTTTGAATAAACGCTGCTTTGTGCTGGATCACAAAATGGTCTGTTTGCAAGAGAAAGAGACAGTTGAGTTAAACGCATCACAGGCAATATGTATTTAGAAACATAAAGCTATCTGCATTGCTACATCCTCACATGCATGTAACAACTGGTATATTAGATATAACTTTATGTATAAAGCTCACCTTTTTCTGCATCCTTTTTGTCCGAAGTCTTTTTGTCTTTTTTTTTGTCTTTTTGTCCGAAGTCAAGCTGACACGTCTTTAGGTGGCGGAGAAATTTGCGGAAGCATACACGTGCGTATAGATTTATTCAGAAGGCTTTAGTCTTCATGCTGAATCAATAAATTGTTCCCAAAACTCAGATAAAATATGTAGGCATGTGTCCCCATGACATATTGGTCGATCAGCACAAAATAAATGATAGCCTATAAAAGCTGAGTGCACTTGTATGCCTAAATGCATGCATTTCCCATACAGAAACTGCCCATGCAAGCCCGACACCTTTTTATTTATTTATTAGGCTATTACTATAGCATGCGCGATTGCGCTTCTCACTTGACAGCTTTCTACTCGCAGTGCAACGCGTTGTGAGCTTGTAGATCGGCTCTCGCGCATGTTAAAAAACAAACTCACAATTATAATAAGAACATAGGCTTATCTGCATTCTGCACTACGAATCCAACATTGTTTAGTGTAGTAATGCCTGCAGTAGGCGGCAGGCCTATTGAAATTGTTTTGTTGCGGAGCTCCTTGAGTCAGTTGACTGTCGGTCGGTGTGTGTGTGTGTGTGTGTGTGTGTGTGCAGGGTGTGTGTGTGTGTGTGTGTGTGTGTGTGTGTGGGGGGTGGGGGGGGGGGGGGGGGTGCAGACAGCAGCGTGCTGCCGATCCGATTCACATTGGAAAATGAATGGGCTATATAGCCCTATATAAAAAATAGAAGACCACATTAGCCTGGGAGGCGGCCTTTTTTCCGACAGCATTCTAGCCGACGGGGCAACGCTCCGCTCCGCAGCTCCACATTCGCTGCGATGCGAAAAAGCGATGGTCCGACATGCGCTGCTCCCGTGCTTGCAAATATGAAGGACAGACTTTATAATGTATTGTATGTATTGATATTGATCACATGCATGGATGCCACACACAGAATAGTTTAACTCACTGGATAAACTCACTGGATTATAATTTCTTAAATTCTTCAGACAAGAGGATCCCAATTATTCACTTATGAATGTATAGGCTGCCGCTATACAGTTCTTTATCGCGCAAACCATGCCCCCCTCCCTCTCTCTCTCTCTCTCTCTCTCTCAAAAGACGACTTTTGCATTGACATATATCCGATATTTTAAATATCGGATAGCCTATGTTTTACCTCTGACTGCAAAGGTGTGAGTGCAGCACCCGCCTTGGTCCCGAACTTAATTCAATAAATTATAATTATATTGCTTCAGCAGCGGAGCACGCACCGTTGTGGTGCATGCTCCGCTGTCCACATGTAACTGTCCTGCTCCTACATGTGTAGAATTATTACATTAATAGAGTGCGGGCTATATTCATGCAGTGACCGCGGCTGTGAAGCCGCATAGTCTGCGGCTGCAAAGCCTTTTTTCTTTTTTTGACAGACCAAACTGCTGTCTGCTGAGTCATGCTTGAAGCCTTTTATGGTGCGATATGGGACGTGGATCAATGCAAATGAGGTTGTCGGGTGCTTTTCCGATCACTTTGCACCCACTGCATTCAGTATGACATACACCTGCGATACGCCAGCGCACCTGTGGTACACACCGCTCTCTGAATAACACGTCATCTCAACGTAGCTTGATCGGACGGATAAATACGATATCTGTTTCCGCCACAGTGTAACGGTGGCGTATTTCTTTTGAATGAATCAGGCCCAAAGAGTCTACATGTAAATGGCCCTCCTCCTCATTGACCAGGCCTTTTCAAGGAATGAGGCAAATGAAAAGGTGTACTTTTGAAATAGTCATTTTAGTTTCTCGAAGACCATATAAATTCATGATTTGGATCTATCTTATTAAAAAGTCTCTCCCTAATAGAGTTGTAGAATGGCATTTCATTTTCAATTTCCTTTAGATCACACAGACTACATAATCTATCCTCCTCAAACGTGCCTACATATCTGCCTGTCTTTAATATGCAGACCAAGTATGCCAGCTCTAATTTGGGCACATAAGGATCGTTTCTAACCATTTAAATATGTCCATTCATTTCACGTTATAATATTCACATATTCACATATTATTCTCATCTTAAATAATGGGTCAGAGCCCCCTTCTGTATGTGTTGTCCGTGAAATTGCACATGGACAGAGAGAGGCTTCCGGACTCATCTCAAATATCGCGAGAGTTTGTTGCTGGGATAAAGAAATGTCATTAACAAAGTAGATTTTCTCCTGATTTGTCTCGCTAAAAGAAGCCACTTTACTATGAATATCTTGTAAATATTGTGTGCCTTGTGATGATTGGGTCCAGTATTTAGTTCAGTGACCATGGAGTTAAGGAATGGTTCAGAAGCTGTGTTCACGTTCACTCTCCCACTGGAGATGAACAGACTCACCTCACACAGCTACGGGAAGTAAAGCAAAGTTGGCCTCTCTTGCTAATTTTCCTCTTGGGTAGTACTAGTAGTAGTAGTAGCATAATAATAATAATATAATAATAATAATGAAATGGACACCTCTTTCCACAGCAGTGTGAAGAGATGGAGTCCAGAGTAGATGATGTTAATCCTGGAGAAACTGCAGGTTCCTCAGAGCAGGTAAACTTTATACAACATGTAAAAACTGTACATGGTATCCCTATCCATGACTGATCTGATCGCTTTACAATTGTTTGTGTTGCAATCTACAAAATACATTCATTATTATTATTATTATTATTAGTTTGTCATACATATTGCACATTACAAAAAAAATACAAGCTCATGTTATTTCCATTCCAGCTTACACACTAAACAACCAGACAAACAAAAATAATTAGGGAACAGGCCTAACTTTATACATTTTAGGTAGCCTACTTAAACTGTTGGATATTCATAAATGTCTCTGCATTAAAAATAAGCAACAACAAAAGTTCAGTGTTGCTGCTGCTTAAACAAATTGGATATTACTAGTCTATATAAAATATAGCACCAAACATGCAGGTAGTTGGTTGTACAGTAGGTGTAAAACCACTAATGTAGACAATACCGTACAAGACATGATATTGTTTAATAGCGCTTCAGGCATGATACGATTTAAATAACATGACTGTGTACAACAGGATGCTGTTGTCAGCTTGACTTCGGACAAAAAGGATGCAGAAAAAGGTGAGCTTTATACATAAAGTTATATCTAATATACCAGTTGTTACATGCATGTGAGGATGTAGCAATGCAGATAGCTTTATGTTTCTAAATACATATTGCCTGTGATGCGTTTAACTCAACTGTCTCTTTCTCTTGCAAACAGACCATTTTGTGATCCAGCACAAAGCAGCGTTTATTCAAAGGGTTTCCATGGTCATGCCTATAGTAGACAGTCTAGGAAAAATGGTCCATCCTGAGCACTATGCCAGGATTAAAGCTGAGAAGACAACCATGGACCAAATGAGGGAACTGTACACAGGCGGGATAGATCCAGGTGGAACTCGTATCAGAACAGCGTTTTACAGTGCCCTTGAACAACATGAGCCCCACCTGCTGGTGAGCCTTCATGGTAAGAACACATGTACAACTAAAATATATATATTTTTTACAACCTCAATATAATTCATAGTAGCAGTCCCAATCCCATAGAGTGGACACGTTTGGGCCAGAATGGCCTTCCTCAGCTACTATCAGGTCCACCTGCTATCAACAAGGAGCAATTGTTTATGCATTATCAGATTCGACAATATTTCATCAATATGTCTTAATTAAATCATATATTATACATGAGTGTTCATAACGAGAATAATGTAATGCAATGCATTGTCAAGAAAGAAAAAAATCACAGACAGAATTTAATTAAAGGCAACATTACAGATTATTCACCCAGATCCTATTTTAATGAAGTCGAGGACATAATAAACATGATGTTGGAGTGTGTTTTGTCACACACATCACAGTACAGAATGTCAGTTCTTCCTGGACTATACTATACTATAGAACTGGACTACAATGGACTACAGCCCTACAGACAATTATACTATAGAACTGGACTACAATGGACTACAGCCCTACAGACTATTATACTGTAGAACTGGACTACAATGAACTGCAGCCTACAGACTATTATACTGGAACATTTGAAAAACAATTCTAAGCAAATATATTATAATATATAGTTCAAATACACTACTTTGCAGCCAGATAACGGTATAATATTGCAATATATCTTTATTGCCCACCCCTACGTCACACACCTCTCTCTTTCGTGACAACTTGGTACAGTCTGGCTATAGGTATTTGACAGTCGGATGGTACGGTACGGCCACACAGTCACGACAGAATGCTGCATCTGATCGCAGGCCCATACATACGGCATCACGCACGTGCACACATAGACATGGAAGGGGGCTTCAGCCCCTGCCCTTTTGGCCGTTGGTGAAAAGTGCCCTCTAAATTACTATGGTGACAAAAACCTATGGTAAAAAAGGTAAACAACTTGATTTTACGGGTACGGGCGTGGCAATCTCGTTTCCGGTTCAGAGCTAATCTACTGTAGAGCAAATTATTGTGAACTATCATAAACCACTATAAAGACCAGGCAACATAGATTTAGGTCATTGGCGATTAACCGCTGGATTGGATGTGACGTACATTTAAGCCAGTGGTGGTCATTTGGTGTTCATTTCAGTTAGCACTTTCTATATTCCTGTGCCATCCAACATAAATATTATGTTGGCCTATGAACCTTAATATTGTGATTTGTTCATATGGGTTAATTATAGCATCTTTGGAAATATATTTACTGGGGAAAGGGTGGACATATTCAATACTAATTGTTACCAGGAACATGATAGTTCCACTGGCAATACATGAATGTCTTTGCCCCATAGATAATGACAATAATCCTATTACTGTACATGAATGTCTTTGACCCATAGATAATGACAATAATCCTATTACATGAATGTCTTTGCCCCATAGATAATGACAATAATCCTATTACTGTACATGAATGTTAGGTCAACTCACTGAGCTCACTTCATTACTTCTTATGCAGGAACTGTACTTCCATCAGAAGACTCAGCTAACAGTGGTGAGTTATGAAACACCCTAGAGAGCAGTATGAAAGTCACAGCTTTAACATGATGGAGAGGTTACACTTTTATTTCACACACAACTTATAGGTCGTCCTCAGACGAGCACTCCCTTCGTCGCTTCCAGTCATCCCGGTTCTCCATACATCTGGCCAGCTCGTTGGTGCTTTGCGCTCCTGCGTCTTTCTTGAGTACATCCACATATGTTAATGTTGATCGATGCCCGTGTGTTGGTTCCCACAGCACTACTTTGCTGGCTGGCAGCTCTTGATGTCTTTGGCAGTGTCCTGCTAGTCTCATTCTCCTGGCTGCTACTTTCTGGCTCACCCGTGGTATTCCCTCATACAGGGTATTGTTGGTTACATGTACGCTCTTGCTGATGTTAAGTACTGCACGCAGCATTCTGGTGTAGCACCCGTCTAGAGACTTCTGCAGGGTTGGCTTCAGGGTCCAGCATTCGCTGCCATATAGGAGAACAGATTCCACCCTTGCATAGAAGAAGCTGAGTTTGATTTGTCGGGGAGATTGGAGTTCCATACACTGGTCATGCCATTCAGGGCCCTCCATGCAAGTGACTTCCTCACTTTTAGATCCTGCTCGGTTGAGTTGACCCATGTGCCCAGGTACTTGAAGTCCATGACCTCCTTCAGTACAGTTTATCCTGTTGTTGTCAGAGGTTGATGATCCATTGAGATCTTATAGGTGATAACCTCAGTTTTCTTGGCATTTAATCTGAGGCCCACGTTGGCAAACTTGGACTCCACTCTGGCCAGGAGTTCCTGTGCTTGCTGCACGTTGTCAGAGAGCAGGCTGATGTTGTCTGCATAGTCCAGATCTGTCAGGACTACTTTGGGGTGTCGTCTCGACCTCCTTGGTGTTAGGCGCCAGTCACACCTGGATAACACCTTTGATAAGACGGCCGTCCGTCTTATCAAACACGGAGCGGTAGAACAGCTCCAATTAATATTCAATGGGAGTCACGTGGTTTGATGAGACAGACTTGTTGCATGGGGGGGCAGAACACAAGGCATGGAGCGAGCTGTAGGCGAAACATTGAAAGAATAGGGTGGGACTTCAGACGAGACAAAATGGTTGGGTTTACCCGCCAACCATTAGGAGATAGCGGGGCTATGGGGGCTTGAGCACCTGCCCTTTCTGAAAATAAAAAAGATTTATTATTATTTATTTCTTTTGAGGGAAAGTGCAAAATAATTATTATTCTTGCCACATAAGGACATGTGGGGGACCAATACGAGCTTATGTGGGGGCCAATAAGGGCTTGTGTGGGGGACCAATAAGGGCTTGTGTGGGGGGGCAATAAGGGCTTATGTGGGGGCCAAAAAGGGCTTATGTGTGGGGGCAAATAAGGGCTTATGTGGGGGGCAAATAAGGGCTTATGTGGGGTGCAAATAAGGGCTTATGTGGGGGGCCAATAAGGGCTTATGTGGGGGGCCAATAAGGGCTTGTGTGGGGGGGCAATAAGGGCTTATGTGGGGGCCAATATGTGTCATTGGCCCTTCAAGACGAACATTTGACAAGTATACAAATTCCACTATCATAATGAATTATCTTTTAATGTGCCATCAGTCAGTTTTAGTTTCAGACCAATGAGAACATATTGCTTATTTTACTGTTCAATGACATGAAATGGCACAAGGGAAGGACTCCACAAAAAGACCACCCCCAAAAATCGGCGCACGCTGCGCCAATTTAAACCATCCCATATGCTTTGGTAGTGTAACGCCTATGATTCTAACCCAGAGAGCCTATGAATCCCTGCTGATTCACAATTCAAGCCTATTTTAACATAATGTTCTGGTTGCTTTGGGGTGTAGGGTAGACGCTACTGTCTACAGACACCTGTAGACACTGGGGATGCACTTTTTTTTGGTGCAGAAAGTTAATTGAAGAATTGCATGACTTTTGCAGTCAAATTAAATAGATTGGTAGTTGATACTGTATAGTTAGATGCTTTTGGCTATTTCTGCTTCTAATAAGGCCTTATATGAAAGCCCACTGATTCACTATAGAACCAAATATTGGCATTTAGGTTGCTTTAGGATCTACCTGACTAGACCATTTGTGCAAGCATGACATAAAAACAACCATGCAGCAGGTAGAAAATGACAGAGGACTTTATTTTTTTCATTATGTGGTGAGTCACTTCATGGATTAATTTCATGACTTTTGCAGTAAAAGTAAAACTTGGGACAATCCATTTAATGAAGGGGACATCCTAAAGATATGAAGAAACTATGTCCCATTTGGTTCTACCCCTGATAAAGAGTAGGACAAGTGAATGTTGTTCAGAAAAATTAACTTTTTGCTATTTCCGCCTATTTAATACCTTATATAAAAGGCTGCTGATTCACAATAGAACCAAATATTGGCATTCTGATTGTTCTGGGATGTAGGCACACTACCTGTAGATCATCTGTGCAAGTATGATGTAAAAACAATCAACCGGTAGAAAATGACAGAGGATTAACTTGGAACTCCATCTTTTAGGATAGGCGTGGTGTGGTGAGTCACTTCATGGATTAATTTCATGACTTTTGCAGTAAAAGTAAAATCACTGACCATCCATTTCATGAAGAGGACAAGTCAAAATTATGAAAAACACTGTCAGGCTTTGTACTAGCCCTTATAGAAGATATCACCAGGATTACAAGGGAGCATTCCTCAGAAATGTAATTTCCGCCTATCTGTGCAAGTATGATGTAAAAACAAGCAACACATAGAAAATGGCAAAGGATTTTCTTGGAACTCCATCTTTCAGAGTAGGCGTTTTTTGCCTATGTGGTGAGTAACTTCATGGATCAATTTCATGACCTTTGCAGTAAAAGCAAATCTCGGGACAATCCATGTCATGAAGGGGACATCCTAAAGATATGAAAAAACTATGTCCCGTTTTGTTATACCTCGGGGAGGGGTACCTCGAAAACTAAGCCTCTTTTTGAGGGTTTGGTCCTGCACTAATTACTTTAGATCATTTTACAAATAAATAAATTACAGAACATTCAAATTGAGGTGCAGATCTTCTACAAGCTTGTAGCGCGGCACAAAGATCGTGTCTCAAATCTTTGAATATATATAGTCTTTCAGGGCGAACGCTTTTAACTCAAATCTTTGCTTCTGTGGGGTCCCTGGAACAACATATTTTCAGATGGGGGTTGGTGGCCAATTACATATAGTTGTTGGGGTCCTTGACATGAAAAACATTGAGAACCGCTGACACAGAAACAGGATTTTCTGAAAACTGTCAGGATTTAGAAAACATTTGTATGATTCTTGACTATTTTATCATGCATTTGATATATTACCATGTTTGATTATTGCTTACTGTAAATCGCTCTGGATTAGGGCCGATTCATACTCCTGTTTCGGCGCTGTAGTGCCGAAATGATTTCGGCTCGTCAGAAAATTTCAGTAGCACCGAAGAGCCGACTTTAGGACGGTACCCGCCCCCCCGAACCTCAAATGACGTCAAATTGTAGGCTCTACAGCGCCGAACCGACTTTTATTCGGCTCTAAAATAGGAGTATGAATCGACCCTTAGGATCTGCTAAATGCCTAAATTGTATATTGTAAAGATAATCAACAAAGTATAGGACTACTATAAAACGAAATTTATAGTTGTTGAGGGTCCTTGACATGAAAAAGTTTGAGAACCGCTGCTTTACAGCATGTGGTACATGCATTACATTACAGATGTGTGACAAATAAGGAGGAGGCTGCAGCTAGTACCTCTTGACACCCACCCACGGACCCCCATTTGAAAAGATAAGCCAGTTACCCCATGATTTTTTCCCCCTTTTTTTTCCTGATCTAGCAGTGAGTGATTTAACTATTTTCATTTCAAGGACCCACTTACAGTTTGCCATGCATTATGCTACAATAAATATAATTTCGTTCCATTTATACAATTTACAATTTAGGCATTTAGCAGACGCTCTTAATCCAGAGCGATTTAGGCAAGAACAAAAAAGCATGGGAATACATCACATATATAAAAAGCATTAATCATGAAATGTGCGTAAGCTACTAAGCTAAGAACGTAACTAGAACATATCTACATAATGACACTATACATATAAACTATACATATTGACTATACTATGCTATACATTATGTACTATGAAGTGCTATGACTATATACAATGCAATTATTGTGCTGTCTACATGACATGCTATAAGTCTGTTTCAAATGCTATCTAAGTCTAAAAAGTGCTATCTAAGGGGGTAGGGTAAGTGCTACGGGCCATGATGGAGTCTGAAAAGGTGGGTTTTCAGGCTAGGGCGGAAGATTGGGAGTGATGCTGCAGTTCTGATTGTAATGGGAAGTGCATTCCACAGTTTTGGGGCCAGAAGGGAGAAGAGTTTGAGACGTGTGGAGCGTTGTCCCGGCGTTTTTAGTGAGGGTACTTCCAGCTTTCCTGCGTTACTCTCTGAGTAACAGACCAATACGGGTCCATTTGGTTCCTAACTATTACTAACTAACTATCATTCACCTGGGGACCCCCTTTAGCCCTTTCGGGACACTAGTTCACTGTATTTCGGACGTAGTTAGCGAGGGATCTCCCGCAAGCATCCCTGGGGTCCACTTAACTTAGCCAAGATCCAGTGCGAGTCTCTCACTAAATTAAAGCCTCTGCTGCCCACAGGCAAAAAAATCCCACGGCTGTGCGAGTGGTTATACTTTACAGAAAAGAAACAAAACCACGTAGCTACTCACCGAAACCACACCTGCTAGACCTAGGAAAAAGTCTATTATCCAGGCTGGGAAGTGTCTCAGGTCCCCAGTTTCTCTATAAATGCACTTTGTGCAAATTTAAATTTTTTATAATATATTTATTTATAATAAATAATAAATAATAATAATATATTTATTTATTTATTAATATATTTATTTTTCATCCCACGATTTTGTAACCCATCGTTTGTGCCATTTTAATAAAGCAATGTACCGGACAGAGTAACTTCTTCTACTATGGCATTTTCGGGTTGTGCCTGCGCAGATCCACTTGGATGCATTTTATTTCATGACAAAAATAGTGCATTTTAGAGAGAAGATGGGGAACAGAGACGCTTCCCCACTTGGAGAATAGAGTTTCATCAACACAAAACAGGCCTTGTTTCTGCGATTAGAGGAGTAGTTATTATCGGTGAAGTTGGACCCCTCGCACAGCAGTGAAAAAAAATCCTCGCTATATTGGACCAGGGCTAGGGTGAAAAAGCCCCCTTTTGTGTACTAGACATTTTTTTGTGTCACAATTCACCGTCGCCGAGCAGAAAAACTTTACTGTAACTCCACGGTAGAGAAGCGTGGGGGGTGTTGTCATAGGCTGTTGTTCTGCAGTCTCTCAGAGCACCGCCCAGATCCCGCAAAGCATTGTGGGAAATTGATGCTTTAAGCGATAAGACAGATAAAACAGATACAATTTTGATAAGACGGCTGTCTTCCAGGTGTGACTGGCGCCTTAGAGTGAAGCCAAGATCCTGCTCTTGTCCACTGATGGCCTTCTTGAGTCCATAGTGCAGGACTATGATGAAGAGAAAGGGGGCTAGGGTCTGACTTTGCATTACCCCAGCCCGGATGACTCCCATACCAGTAGGCTCAGAAACAGCTTATTTCCTGTTGCTGTCTCCCTGCTGAACTCAGAAACACGAGATCCCTGTTAAGGCCATAATAAATACATTATTTGACTTCTTCAGTCTTAGTCTGACCATACGGGGCAGCAGTAGCTCAGGGGTAGGGTAGGGTGACTGGATGGGAACCGCAAGGTTCCCAGTTCCAACCCGGGCTCCCCCAGAGTTAAGAATAAATGGAGCTTAAATACACATCACCTGTGGTGGCCATGCATGCTCTGATTAGCAATCAGCCAATTATTTAAGCCACATTCTTTTGTGTCCTTCTTTCTTGACTTTCCGAGCTCTCATCATTAGCTTCCTCTCCACACTTTGACTTCCTGGGAGCTTTTCTGCTCAGGTTTGCTGGAAACTGTGAACAGGAGAACCATGGTCTGTCGGCCATTGTGAGTAATCAATATCTTGCTGAAGAAATTGTCTCCAGATGTCTGTAAGTAGGATCTCTTTTGGATGTTGATCCTGTGAGGTATGTATGTCAGAAAGAAAACCCAAGCCTGATTTTACCATCTGTTGCTCATACATTCTGATTCACGTTTCCAGGGTTACATGACTCTCTGCATGAAGAGGAAAATGTTCTCAAGCTGTTGCAAAAAGACTGGCACAATTCCAACTGAAGTCAGTTGTATCACATCCTCTAACAGAATGATAGGCAAGAAAGACAAAGACATCACATACTTCCTTAGATTTTCATAGGCGTGTCCATAGCCAAGGGCATGTCAATGTGCAATTTCAATAGATATTATTGGCACACACATTACAATCTAACACACACACACACACACACACACACACACACACACACACACACACACACACACACACACACACACACACTATTTATTTAATTAGCTGCAGCTGTGTATACTTCACTATATACTTCTGTAGCCTGCCATGTTTTTACCATGTTCTTGTTCTTGTTTTACCATGTTCTTAACCTGATGTGGAAAACTGTTTATTATTGGGGCATAAAACCCTATATGTTAAAGTGTCAGAACATAAATACAATTCCATGTCATTTTTTGTATCAATTCTACAAGAAACTTGAAAATTGACAGCTCTATGCCTAGTTTAAATAATTATTAATAAGACGTCAAATGGAAGATTCAGCAGCAAGATTCATAATTCAGCATCTACAGCAGCACAGCCATGAATACAGTATAATTATCAAGTCCACTCATTTGAGGACCACATTTATCATAGCATGCACTTACTGGTGTCCTCTGTTCTTTGGTTATTTAGAAATCCTTACTCCCCAACTACTCAAGTCTTTTCTGAAGAAGAGGGGAGAGTATCTGATTGAGTGGAAACGACCTGAGGAAAACCCAGAAGAAACACCTCTGAACCAAGACTTCACAGAGGTCAATGTCACAGTGTTAGCTAGTGGAGAGGTCAACAAGGAACATGAGGTCAGCCAGATTGAAACTATGTCCAGAAAAACATCCAGGCCAGAAACATCAATCAAGTCTCTAGACATCACTAAACCTTTACCCGGGGAAGCTCAAATCAAAAAAGTGCTGATGAAGGGAGTGGCTGGCTCTGGTAAAACAGCCTTAACTCAGAAGTATGCTCAGGACTGGGCAGAAGACAAAGCCAACCAGGATATTCTCTTCATGTTCCCATTCACTTTCCGAGAGCTGAATGTCAAGCAGAAGGAGAAGGAATACAGCTTGATGGAACTTCTTCGTGATTTTTTTGGTGAAATCAACAAGGCAGATATTAGCAGCGGAAAAGGGTCTAACGTTATGTTCATCTTCGATGGGCTGGATGAGTTTTGTACTCCTCTACGCGATCTATTCCAGAAAAGGGAGATCTGCACTGACGTAGAAAAGAAAATGTCAGTGGCCATGCTGCTGACAAATCTCATCAAGGGAAACCTGCTTCCCAATGCTCGCATCTGGATAACCACACGACCTGCAGCCGCCGATCAGATCCCTGCTATGTATGTTGACAGGGTGACAGAGTTGAGAGGGTTCACTGACGACCAGAAGGAGGAGTACTTCAAGAAGAGAATCAATGATGAGAAAATGGCAAATAAAATCATCTCACACATCAAGACATCACGAATCCTCCACATCATGTGTCACATCCCAGTCTTCTGTTGGATCATTGCTGTAGTTCTGAAGGACATTTTAATAAAAGGGACAGGAATGCTGCCAAAGACCCTGACCGAAATGTACATCCACTTCATGCTGGTTCAGTCCAAACAGAAAGAGACCAAGTATGACTGGAGTCCAGCTAAGAACACGCACGCCATTCTGGCAATGGGAAAACTGGCTTATAAAAATCTGAAGAAAAGCAACCTGATCTTCAATGAAGCAGACCTGAAAGAGTGTGGCATTGATATCAACGATGCAGCAGTGTGTTCAGGCATGTTCACACAGACGTTTAAAGAGGTGCGTGGTGGGTTGCACAAGGACAAGGTGTTCAGCTTTGTCCATCTGAGCGTCCAAGAGTTTCTGGCTGCTCTTTACGTCTTTCACACATTCACCAACACTGGCGTCAATGTAATGTCAACCTCCAAGTGGTCAAAGCTGTTTAAACCACAGTTAAATGACCTCTACCAGAGTGCTGTAGACGAGGCCTCAAAGAGTCCAAATGGACACCTGGACTTGTTCCTCCGTTTCCTGCTGGGCCTCTCGTCGGAGACCAATCAGACTCTCTTACAAAGACTGCTGGAACATACAGGAAATAGGTCACAGGCCAATCAGAAAACTGTCCAGTACATCAAGAAGAAAATCAGGAAGAATCTCTCTCCAGAGAGAACAATCAATCTGTTCCACTGTCTGAATGAGTTGGGTGATCATTCTCTAGAGGAGGAGATCCAACAGTACCTGACCTCAGGGAGTCTGTCCACTGTCTCTCCTGCTCAGTGGTCAGCTCTGGCCTTCATGTTGCTGTCATCAGGAAAGGAGCTGGACGTGTTTGACCTGAAGAAATACGGTTCTTCAGAAGAGGCTCTTCTGAGGCTGCTGCCAGTGGTCAAAGCCTCCAACAGAGCTCTGTAGGTTGACTGCATACACTTAAAATATGATGTCACAGTTCTATAGGAAATACTACTAATATAATAACGTTTCAACACTGTTTATCCTTCTTTAATAAATAATGTGATATTGATTTTACAGGAAAAGAAAAAAAGAGAATACTAACAGATTTTTATCACTGCTCCTTTTTCAGGCTGAGTAGCTGTAACCTCTCAGAGCGATGCTGTGTGGAGTTAGCATCAATTCTCAGCTCCAACTGCAGTCTAATAGAATTGGACATGAGCAACAATGATCTGCAGGATTTGGGCATAAAACATCTGTGTCTAGGACTGAGGAGTCCACACTGTAAACTGGAGACCCTCAGGTTTGTATGCCTGATAATTAACAACACATTTATGTATCTGTACGACTGCTGTCACCTTACCTGCCAGTGACTAGCACAGTGACAATGTCCACTTCCCTCCCCCAAGCATGCACAGCTGTGTTTGTGTAGATGCTGAGTAAGCTGTATGAACCACAATGGATTAAAACCCCATGACTCTGTGATGGTGAACAGTTACTGTACCCCTCTGTCACCTGAAGGCCCAACAGAGCCCAATAACCTACTATAATAAATATGAACAGTTACTGTAACCCTCTGTCACCTGAGGGCCCAACAAAGCCCAATAACCTACTATATTAAATATGAACAGATACTGTACCCCTCTGTCACCTGAGGGCCCAACAGAGCCCAATAACCTACTATAATAAATATGAACAGTTACTGTACCCCTCTGTCACCTGAGGGCCCAACAGAGCCCAATAACCAATAAATATGAAACTAGTAATATTGTAGCACAAATCATTGCTAATTTTAAGGTATACAATCATAATCTGGGGACCTGATTGGTTACTTGTGACTCTTTTTGATACAGAGACAGTCAATGCGTTTGGGTTAGGGTTAGAATATGAGAAAAACTTTATTCATTCATTCATTCATTTATTTGTATCCAAAATTGTTAATAGCACAGGCAAACTCTTCACATACTAGACTAGAGCTTGTCTCAAATAAATGTCAGAGCTGAAATCGACATGTAAAAATGAAATAAACATGTAGCTAGGTGTAATGTTAGAGACCACAGAAGTGAACCTTTAAAGCCTGTTTTCGCTGTTTTCTGCAAGACACTACTTAAGCCATATCTCCAAAACTGGTGGGTCAAACTGTCAATTTGAAGCTATGATTCCCTGCTTTCATATGACATGACATATGACCAAAAAAAATCAGAAGCGGTCACATTTGAGCTTAAAGGAGAGATGAGGGAAGTTCATCCTTGATAATTGGCCTTGGTCTTTATGATCCAGTCTCGTCTACAAACCATTCAAGTGTGTGTGTGTGTGTGTGTGTGTGTGTGTGTATGTGTGTATGTGTGTATGTGTGTGTGTGTGTGTGTGTGTGTGTGTGTGTGTGTGTGTGTGTGTGTGTGTGTGTGTGCGTGCGTGCGTGCGTGCGTGCGTGCGTGCGTGCGTGCGTGTGTAGGTTGTCAGGCTGCATGGTCTCAAAGGAAGGTTGTTCTTATCTGGTCTCAGCTCTGAGATCCAACTCCCACCTAAAAGTGTTGGACTTGAGCTACAATCACCCAGGAGACCAAGAGACGCTGCCCTCTGCTGGACAACTGCAGACTCTCAGGTATGGACAGACTTGATGCCAGTCAGTGTAAATGTGCCTAGTGACCTGACACTAGATTATAGTTTACATATTTTTCAGAAAGGACACCAAACATTATATGTATTTGGCTGCCGACCCCCATCTGAAAATATGTTGTTCCATGGACCCCCCAAAGGCAAAGATTTGAGTTAAAAACGTTTGTTCTGGAACAATATATATTCCAAATAGCAGATCTACAAGCTCGTTGCGTGGCACTGGGTGCCGCGCTACGATACTATTTTTCAACAGCTAATGTATAACATAATGCTTAAAACAACAAAAGGGTGCTGTATAGTAGCATTTAATGTTTAATAAATGCATTATCTATCATTATTGTTTCTATTATCTTATCTTTGTCTCTCCTTCACCCACAGTGATCACAGTGGAGAGTGCATGCTGAGACCAGGTTTGAGGAAGTGTAAGTGTTTATTCTGTTGTATTCATGAAATCAAAGAAGCACAACATCCTGCTATGTATGAACAGCTCATATTATACAGCATGTCACTTTCACTTAACATAACTGTAATGTGTTTATATTAACCAAAACATGCATTATATTTCCTGGGGTTTATTACTAATCACAATGCCTACCTATGGTGTCCACATAGGATTCTAGAATGATACACTATGGCCCTCATTTATCAACCGTGCGTACGCCAAAATATGGGTACACGCAGAAATTACCGCAATTTTCTTGCGGTAATTTGCTTGAAATTGAACTTGTGCCAAGACAAAAATCACGTCAGGTCGGGAGCTGTCGTACGCTTTGTCCTCGCCTGTTTTTCTGTCGTAGAACAGCGGAGCAGCATTGTTTGACCAGCTGAGAGGCTGTCACAGGCATCTAAACACATGTATTCACTCCTAAAATGTTTAAAAAATAAAAAAAAATAAAGGAATACATCAACGATGTGTCATAGTAGGAGATAAAATCACGCAATTAAAAACAATGTTGCAAGTTAGATGCTTAAGCCATTTAAACAGTGCTTTGCATGAGCGCATACATGCAAGGATTTATTTGGGCTGTCTGTGCTGAAATATTTCCATGACGGGACGTTGGAGAGTATAGTGCAGTGCTGCAGCTGTGGAGAGTCCCAACGTGGGTAGCCTACTGTAGCCTAATCTACAGCAGGCCGATGTCTTTCTGGAGTTACGGTATGTGCAATCTCCTCCTCGTTTAATAAACCAGACGCGTCGCTCGAATGCCAAATGTACTGTGCCAGCGCAAGTGGGAACCTCATCGGAGATAGGTAGGCTACCCAGCCAGCCCACCACCACCACCAGTGCCAGCGGCTACGGTTTTGGCTGCACATTCATATAATGACAGTTGACAGCCCAGCCACTGCAGCGACTGGCGCCTGCGAGGCAATCAAAAATAGACTGTCGAACGTGCATGGTCAGTTGGTCACGGTGTCACGGACGGACCACAGTGATAGAGAGAGACAGACAGACAGGACAGGAGGAGCGCCTATGCAAAACAGTGTGTGTGCGCCTATTTGTTATTTAATTCATGGTTCACAGGTTCAGGTTTTCGTTCACTAATATATCTTGTTGTATACGAGTAAGACGCGCAAACGCGGGAAGCGAACGCAGCTCGTACATATTTGGGTTTTGGACGTATAGCTGCTTTGGGGACTCCTTATATGGTGCCCCTTTTGTGCCCATATATGGAGCTGAGTGGACCTGGCCCCTTTTGTGCCCATATATGGAGCTGAGTGATTGTTGATGCAACACACTCCATATTTGGATAGCGGGACAGACAGACAGACAGACAGACAGACAGACAGACACACAGACAGACAGACAGACAGACATGATCTGCTAGGTCTCATAGTAAGTGCTCACTGCATTCGCAATTAAATTTAAAAGACTTTAATAATTTAATATACAACAATGAGGGCCTGAGTCCCTCATTTATCAATTGAGTGTAAAATCTGCCCCAAATTCGAGCGTCGGTTTTGTAGTACACTCACATCGCCACGGCATTTATAAAGTGTTCACAAACAGCTGATCCTACCTTCATTTCTAGCAGTGATAAATGTGACAGCTGAAAACAATCTGGCACGCCCTATGAAATCAAGCCTCGCCCTCGTTTTTGCGACATGCACAACTGCAATACGACCAAACAACTCATGGATACCATGGTTACATGATGGAAAAATAAATAAAAAAGGTTTCCCCCGCTTGCCTTGCTGCCCACCTCACCCCCCCCCCCTCTCATACACACACACACAGACGCACGCACATGCAACTTGCAAGCCCAACTGGTGTGTTGTATCTTAAATAAATAAAGAACGAACACCTGCATGAATTAAATAACAAGATGTATTATTGAACGAAAACCTGAACCTGTGAACCATGAATTAAATAACAAATTGGCGCGCACACACGCTGCTGTTTTGCAAATAGGTGCATCTCCTCCTCTCCTATGCCCTGTCTGTCTGTCTCTATCACTGTGGTCCGTCCATGACACCGTGACCATGCACGTTTATGACAATCTATTTAGATTACCTCGCTAGTACAGTGGCTGGGCTTTCAACTGTCAATTATATGAATATGCAGCCTAAACCAGTCTCGTGTGGCACTGGCACTGCATGGTAGTGGTGGCTGGCTGGGTTACCCTACCTATCTCCGATGCGTCCCCACTTGCGCTGGCACGGCACATTTGGCATTCAAGCGACGCGTCGGGTTTATCCTTAAACAGGAGGAGATTGCACATACCGTAACTCCAGAAATATATCGGCCTGCTGTAGCTTAGGCTACAGTAGCCTACCCTACTTGACTGCAGAGCTGCAGTCTCCCTCAAATGCCTCTCGATTAATATCATGAAACTATTCCAGGTGGGGGGGCCGGGGGGATTCCAGCACAGGCAGCGCAAATCCTCGTATAGGCCTATAGGGTATGCGCTCATGCAAAACACTGTTTAAATGGCTTAAGCAAACTTTTTAATTGCTTGATTTTAATTGCTTGCACACTTGGAAATATTCTACCAATTTCAAATGACATGCCTTTACAATTATTCTTTTTTTCACATTAGTTTTATACATTTTTAGGAGTGAAAACATGTTTAGATGCCGCTGACAGCCTGTCAGCAGTTCAGACAATGCTGCTCCGCTTGTGTACGACAAAAAAACAGCTGAGGACAAAGCCTACGACAGCTCCCGACCTGACGTGATTTGGCTCACGTTCAATTTCAAGGTTTTGCGGAAATGATAAATGCCGACGTGCACCCATATTTTGGCTTACACCGCGTTGATAAATGAGGGCCTAAGTACCTACTGTGCGTCTCAAAGCTTTCAGCACTTCTTCTCTGAATGTAAACTCTCTGGCCTGTAAGAGCACACCAAACAGAAGTGATTTAGTTAAAGACTAATTAAACAACTTTTGATGTGGGCTTGAATAGTTAAAGAGGACCATATGAAATTAAGTCAAACTAGTGCTGGTTGTCTGGGCTAGGCCCTGCCGCAGTGGTGTCCGATTAGAACATTGCCTGGATGCTGAAACTTCCAAAGCCAGTTGTAAGGCCAGATATCCTGTCTTATACGGAAGGTGACGGAGTCTCTCGCAAGGAGCGTAGCAAATACTGCTAGCTACCCTAAACTTTTCGGATTGTACTTACTGTATATAAGGTTCTTACTGGGTGCGTGTCATGATGACGATGCCAAACGTGTCTCCCCATATATGACACGTAGCCTGATGTCAGTGCTGGATGTCGCCGTCATCCTCATATTATGGAGTTCTATAGGTGAAAGCCTCCGCTACAGCCACCCCTAAGACCTACGACGAATAGCCACAAAGCCAATTTACAAGCTCGCAACGTGTTGCATCATGGCGCGCTGAGAGCTTGTATATCGGCTAAACTTTCACCGTCTTTGGACTTTTTAAAAATACAGTTGATCAGTACAACCACTGGTTTATTTACCTTAGGAGGTACAATACTCTTAAAGAGACATCTAAACAAAATACCAGTAAGACGCGCAAACGCAGGAAACGAACGCAGCTCGTACATATTTGGGTTTTGGACGTATAGCTGCTTTGGGGACTCCTTATATGGTTATGGCTGAGTCATGGTGACGTAATCACTCAGCTCCATATATGGGCACAAAAGCGGGACAGACAGACACACAGACAGACACACACAGACATGATCTGCTAGGTCTCATAGTAAGTGCTCACTGCGTTCACAATAAGCAATACAATACTGAGTGAATTACTATAATTGCAATTATGGTACATCTATTGATTTAAAACAAACAGCCTCATTCTGAGTTCCACATTAACCCGTTTAGACCTGAGGATGATTCTACAAATGCCTTCTAAATCCTGACAGTTTTCTGAAAAACCCATGTTTCTGTCAGTCATTATCAAACATATTGATGTCAAGGACCCCCAGAAATATATGTATTTGGCCCCCAACCCCCAGCTGGAAATACGTTGTTCCAGGGACCCCCCAGAAGCAAAGATATGAGTTAAAAATGTTCGCGCTGAAAGAATATATATTCAAGGATTTGCACCACATTTTCACAATAGATAATTTCAAAAAGTATAACATAATGCTGTAACGGTCAGATATCTCTATCACTGCTACGAATTATTTAAATCACGGGTTGTGAATGATCTCCTATAGGATACAACTGATAAAGTGGAATGCAATGACAATAACCTAAATAAGCAAGCAGTAAATACAGTCAGAAGCAAAGCTCACGTTAACCGTTTATCTCAAATCAAAACAAGGAATCAACAGTTATACAAACAGAGGTGAATGCAAGAGTGTCCGTGTCTCACGCACGCACGCCCGTGCTTATTGTTTCTTATAGTTCCGTGGTTGTTTACAAACAAAGTCTGTTGCCCCCAGAGTTCCTTCCCGAACGTAAACTCCCTATAAAGCAAAGTAGATGAACGAAACTTAATCCATCCCCGTAGCGAACGTAATCCAGTTGCAGGTATAGGCTACTCCGAAAGAAGAGGAAGACCCAAAACGCGGATCCTCGCGGGATGTCGAAATAAATAAATAAATAAATAAAAGATGAACGATCTCACCAGTTGCTGAAGAATGTCTCGAGCCTCCTCGAACCGTGAGCTCAATCGTTCGTGTAGCTATAGCTTTTTGGTAACGAGGTATTAAAGAGAAAACTTATATCCAGGTCCCTGTTTGTTTGTCTCTCCCCGTCAGGTCTCCTCAGGCCGGTAACCGA